>NC_142511.1:21394891-21702717 GCF_057876585.1 Rhinolophus sinicus
TCTGTAGCATTTACCTCTCCAGGGGGTGCAGTCATTAGTGGAGAATACAGCTGCCAGTATGTAGGCTGACATATTCTTTGAAAACGTTGTGGGCACTGCTTCTCCAGAGCTAGCCTTCCTAAAGGGACTTAAATTTTGAGAAAAATGGGCCTAGAAACTCCACATTCATATTAGGTATAATTTAGCATTTGCTTATCTTTGGTATTCTGGTAGTTGAAGACACTGTAAATCCTCAGAGGTTCTAAAAGCCGAGTCTCCAAGAGAACTGGGCCACCCTGCTCTCTCTCATATGCTAGTCCCTTCTGTTGCCGTTTAAGAACCATATTCCCATGGGTTCTGACATGGAAATAGGGTTTGTTTTTGGAAAAGTCACAGGCAAGGGCAGTATCTTTACATATTAGTTTCAATATATTCATTTATTTTGTCATTCATTCATTCAACGAATACTTAGTGAACAAATGGTATGGGCCAAGCATTATTCTAATTGTCGGGCAAAAGAGGCAGAAAGCTCATGTTAGTGTAATTAAGGGATACCAAAATGTTGCTTCAAGTATCTGTGAATAACAAAATGGTTCTATACAAGTTCTAGCTCCCAAAAGATTTCAATATCATTGAAACCTCTTCTTTCCAGAAACCACCATATGTTCTGGGAAGTGATAAAGTACATCCCCTCTATTTATCTGGTCCATAATGAGACAATTTATCTGGTAGATAAAATGTGGGGTTCATAAAAACAATGAAAAGTCAATCTCCTTTGCCAATAAGATAGAGAAATCCTTTTTTTAAATAATTTCCATTGTTTCATCCTAACCCTCTTCTTTCCCAAATCATTTCATTACATACATTTATCTACTTTCTACTTTTATATGATGATACACTTTTCATATATTCCTCCTATCATTCTACATAATTTGTAATAATTTACGATCAATTGAGTATTTAGTTCTACATTTTCATTGATAAACATATTCTTGAAATATTTTCCCCTGAAGACGATCATAAATTTTTCTATGCTGACTAAAAATTTCATGACTCATGTTTCCTATCAAGGAAAAACTACATAGCTCATAAATATATAAAAAGATGGTGAATCTTGCTAGTAATCAAGAAATTACATGTGAGAACCAAATATTATTTCATACCTATCAGATGGGCAAAAATTTTAAAGTTGGTATTGGCAACAATACCAAGACTTGCTGAGGATGTGACACAAAGAAATTTCACACCCTGCTGGTGGGAAAGTAAATTAGAACTTCTGTGGACAATAATTTGGCCACATCTAGTAAAGTTAAAGCCATATATATATATATATATATATATATATATATATATATATATATATATATATATGTAGCAATTCCACTTCTAGGTATATACCCAAGAGAAACCTAGCATGGAAGCTACATTTATACAAATTTATATAATTTATACATCAGTGAAAATAGTTGAATTAAAGCTACATGTACCAATATGGATAATTCTCAGAAACATACTCCTGAGAAAGATGAAAATTGCAGGCTACATGGAGGATTATTTCATTTGTATAAAAATTACAAGTACACAAAACAGTACTATTTTTGCATCCATTTTAAAAAACGCGTCCATTTTGGTAAAAAGATAAAACATTCATACAAATAATGAATACTACTTTAGAGCTAGTGGTCTCCTCTAAGCAGAGAAGAAGTGAAATTGGATTTGATATGGATGCATAGGGGACTTAAATTCATATCTGTAATTTTACAAAAATCTAAAGCAAATGTATAAAATGGTAAGATTTGACAAAGTTTGTTTTGGGGTTCATAGTTATTCATGATTCTAATTGTTTTTTTTTTTGTTATGTTTGAAATATTTTAAAACAAGAAAATATATATCAATGGAACTGGGGTCATTTGCAACAGTAGCTAGACAACCTAGGGTCAGAGACAAGAAAGTTGGCAGTGTGTATCCTGTCTTGTCCAGTGAGACAAACACTGAATTTGGAGGGATGTGAACATCTACTCAGCAGAGAAACTATTTTATTAGTTTATACCAGGGCCTAGAGTGACTCTAATGTGCAGTCAGGGTTGAGAACCACAGGCTTAGGCGAAATTGGGTGAAATTTCCCTTAATATACTTTCCCTTTCTCTGATTCCAACTTAAGAGGTGACCTTCTGGGTCTAAACTCAAACACAGAGAAGGAAGGAGAGACTCTGTGTAGGAGACATGAATATACTGGTCACTGGAAAATTCATACAATTTATAGAAACAGATACATAGAAGTTCTGTTAGTGTAAGCCTATCCACCAGAGAACAAACCATGGTCCTTATGCTGATAAAAGCCAATTTCTGAAACCATGAAGTCAAGGAGTAGGCATTAGAATGTGAGGAAACCGTGAGGAACCTTGTTTGGGTGGCCAGCCAGCCTGATTTTATCACCTTCTACCTGATGCTATGGCTCCATTTAAAATCCTTTGATTTATCATTATCCTCAAATAAAGCCCATACATCTTAACATGACCTGTAATACTTAAAATCAGGATGTTCCAGCCTCTTGCTCTTGGTTTCCCACACACACAACCAAATTGCTTGCCTTACCACCAAGACTAAACTTGCCAAGTCTCTGAGCCTTCGTCCTTGAACAAGCTATTCCCTTGCCTGGGATATTCTTCCAACTCCTTTTCCGTGATCACTATGATCACTCTTCTGTTGGACAACACCTCATCTCTCAGCTTTCAAACTGAAGGTTCACACCCCTCAGAGATTCTTCTCTTTTACTAAATAGCAGTTCTCAATGTTATTGGAAATGCACTGTGGAAGAGAAGGAAATGCACTTTTTAAAGTTGGCAGTTGACTTTTCTTTCTGACTTATTTCACTTAGCGTTGTAATCTCAAGATCCATCCATGTTGTCGCAAAGGGCACTATTTCATCTTTTCTTACAGCAGAATAGTATTCCATGGTGTATATGTACCACAACTTCTTTATCCATTCATCTATCGAAGGACATTTTGGTTGTTTCCGTGTCTTGGCCACTGTAAATAAAGCTGCAATGAACATCGGAGCACATATATCTTTACGGATAAATGTTTTCAGATTTTTTGGGTAGATACCCAGGAGAGGGGTTGCTGGGTCATATGGCAATTCTATTCATAATTTTTTGAGGAACCTCCACACTGCCTTCCATAGCGGCTGCACCAGTCTGCATTCCCACCAACAGTGTATGAGGGTTCCTTTTTCTCCACAGCCTCTTCAACACTTGTTACTATTTGTCTTGTTGACGATAGCCATTCTGACTGGGGTGAGATGATATCTCATTGTGGTTTTTATTTGCATTTCTCGGATGATTAGTGATGTTGAGAATTTTTTCATATGTCTATTTGCCATTTGTATGTCCTCTTTGGAGAAAAGTCTCTTCAGGTCCTCTGCCCATTTTTTAATTGGATTGTTTGTTTTTTTTTTTGTTCTTGTTGAGTTGTATGTGTTCCTTATATATTTTGGATATTAACCCCTTATTGGAGACGTTGTTTGCAAAAGGGGGAGGGGGTTGCTAGATTTGGTAAAAGGGATTAAATATATGGTGATGGAAGTAGAACTGACTCTGGGTGGTGAAAACACAATGTGATATATAGATGATGTATAACAGAATTATACACCTGAAACCTATGTAACTTTGCTAACACTTGTCACCCCAATAAATTTTAATTTAAAAAAAAAGTTTGCACTCACATTTATATCTATTGGAATAAATATTTCTCTTTTATCATAAGTTTTATTCATCTGAGATTCAACCTCTTATCATTACAATGTTACTACTGTTTTCTCAAATGCAAAGTGATTTCTCTCAAAACATTGAATCTCATATATATGTGTGTGTGTGTGTGTGTGTGTGAGTATATATATATATATATATATATATATATATATATATATATGTGTGTATATATATGTGTGTGTGTATATATATATAAAATCGCTGTCTGAAATGTCTTTTCCCTCATCTATGCATTTGGCAAACATCAATCAGGACCTTACTGTGCTCTAAGCTCTAGGCTGGGTCTTAGGAAAACAGCCTTGATGAGGATCATTAACTTCTACTCATCTTTTGGGTCCCCACTTAGGCCTTGGTTCTTCCAAGAAGCATTCCTAACTCCTCTTGTCCATGCTCATGCCCCTCAATTTCCCCCCATAACACCCTAAGCTCCCCCATAGCCTACGGCTTTTCACACTCTAAAATTACCTGTTTATTTGTTTATATTCTTGTATCCACCTTCAGACTTTAAAATCTGTGAAGGCAAAACTAGTTTACTTATTGGCATATCCCTACTATGTAGGCAATGCTTGGCGCCATAGTTAGGGTTCAACAGATATTGGTAAAGAGAATAATAATAATAAAGAGAAAGAATTTGTAATTTTGAAGGTGATAATGGGCTCTCCAAGTGGATTTATTCTATCAACAGTGAAGAATGTGGAACCAGAGTTTAGGGAAAAGACACAATGTGAAATACAGACTGAAATTTTGCAGCATAGAGATGTAAAGTGATGACTAAAAATGATGTCTCTGAGCAAATGCACATAAACACAAAGACTGGTCTTGGGGAATATACTTGTCCTATATGAAAAGGCCTGTAGCAGAAGATGCTATATAGGTGCCGTTTGGCATTTCTCCCCTACACATCTAAGGCTGCAAACATTGGAATCCTTTTCCCAAGGGCTTTTTTTCTCACTATAGAAGAATGTTGGGTCCATAGATGGCAAGTTAGAACTGTTGGAGAATCATGTTCCCATAAGCAATTCTCAACTAATGACAAATGGGGAGTTGGTGGATAACCACCCACCTTCTCTGCCCCTCTTTTGGGATGAATTTGAGGTGGGTTCTTCACTGTCTCTCAAAGTTCCCCAGTGGAACTAAGTGTGATAATGGACACTTTATTGGGCTTTTTCCCTTCCCTGTCTTACTTTACCATGCCCCTACTAGTATTTCTTGGAATTGCCTCCCCTATAGACGACTTGCACCCAAATTTGCTTCTGTGGCAAATCAAATCAAGATAGGGTAAATGAAAGATAGGGTAAGTGAAAGAAGCAGGTAAATGGTGATTAAAAAAACTTGAAGCATCAAGATATCTGTGACTTAGAGAAGTATTTTTAAAAAGAGAACATCCAGATGACACCATAGACATGGTGGCGAGAGGTGAGCCTCTTGAAATCTCCCCTGGAATTTACAACAAATTGAACAAGTATAATTCCACAAAGGACTCCTGTGCAGCAGACAGGCAAGACTAAAAGCCATGCAACCGAAATCATCTAAAGGTGGACAAATTAAGCAAATGGAGAAGGAGGGAAGCAGGAAGTGTGGAGACACATGCTCCATGGCACAAGAGCAGACCAGAGCTTGGAGCTCCGAGCTCCCTGCATTCTGGAGCTACCTGCAGTCACAGGAGAGGGAAGAATTCGAACTGCTACCGTGTTTTCCTGAAAATAAGACCTAACCAGAAAATAAGGCCTAGCATGATTTTTCAGGATGACACCCCCTGAACATAAGCCCTAATGGGTCTTTTGGAGCAAAACTTAATATAAGACCCGGTCTTATTTTGGGGGAAACACAGTAGTGCTCCACTCATGGCCCACAGTCCCGCCTGAGGGATGAGCATATAACACGGCTGAACTCAACACTCATGGCAGAGACCTCAGAGCAAAGACTGAGGGAAGAAGGGTGAAAATGGCAGTTTAAGCCCTCACTGCCAGAGGACAGAAGGCTTAGGCATGGAGCCTGGCCACCCCTCTCATCTTCCCAGAGCTCACCCCATTCCCACCCTCTCAGGGCTAGAAGCGAAATGGTAGCAGTGTCAGATAAAAAGAATAGAATATTGGCAGTTCTGAAAACTGCAGCCGCAGCCATCCCACTTCCTCCCCCACCTATCTGGGCAGATCCCTTCAGGGCTAAACAGAACCACTCAAACACACAGGCCCTGAATCTGGTGCAAGAAGAACTTCAGAACTTCAGAAGCTGTCCACATTCCCCAACGGAGGCAGTGCCATGAGACCCAGGCATTTTGTGCACAGAGGAGAATCCCACTTTCCAGGGAATCCCCCCATTGTGTGAGAACCTGGAACAGTGCAGAGAAAATATAACATTACAGCATGAGAGAGAATTAAAGGCTGCAGTTGGAAAGAAAATAAAGCATTCTACCAACACTGACTGGAAAGCAAAGGAAAGCCCTCTTCCTACCAATTTGTTGCAGAACCCACTCTTGTAGATACCTAGGAAGAGAAATAATAATTCACTAATTGCCATGAATAACCAAGGTAACGAGGCAGCTCAGAAAAAACATGCAAAGTCTCTAGAAAATGAACTTAAAGACATGAAAATACGTGATTTAAATGACAGAAAATTCAAGTTTGTGGTTCTGAAAAAACTCAACGAGATGCAACAAAACACAGACAGGTAGTTTAATGAATTCAGAAACACAATCAAAGAACAAAATGAACATTTTACAAAAGAGATTGAAATTTTAAAAAAGGACCAAATAGAATTTCTGGAGATTAAGAACTCAATAAAAGAAATGAAGAATGAAATAGCCAGCTTAGGTAATAAAGCTGACCAAATGGAGGAAAGAATCGGTGACATCGAAGATAGAAATCTGGAAATGACACAGATGGAAGAGAGAGACTTGAGTTAAAAGAAATGAAAGAATTCTACAAGAACTTTCTGACTCCATCAGAAAGAGCAATATAAGAATAATGGGCAAACCAGAAGGAGAAGAAAGGGATAAGGGAACAGAGAGTATATTCAAATAGTCAACGAAAACTTCCCAAACTCGTGAAAAAAACTGGATCCTCGAAACCAATAAGCAAGTAGAACACCTAATTATCTCAACCCCAACAGGCTTTCTCCAAGGAATATTGTATTGAAGCTGCCAAAAATTAACAACAAAGAAAGAATCCTCATGGTAGCCAGGGAAAAGAAGACAGTAACCTACAAAGGAAAGCCCATTAGATTATCATCAGATTTTTCAGCAGAAACTCTACAAGCCAGGAGGGAGTGGAATCAAATATTCAAACTATTGAAAAAGATAAATTATGAACCAATAATAATATATCCAGCAAAGATATCCCTTAGATATGAAGGAGGAATAAAGACCTTTACAGACATACAGAAGCTGAGGGATTTTCAAACACACAACTTGCACTATGAGAAATACTGAAGGAAGCTATACAACCAGCATAAACAGGGATAATTTGTGACAACAAAAACATAAAAGGGGGGAGAGTAAAGGTCTGAACTGGCATAGGGGAATGGAGAAATTAAGCTAGCTGAAAAAAATGGAATACTCTATGAAACTTTCTTTTACATAAACTTAATGGTAACCACTCAAAAACAAAAAAAAAACCTGAACTGAAATAATAATATAATAAAAGAAAAACAGAGGGGAAAAAGTCATAGACTACCACCACACTGAAATAATAGACAGCAACAGAAAGGCAAGGAAACAATGGAGACACAGTCCTACCAGAAAACCAAAGACAGAATGCTAGGAAATCCTCATATATCAATAATCACCCTAAATATAAGTGGACTGAACTCACCAATAAAAAGGCACAGAGTAGCAGATTGGATAAAAAAAACTAAACTCAACCATATGCTGCCTCCAAGAGACACATCTCAGTTACAAGGACAAATATAGACTCAAAGTGAAAGGGAGTGAAATTGACACTCCAAGTAAATGATATCCAGAGGAAAGTAGGTGTAGCCATACTGATATCAGATGAAACAGACTTCGGGATGAAAAAAGGGTAACAAGAGACAAAGATGGACATTTCATATTGATAAAGGGGACTAGACAACAACAAGACATAACAGTCATCAATATTTATGCCCCCAATTAGGGAGCACCAAAATATAAAAAGCAACTACTAACAGAACTAAAGGGAGAAATTGACCAAAACACAATTATAGAAGGCGACCTAAATACATCATTGACAGCTATGGATAGATCATCCAAACAGAAAATAAATAATGAAATAGCAGCCCTAAATGACACGTTAGATGAAATGGACATAATTGACATTTATAGAGCACTTCATCCCAGAACATCAGAAGATACATTGCTTTCTAGTGTACAAGGAACATTCTCAAGGATAGACCATATGTTGGGACATAAAACTAGCCTCAGCAAATTAAGAAGACTGAAATCATCCCAAGCATATTCTCTGCTCACAAGGCTTTGGAATTGGATATCAACTGCAAAACGAAAGCAAGAAAACCACAAATATATGGAGGTTAAGCAACATACTTTGAAAGAACGACTAGGTCAAAGAAGAAATAAGAGGAGAGATCAAAAGATACAAAGAAACAAATGACAATGAAAATACATCCTACCAAAATTGTTGGGATGCAGTGAAAGCAGTTTTAAGAGGGAAATTTATAACATTACAGGCCTATCTCAAGAAACAAGAAAACTCCCTGATAAATAACCTTACATTACACCTTAAAGAACTAGAACAAGAAGAACAAATGAAACCCAAAGTCAGCAAAAGGAAGGAAATAATAAAAATCAGAGCAGAACTAAATGAAATGGAGAAGAAAAAGGCAATAGGAAAAAAATTAATGTGATAAAGACCTGGTTCTTTGAAAAGATTAATAAAACTGACAAACCTTTGGTTAGACTCACAAACATAAAAAGAAAAAAGACACAAATAAAATCAGGAATGAAAGAGGGGAAGTTACCACGGATGCCACAGAAATACAAAGGATCATCCAAGACTACTATGAAGGACTATATGCCACCAAATTCAGTAACCTAGAAGAAATGGACATGTTCTTAGAAACATATAGCCTCCCTAGGTTGAATCATGAAGAATTGGGAAATCTAAATAGACCGATCACCAGTAAGGAAATTAAATCCATCATCCGAAATCTTCCGAAAGCAAAAGTCCGGGACCAGATGGCTTCACTAGTGAATTCTACCAAACATTCAAAGAGGATCTAATTCCTATCTTACTCAAATTTTTCCCCAAAATTGAAGAAAAGACAATACTCCCTAACTCATTTTAAGAGGCCAACATTATCCTAATACCAAAACCTGGTAAGGATAACACTAAAAAAGAAAATTACAGACTAATATCTCTGATGATTATAGATGTTAAAATCCTAAACAAAATTCTAGCAAATCAAATGCAGCAATGCATTAAAAAGATTATACATCACGACCAAGTGGGGTTTATCCCAGGGGCACAAGAATGGTTCAACATATGCAAATCGATGAATGTGATACACCACATAAACAAAATAAAGGATGAAAATAATATGATTATATGAATAGATGCAGAAAAAGCATTTGACAAGATAAAACATCCATTTATAATTAAAACACTTATTGAAATAGATATAGAAGGAAAATACCTTAACATAATAAAGGACTTATATGACAAACCCACAGCTAGTATCATAATTAACAGTGAAAAATTGAAGCCCTTTACTCTACTTTCAGTACATGATTGGGCTGTCCCCTATCACTTCTGCTTTTCAACATAGTGTTGGAAGTCCCAGCCAGAGCAATCAGTCAAGAGAAAGAAATAAAAGGCATCAAAATTGAGAACGAAGAAGATAAATTTTCACTTTTTGCAGATGACTTGATTATATATATAGAAAACCCTGTAGACTCCCCCAAAAAACTATTAGAAACAATAAACGAATACAGTAAAATTGCTGGCTACAAAATCAATGTAGAAAAGTCCATTACATTCCTATATACTAACAATGAAATCTCAGAAAAAGAAATTTTAAAAAAACCAATTCCTTTTGTGATTGCAACAAAAAGAATGAAATACCTAGGAATAAATTTCACTAAGAATGTGAAAGACCTATATACTGAAAACTATAAGACATTTTAAAAAGAAATTAAAGAAGACACAAAGAAATGGAAAGACATTCCATGTTCATGGATTGGAAGAATTAACATAGTTAAAATGGCCATATCACCCAAAGCAATAAATAGATTTAATGCAATCCCCATCAAAATGCCAATGGGATTTTTTAAAGAAATAGAAGAAAAAATAATCAGATTTGTATGGAACCTCTAATGACGTCACATAGCCAAAGCAATCCTAAGTAAAAAGAACAATGCTGGAGGTATCACACTCCCTGACTTTAGCTTGTACTATAGGGCAACAATAATCAAAACAGTATGGTATTAGCAGAAAAACAGACACACAGATCAACGGTATAGAATTGAGAACCCAGAAATAAACCCACATAAATACGGACAGATAATTTTTGACAAAGAAGCCAAAAACATACAATGGAGAAAAGACAGCCTCTTCAATAAATGGTCCTGGGAGAATTGGATAGCCACGTGCAAAAGAATGAGACTAGACTGCTATCTGTCACCACGTACCAAAGTTAACTCAAAATGGATCAAAGACCTAAACAAAAGATCGGAAACAATAAACTACATAGAAGAAAGCATAGGTACTAAACTTATGGACTTTGGGTTCAAAGAGCATTTTATGAATTTGACTCCAAAGGCAGGGGAGGTAAAAGCTAAAATAAATGAATGGGACTATATCATACTTAAAAGCTTCTGCACCAAAAAAGAAACCATCAACAAAATAAAGAGACAGCCAACTGAATGGGAGAGGATTTTTGCAAACAGTGCCTCTGATAAGGGGCTAATATCCAAAATATACAAGGAACTCATACAACTCAACAACAAAAAAACAAAAAAACAAACAACCCAATTGAAAAATGGGCAGAGGACCTGAAGAGACATTTCTCCAAAGAGGACATATAAATGGCAAATAGACATATGAAAAAATGCTCAGCATCACTAATCATCAGAGAAATGCAAATAAAACCCACAATGAGATATCACCTCACCCCAGTTAGAATGGCTATCATCAACAAGACGAATAGTAACAAGTGTTGGAGAGGCTGTGGAGAAAAAGGAACCCTCATACACTGTTGGTGGGAGTGCAGACTGGTGCAGCCGCTATGGAAGGCGGTATGGAGGTTCCTCAAAAAATTACGAATAGAATTACCATATGCCCCAGCAATCCCTCTCCTGGGTATCTACCTAAAATATCTGAAAACATTTATCCATAAAGACATATGTGTCCCAATGTTCATTGCAGTTTTATTTATGGTGGTCAAGACATGGAAACAACCAAAGTGTCTTTCAATAAATAAATGGATAAAGAAGTTGTGGTATATATACACAATGGAATACTAGTCTGCCATAAAAAAGATGAAATAATACCATTTGTGACAACATGGGTGGATCTTGAGATTATAATGCTAAGCGAAATAAATCAGACAAAGTAGAGAGCCATTGATTTCACTGATATGTGTTATATAAAACTGAAAACAACAAAAGAACAAGACAAACAAATGAAGAAACAAAAACTCCTAAACACAGACAAAAGTTTACTGGTTTCCAGAGAGAGGGTAAGGGGGGAGGGGTGGTAGATGAGGGTAAAGGGGATCCAATATTTGGTGATGGAAAGAGATCTGACTCTGGGTGGTGAACATACAACGTGATATATAGATGATGTATTACAGAATTGTACACCTGAAATCTATGTAACTTCACTAATAATTGTCACCCCAGTAAACTTTAATAAAGAGAGAGAGAGAGAGAGAGAGAGAGAGAGAGAGAGAACATCTTTAGTCATGTCCAAGTTGCATAGAGTTTACATGATGGGATGAAGACAACTCTAAAACTTCTGCTTAATTGCTAACTGTAGTAAGATTCTGGGACAACAAAGAGGGAAGAATTCTCTTGGTGAAATTGAGAATGCACAAACTTCTTCCTTTGTGGTTTTGACACCATCTGTTTTTGGAAGTTGCCATTTACCCAGCACAAAACCCATATTCTAGATTTTGTCCTTTTTTTTGCAGCTTTCCCTAACCAATTTGAAATTTTGAGGGTCAACTTTGTTGTCCCAGTCAAGTGTTATCTGGTTTATTTTCTAATTCTGTACTGTAAAAATGTTTCACTAAAGAATTCCACAGTTCCTTTACTCTTGATAAGATCATTATAATTACAGTATATGTTTTCCTGAGATGTTTCCTTTTTACTAATCTCCATTCTTCCTAAAGCTTTTATGGTATGGTAAAACTATATTTTATTGCTTCCCCCAGGCCCCTGAATCTTACATTTTATATGGGTTCTCACTTTCAGTGAAGGATTTAATTTAATGATTTAAAACAAATGTTTATTATTTGAACAACTTTATTAAAAAATTAGGCCCATATTCCACTCTTAAGACAACAGCTGCATATATTCTATGGCTATTAAAGTCTTTATTCAAATGCAAAAATAATTTCCTATAGTTTATATCTTTTTATGCCACATTATTGTTTAAAATTATTTTCATGTCAATTATTTATTTTAATCCTCACAACAACATTGTGATATATTTGTCGTTTCTTCTCTTATCCTAGGTCTTAATTTTTTTCATATATTTCTAAAATTTTCATCTGTATCACTTTAACATGCACATAATATGCCACCAAATATATTTCAAAATTTACTTGATCATTTACCCAACTTCTATGACTTCAGACTCCTATCCAAAAAAAAAATCAAGTGACATCTATTATACTTAAGTATTTGGTTTATAGCTTTTCTATAAAGTCTTGTTTTATAATACCTAGCTGTGAAACAGCACATAAATCACACTGACCAGCTTAAAACAGGTTCTGAAAACTCGATAGGAATGGCGGCAGTGAGGTGGTCTTCTTGAGTTCTCTGGAGCTTATCACAAACTGAACATCTGTAACCCATCAAAGGACTCTGCTCATCACACAGAACAGCTAAGAGACTCGCTCGAGGATTACTTGAAGGTGGGCAAACTGGGCGAGCAGTGGAAGAGGGAAGGGAGCAGAGTGGAGACACGGCCCACAGCCACAGCTGCGGAGCCGCAGGGGATCCCAGGACGGAACAGAAACCACAAGCCAGGAGGTGGGCTCTTTTCCTGAGTTCCACAGCTGATCTTTCCTGCTGAGAGAGCAGCATACCCAGCATTTGAGGCAGTAGCCTCAGCTGAGACTTCCAGCTGGGCCCTAGGCCTGACAAAGGACACAAACTCCATACCAGGGCCCCTCCCCCCGCTCTTCCAATCCTACCCCCTGCCCTTCCAGAGACTTAACCTGGTCCCCAAATTGAGGATTACTGTCAGATTACAGAGGAGCCATAGTGCTCAGGATCTGGGAAGACCTGGCGTACAGCTCTGACCCAGGGAAGAGGCTGGGAAGAGTGTGATGTTACTGGACTGGGAGAGAGAAGACTCCTCCACCCCCAGCCCCCACCCTTTCTGGCCTGCCTAGGGCGGGGCAATTACAACTGCCAAGACACTCCCAGGGATCAGCAGTAAGCGGCAGACACAGCTCTGGGCTTTCAGCAGCTCAGAAATCTCCCGCCCGCCACACACACACACACACACACACACACACACACACACACACGGAAAAATTGCCCTAAGACTCAGGAGAACTGGGCACAGGGCTGGCTGTGTTACTCTCAGTGCGCATATGTGTAGGCAAGGGCAGAAACTGCACTGACTTTGTAAAAACTACCATCAAGACCCCTTAGCCCCACTCATCTAAATCTGCAGTCCCAAGGTCACTCTGGGCACCAGGTGACCGGCTCTGCCTGCACAAGATGCAGAGGACACTTTGGTACAGCAGAGGACAACCTGGACATTACTTGGTGGGCTTAAGCCAAGACTGGCACTGCTGTTTTTGTTTTGTTCTGTTTTTGTGTTTTTGATATTTTTGCCTGTGTTGAGTGTGGGTTATCAGTTGCTTTCACATGTGAATGTATTTGGTTTTTCCTTTGTTGTTGTTGTGTTTGGTGATTTGCTTTGTTCTGAAATTGCCCTGCCAGGGCCCAGCTCAAGATGCACAAGATTCAACACACCCAGAGGCCAACACCAGACCAAACCAGAGTACTACTGGGTTTGACCTATAAGTGACACACCCAGAGGGAATTTTCTACAGGCACAAGAGCTCATAGAGGTCAAACCTCATTTAATCGGTCAACTCTCACGCAGCAGAATATCCT
Organism: Rhinolophus sinicus; assembly: GCF_057876585.1. NCBI lineage: Eukaryota > Metazoa > Chordata > Mammalia > Chiroptera > Rhinolophidae > Rhinolophus > Rhinolophus sinicus. The sequence goes on from NC_142511.1 coordinate 21,408,932, forward strand.
GATGTGGGCAGAGCCAAGTCTCACAAATAGTCAGCCTAAGAGTCAATCCCACCTACTCACAAGCTAAAAGCAATTAATGATCAACTTTAACAGGACAATATACGCAACACAAGAGTGACCTTTGTAGCACACGCAGAGGAGAAGAAGGAAGTGGTACAAGTCAAATATAAAAGACACATACTACATAAGATAACCCAACAAAAACTGACAATGCTAGGGGATCTACCTAATACATCGAAGCAAACACAGAGAGTCAGCCAGAATGGGGAAACAAAGAAACATGTCCCAAATAAAAGAACAGAAGAAACCTCCAGAAATGGAACCAAATGAAACAGAAGTAACAAACCTATCAGAGACAGAGTTCAGAACACTGATGATAAGAATGTTTAAGGAGCTTAGAGACGACATAAAGAAGGATGTAGCAATCATAATGAACAACCAGTTAGAACTAAAGAATACAATTACCGAAATAAAGAACTCACTTGAAGGAATTAACAGCAGGTTAGATGAAGCAGAGGATCGAATCAGCGACTTAGAAGACAAGTTAGCAGAGATCACCCAAACAGAACAACAGAAAGAAAAAAGAATAAAAAACAATGAAGATGGTTTAAGAGACCTCTGGGAAAACATCAAGCGCAACAACATGTGCATCATAGGAATACCAGAAGGTGAAGACAGGAAGCAAGGGATTGAGAACATATTTGAAGTAATAATGTCTGAAAACTTCCCTAACCTGGTGAAGGAAACCAACATAAAAACCCAGGAAGTGCAGAGAGTTCCAACCAGGATAAACCCAAACAGGCCCACACCAAGACACATTATAGTTAAAATGGCAAAGGTTAAAGATGAAGAGAGAATCCTAAAAGCAGCAAGAGAAAGACAGTGGGTTACATACAAGGGAACTCCCAGAAGACTATCAAATGACTTTTCTACGGAAACATTGCAGGCCAGGAGGGAGTGGCAGGAGATACTCAAAGTGATGGAAAACAAAGGCCTACAACCTACATTGCTTTATCCAGCAAGGCTATCATTTAAAAGTGAAGGAGAGATAAACAGCTACCCAGAAAAGAATAAGCTAAAGGAATTCATTCCCACCAAGTCAACATTGCAGGAAATATTAAAAGGGCTTCTGTAAACAGAAGAAAGATGAAAACAATCTAACTACAAATTTAGAAAAACAGCAATAACTATGTACCTATCAATAATCACTTTAAATGTAAATGGATTAAATGCTCCAATCAAGAGACATAGGGTGGCTAAGTGGATAAGAAAGCAAGGCCCTTGCATATGCTGTATACAAGTGATTCACCTCAGATCAAAAGACACACACAGGTTGAAAGTGAAGGGTTGGAGTAAGATATTTCATGCAAATGGAAATGAGAAAAAAGCTGGAGTTGCAATACTTATATCTGACAAATCAGACTTTAAAATGAGGAATATATTAAAAGACAAAGATGGGCACTATATAATAATAAAGGGATTGATCCGACAAGAGGACATAACCTGAGTCAACATCTATGCACCCAACATAGGAGCACCTAAATATATAAAACAGATATTGACTGACATAAAGACAGAGCTCAACAATAACACTATCATAGTAGGGGACTTCAACACACTTCTGACAACAAGGGACAGGTCTTCCAGACAGAAAATCAATATGAAAACAACACCCTTAAATGACACATTGGACCACTTGGATTTAATCGATATTTTCAGAGCATTTCACCCCAAAGCTGCAGAATACACGTTCTTCTCAAGCGCACATGGAACATTTTCCAAGATAGACCACATGTTAGGTCACAAAACAAGTCTTGATAAATTTAAGGAAATTGAAATCATACCAATTGTCTTCTCTGATCATAGTGCTATGAAATTAGAAATGAACTACAGGATAAAAACTGGAAGACACACCAATTCATGGAGGCTGAATAACATGTTACGAAATAATGAATGGGTCAACCATGAGATCAAGGAAGAAATCAAAAGATATCTCGAGACAAACAAAAATGAAAATACGATGACCCAAAAATCTATGGGATGCAGCGAAAGCAGTCCTAAAAGGGAAATTCATAGCATTGCAAGCCTACCTAAAAAACAAAAAAAAAAGAAAGAAAAAAGAAAAATCACTAATTAACACTTTATCTTCACACTTAAGGGATCTGGAAAAAGAACAGCAAAATAAACCCAAAGTGAGTACAAGGAAGGAGATAATAGAGATCAGAGTGGAAATAAATGAAATAGAAACCAGAAAAACAATACCAAAGATCACCAAAGATCAATGAATCCAAAAGTTGGTTTTTAGAGAAGATAAACAAAATCAACAAACTTTTAGCCAGACTCATCAAAAATAAAGAGAGTGAGGACCCAAATTAATAAAATCAGAGATGAAAGAGGAGAAGTGACAACAGACACCACAGATATACAAAAAATTTTAAGAAATTACTATGAGCAACTATATGCCAACAAATTAGACAATCTGGAAGAAATGGACAATTTTCTAGAAACATACAACCTTCCAAGGCTAACTCAAGAAGAAATGGAAAACCTGAATAGACTGATTACCACCAGGAAAATTGAATCAGTAATCAACAAGCTCCCAACAAACAAAAGCCCTGGACCAGATGGCTTTACAGGTGAATTTTACAAAACATTCAAAAAAGAATTATCACCTATTCTCCTCAAGCTCTTCCAAAAAATCCAGAAGGAGGGAAGGCTCCCAAACACTTTTTACGAGGTCACTATCACCCTGATCCCAAAATCAAACAAAGACAGTACAAAAAAAGAGAAGTACTAGCCGATATCTCTAATGAACATAGATGCAAACATCCTCAACAAAATATTAGCGAACAGAATTCAGCAATACATTAAAAAGATCATACACCATGATCAAGTGGGATTCATTCCTGGTATGCAAGTGTGGTTCAACATCCACAAATCAATTAATATGATACACCACATTAACAAAATGAAAAATAAAAATCATATGATCATATCAATAGATGTAGAAAAAGCATTTGAGAAAATCAAGTAGCCATTTATGATAAAAACCCTTAAGAAAGTGGGAATAGAGGGATCATGTCTCAACATAATAAAGGCCATATATGATAAACCCACCGCTAACATCATACTCAATGGGGAAAAGCTAAAACCATTCCCCTTAAGATCAGGAACAAGGCAAGGTTGCCCACTTTCTCCACTTCTATTCAACATAGTGCTGGAACTTCTAGCCACAGAAATCAGACAAGAAAAAGAAATAAAAGACACCCAAATTGGTAAGAAGGAAGTAAAATTGTCATTATATGCAGATGACATGATACTACTTAAAGACTCCATGAAGAAACTCTTAGAACTGATGAATGAATTTAGTAAAGTAGCAGGATACAAAATTAATATTCAGAAATTGGTTGCAGTTGTATATACCAATAATAAAATATCAGAAGGAGAAATTAAGAAAACAATCCCGTTTACAATTGCTTCAAATACTATAAAATACGTGGGAATAAATTTAACCAAAGACGTAAAAGATCTGTACCCAGAAAATTATAAGACACTGAAGAAAGGAATGAAAGAAGATACAAATAGATGGAAACACATACCATGTTCACGGATAGGAAGAATTAATATCATTAAAATGTCCATACTGCCTAAGGCAATATACATATTCAATGCAATTCCTATCAAACTACCAAGGACGTTTTTCACAGAAATAGAATATATAATCCTAAAATTTATATGGAACCATAAAAGACTCCTGATAGCCTCACCAATCTTGAGAAATAAGAACAAAGTGGGAGGTATAATGATACCTGACATCAAATTATACTACAAGGCTACAGTAATCAAAACAGCATAAAAACAGATACATAGATCAATGGCACAGAATAAAGAGCCCAGAAATAAATCCATGCCTATATGGTCATGTAATATACGACAATGGAAGCAAGAATTTATGGTGGGGTAAAGACAATCTATTCGTAAAATGGTGCTGGGAAACCTGAACAGACACATGCAAAACAATGAAGCTGGACCACCTCCTTACACCATATACAAAATAAATTCAAAATGGCTTAAAGACTTAAATGTAAGATCTGAAACCATAAAATTCCTAGAAGAAAATATAGGAAGAAACTTTACAGATATTACCCAGAGTAAGATTTTTACTGATATATCCCCTCGGGCAAGGGAATTAAGAGAAAAAAATAAACGTGGGATTACATCAATCTAAAAATTTTATGACAGTAAAGGAAACCATCAATAAAAGAAGAAGGGATCCTACTGAATGGGAGAAGATATTTGCCAATGATATATCCGATAAGGGGTTACTATCCCAAATTTATAAAAAACTCACTCAACTCAACTCTAAAAAAACAAAGAACCCAATTAAAAAATGGGCAGAAGACATAAAGGGACATTTTTCTAAAAAGGACATACAGATCACAAACAGACATATGAAAAAATGCTCAACCTCACTAACCATCAGAGAAATGCAAATAAAAACCACAATAAGATACCACCTCACCCCAGTCAAAATGGCTATCATCAATAAATCAACAAACAATAAGTGCTGGCGAGGATGTGGAAAAAAGGGAACCCATGTTCACTGTTGGTGGGATTGCAGATTGGTGCAGCCACTATGGAAAACAGTATGGAGGTATCTCAAAAATCTGAAAATGGAACTACTTTATAACCCAGCAATTCCACTCCTAGGTGTCTATCTGGAGAAATCCAAAACTCTAATTCAAAAAAATTTATGCACCCCTATGTTTATTGCAGCACTATACACAATAGCCAAGACATGGAAACAACCGAAATGTCCATCGGTAGAAGACTGGATTAAGAAACGGTGGTACATTTATACAATGGAGTATTATGCAGCCATAAAGAAGAAAGAAATCTAACATTTGCAACAACATTGATGGACCTAGAGAACATTATGTTAAGTGAAATAAGCCACACAGAGAAAGACAAATACCATATGATCTCACTTATATGTGGAATCTAAAGAAAAGAATAAATGAATGAACTAATCAGAAACAGTTTCAGAGACATAGAGGAAAAACTGAGGGTTGCTAGATGGGCAGGAGTTGGGGATAAGGGGGAAGGTGAGGGGATTAGAAAGCACAGTCAGTAACCACAAGATGGCCACGGGGATACAAAAGTCAATTTGGGGAATGTAATCAATACTGTAAAGATTTTGTAGGTTGTCCGATGGACACTTGTCTCATTAGGGAGACCACCTCAGGGATGAGGTAGATGCCTGATCACTGTACTGTACACCTGAAGCTGTAGCTGAACAATAATGAATGTCGATTACAAGTTTACATATGTATGTATATGTATATATACAAGAAGCGGAGTACAGCAGTAGGAATAGAGACAGTGGAAAAGTAAGGGCTCTGTGCGATGTCAGAGGGATAGTGGATGGGGGGAGGGTGTTGACACAGTGTGAAGGATATAAATGATAAATGTCTAACTATATTACATTGTTTTGTGCACCTGAAAGTAATTAAAAAAAAAAAAAAAATACTGGTTCTGCTCCCTTAAAGCAGATCAGTGATTACTACAATACTGAGTTCTTTTAGAGACAGTATTGCGCATGTGTCAGCCGTGTCCGCCAGCTGAACCCTGAACGAAAGCCTCCCCCCTCGGGTCAGGACATGAGTGGAACTTGAACATCGGAACCCTTTCAGTTCTGTTTTCCACGGGTCTGTTTTCCAGGAAGATCTGGGGCTGAGACATATTATCATAAAAGACCAAGTTCCAAAACTCCCTAGTCAAACTTGCCCCTCTAGTGCTTCTGCGTACCTGTTCCCTTCTAACTCCTTAAAACTCTCCAATTATAAGTGATCAGGGAGTTCAGGCTTTAAGGTTTTAGCTATAGAGCTTCCCATTCTTGCTTAGTGCTCTACAAATGAAACGACGTAATTTCTCCACTGCAAAATTCCATGTTCAATGTTTGGCTCGGCTGGCACCGGGTGAACAAACTCAGCTTGGTAACTTTTTTTTTCTTTTTCCAATTTGATAGCCCAAAATCCTAATATCCTTCTATAATAGTTCTTAATATTCCCTCTTAGATACTAATTTATTTGAGGACTCCTCTAACATTTAACTCATTTTTAATTTTAAAATTGCTCTAGGATTTTAAATTATTTTAGAGCCAATATTGTAATGCCATTTTGGTGGTACAAGGAAAGCCAATGTTTTCTAGCTAGGTGTCATCTCCCCACTTCCAATCCCCAAAGATGCAAACACCCTTTATTGTATGCATCTAAATCTCTTTCTTTTCAGAATTGTCTTCTTTATGCACCCAATTTCTGTTTTTCTATTTCTTATGTTCTGCTTATTCTATAAACAGCATCTTATTAAGTACTAATCCAGAGATCCCAGGTGAAATTTCCATCCCAATAACCTGAATTTAGCTTCCAGTTTTTTTCTTTGAGTCTTGAATCACCACAGTTACTGATTCCCCCACCACAGTCATCCTATATACATGCCTTCTTCGTGCAGAGCAAATCACCATCACCCAGTTCTCATTGTCAGCACAAAGTAAGTCAAGTGTTAATTACATCTACCATCACCACTGCCTACCCCCATTTATATGGGGCTGCTTTTCCTAAGAGTGGTGTCTGAGGTAGATGCTCTTGGGTTTTTTTCCCCTCCTACAACAGGCCTGAGATTCTAGTCCCAGTTCTGTCACTATCTAAGGAAAAGACTTTGATCAAGTCACATTCCTTCTCGGTCTCTTTGTTTTCACATTTGTAAAAGTGGGGTTGAACTTTATACTCTTTAAGAACTGTTTCAGTTCTTGTGTTTTATGATTTTTTAAAGACTCTTCATTAGCACATTCAAGACTGATCTATTGAAAACAGGCTTATGGCCTAATCTGTAGAAACTCTGCCTTTATCCCAGCTCTATCATTTCAGCCATTCTTGCTCTATGAAAAAAAATTATTGTCCGAGGTCCATATGTTTTGAGTGCCATGTGTTTGAGTACACGCAGTGGAACCAGAATTCAGAAGTAGATAACAGATATTGCAGAAACAGTTCCTGAGTGTTATTGGCTTATGTTCATGCTGACTAAAGGATATTGGTGCTTTGTGAAAATTTTCTTTCTGACATGTTTTTTTAAAACGAACTGCAATCAGACAGTACAGTTGGCTATTTGGACAAAAGATCCTTTGCTCCCTTTTGGAAAATCCCTATATGCGACTAAAAAAGACCGGTGCTTTCTGCAGGATGGCAAAGAAGTATTATATTTGACCCCAGGACATCCATAAAATCTAACAAACATGTTCTTAAGTTTATCTAGTGGATTGACAACATAGTAAACAAACTAGTGTTGGTTTTTTTGTTCCTTAATTTTTCTAAAGTCTCTTGCAGGTCACTTTTTAGGATATTCATATAAGCTAACTAATGACAAATTAATAAATATAAATTAAATCCGAACTCACTAAATATTTCTTTAGGCCATTTGGCCAATAGCATCAGGTTTTGTAAGTATTTGGGATTATAACACTTAGAGTTGGAATAGACTTTAAGAAATAATGTGACTCAGTGGTTTCTGAACATAGCTGGTCATCACAATCAGCCAGGAGCATGTCAAAGATACAGATTCTCATGGTACAACTCAAATAAGTCCAAATAACTTAGAAGCCTCAGGTGAAGGATCTAGAACTTTTGTTTTTAATGATCTCCCAGATGATTATTTTATTGTGGTCAGCTTGGCACCAGTATTGGAACAAATTTGAAGTCACTGAACATTTCAGTCTTCTGCCTTAAGCAAGACTCTCTCTCTGTATTAGCATTATCCCCAGAGAACTTTACTAGTTCTCTCTTGGGTTGAAATTTGTGAAGGCTTCTCTCCTTACTTGTTTTGGCATGGAGACAAAATCTGTCCACCTGCTCTTTTCACCCATTGGCCTTATTGAGTCCTCCCAGTTAGAACTACACAGAATGAATCCAACGCTACTTCACATATTTGACACCAGCTGTGTCTTTTTCTTCTATAGGCCAAGTATTTTATGTCTTTAATTGATTATATTACAGATTCAAGTTCTTGTATTATTGTCTTCACTGTTGGATACAACCCAGTTTGCTTAGCTCCTTCTAAAATATGGTGGGCAAATCTGACCTCAACATCATGCAGTGTAATCAGTGAAGAGAATAATGAGATTATCATTTCTCTTTTCCTGAACATGATAAGTGTGTTAATGTGTCCCAAAATCACAGCAGTGATTTAGACTGTTCTATCACATTATTGGATAACATTGAGTTAATTAAATACTGAAGTTGTTTTCACATGTGCTGTTTTTAAAGCATGCTGAAATTATACATTTGAACATTTGGAAGATTTTTTTTAATTAAGTACCAGTTTTTATAGTTATATTTGTAATATTTCTTTATATTAGATTTCACCTACACTTTTCCTATATCAATATTATTTTGGATCATTATCCTTTCAACCAACTTTGGCTATTCATTCCTACTTCATATCAATCACAAATTTTATATACACTTGCCATCAATAATTGTTCCAAGTCACTGAGAGTTCCAAAGTCAGGCTTCTATTTAGAGTGAATTATCAGTTGCAAGGATTTAAGTAAAAAATAAAATGAAACTAACTTAAGCACAAACTCGTAGATCATGCATTGCTTCACAGTAGTGTTTTAGAGTCATTAAACCATATTTCTAAACATGTGGACTTTAAAAGGATTTAATTTCCTCTACCTGGAGTTGGTGAGTCTTATTATTATTTTTTTCTAGCTCTTCTGTGGTTGATCTGACTTATGTAACTAAATTGACTTCCTCCCTCCCCCCAAAGGTTTTATCTTAAGCCGTTGTAGAGTTCCCATAGGAAGTAGGAACCAAGGTACATTGCACTTGCTTTTCGATTCTTCTTTTTTCTGGTCCTTTTAGGTTAAAGAGTGTTCATGACAACAGCAACTTCGAAAGTTGGACTTAAGTCTCTGATTGATTTTTGGTTAAAGAATGAGCTAACATTTGAAATAATCATATAATTTGAAATAAGATTCAATATACAGTCTTTAAACTGAAAAACAAAGCAAAAAAACAAACCAAAAAAGCACTTTCTACTTTGTGTCACTTAAAGATATAACTCGTACAAATTTAGTTTTAGTCCTCCTTTAGAAATCTGAAAATACCATCCTTAATCCTAAATTGTCTTTATCTTATCATAAATCACTTTCAATTTATTCTCTTGTATTCATTTCGCTACATTTGTAGTTTTCACCGTCATCTCTAATGTAGTCTTCTGTAATAACTTCCTAAGTTATCTCTTTCTTCAGTCTTCAAAAATCAGATCTGGAGGACACTATTAAAAAGAACATTTTGAAATTAATATCACAAATAATTATACCATTTTACAGTAAAGTCTATCATACAGTTATTATATAATAAATATTACAATATAATTACCACTGGAGTGTTACTCTTATAATAGAGAAATTGTGAAAGAGCCCTGTGGGGACAGAGCCAGGAGTGCAGTTTCCAGGCTCTCGGCCTCATGTGGGAAGGTGCTGGCTCAGGTAGTAAATGGCCATCAACTGTGATTGGATGGCTGTCAGCTGTGGCTAGTTGGCTGTCAGCTGTAATCAGTGAGCCATTGGCCACTAATATAACTGCTGTGGCTACACTGGCAGAAAACGGGGTGCTAGCAAGAAGATGAACTAGCAAGAGCAGATTGCAGCTAGCAAGTGAGGTTGGTTCGCAGAGAGAAGTGGATGGCGGGTTGCGGATTGTGTGGCTCCTGCTTCTTGTGTCTCCAACCCAGCCACCAGAGAGAATATAGTGGTATGACTCCCCTACCTATGGCTCCGTGGGTGTTCCTTTTTGGCCTCACCATATCCTGTGTTCTTATGTGGGGAGCGGGACCAGAGACCCCGCATGCCACCCAGCATGACAAGCCCCTTCTCCTTTTTTTTTTTTTTAAAGACAACCAGAAGGTAAAATAATGGAATGTCTTCATATTCTGAAATTATTCAAAATCCATAAATTAGCTCCATGAAATGTAAATTTTGACTCCGTTTGTTTATAGTTTGTGGCCCCTTCTTCAAGTATTCCCACTACTTCCTTTTAGATGTCAAGCTCCAGAAGTTTGTATTGAGGAGCTGAGAAGTCAGAGGCAAAATACTTCCCCATTTCTCAGGACAATAGTTGTCCTCTCTAGTGAATTGTCAGAATTACTTGAAAAGCTTTTTTTAAATATACTGATTCCCATGCCCCACCTGAGAACTACAGAATCGGGTTAACAGTGGGCAGGAAGATTTAAAAATCTCCCCAGGTGTTTCTGATGATCAGCCAAGGCTGTAGAGCTGGTAAGTGGGTAAAAGAAATTTGAATGCCATTGAAAGGAAGTATGCACACTAAATATAAAATTGTACAGTTGCTAGCAGTCGAAAATATGTAAATGAAGTCTATGAGAATGGGTTTAGAGACTGAACATGAACACTTATCCCTAGTGGATTTATTTTTTTAAATAATATAACCACAATGTCAGGGTTAAAAATGATCATTGTAAATATATTGACTTTAAGGGTGAAGCTACTTTCCACTAACTGCTTCCTTGGTAACACTCTGGAGCTTGTTGTGACATAATATCGCACCACTTCTAAAATCACTAATTCAAAATCCTGCTCTCTGTCTGTAATCTTCTCTAGATTCAGCTTACTTGCTTGTCATGCGGGGTGGCCTGCGGGGTCTCAGCTCCTGCTCCACACATAAGAACACAGGATATGGTGAGGCCAAAAAGGAACACCCACAGAGCCATAGATAGGGGAGTCATACCACTATATTCTCGCTGGCGGCTGGGGTGGAGACACTAGAGGCAGGAGCCACACAATCCACAACCCGCTATCAACTTGTCTCTGCCAAACAATCTCACTTGCTAGCAATCCACTTCTCTGCAATCTGCAATCCATACTCCGCCGCTTGCTAGCTCAGCCACCATCTTCTTGCTAGCCCCCATTTCCTGCTAGCATAGCCACGGCAGTTATATTAGTGGCCAATGGCTCACTGGTTACAGCTGACGGCCAACTAGCCATAGCTGATGGCCATCCAATCACAGTTGATGGCCATTTACTACCTGAGCCAGCACTTTCTATGTGAGGCCGAGAGAGCCTGGAAACTGCACTCCTGGCTCTATCCCCACACTCGCTCAACTACTCACTTTTGACCTTTGACTGCATTAGAACCTTCTACTCATGCTTGACTTTTGTTTGACAGAATTAGGACCTTCTGTCACCCCTTTTTTCCCCTCCTAAACCACCTGCTCACCCTTCAGTTCCTTAATCAGTCTAGAGACTATAAACCACAAATTCAATAGCACTTGTGCCAGTAATACAAGTTCCTTTGCCTCTCTGTTAACTTATTACAAGTGTTTAGAAAACCCCAAACCTGGACCATCCTTATTTTCCTCTTCCTCTGCACCTTTTTCTTCAACTTCAGGTTGTACTGGTGCATAAATTTAGGGTAACCTATTTCAAATGGTATTCCACTTTGCAAGGCAACTTTACTTTTTTTTTCTTCTTAATTCACTTTCTCAGTAATTACTTTGTACCTTCCTTATACTCCTTACCCTTCCAACCATAGAGCCCCTCTCCTTCCTTCTCACCTCATTCTTAATAGAGGAGCTTGTCTCTTTCATCACTGAGAAGCCGTCAGAGACGTATTCTTTAAATTCACTGCCACCAGTTCTATGAACCTCCATCTGCACTCATCTTTTCCTTCTCTCCTTCTGTCTCTACTCCTGTTGTGTGAGGCGGCCTGAGGGGTCTCAGCTCCTGCTCCGCACATAAGAACACAGGATATGGTGAGGCCAAAAAGGAACACCCACGGAGCCATCGACAGGGGAGTCACATCACTGTATTCTCACTGGCGGCATCCACCTTTCTGCAATCCGCGCTTGCCAGCCACCATCCTCTTGCTAGCCCCCATTTTCTGCTAACGTAGCCACGGCAGTTATATTAGTGGCCAATGGCTCACTGGTTACAGCTGACGGCCAACTAGCCACAGCTGATGGTCATCCAATCACAATTGATGTCCATTTACTACCTGAGCCAGCACCTTTCCATGTGAGGCTGAGAGCCTGGAAACTGCACTCCTGGCTCTGTCCCCACACTCCACTCCTATAGGGTCTCACCTCACAATCTACGTGACAAGCGTCTTCCGCGAGGGGCCCTGGGCGAGGAGCCTGGAGGTGAATGCAATATCCTGGATACAGCCAGGTTCTCTGGGCACAGCCAGGGTTTCTCAGGGCACCACCAGTCCTTCTGGGCACAGCCAGACTTCCTGGGCTTCTTAGGGTACCACCAGTCTCCCCGGGCACAGCCAGGGCCTCTCAGGGTTCTGCCACTCTCTCTGGGCACAGCCAGACTTCCTGGACTCAGCCAGGGCTCTCAGGGCACCCCCACTTTCTCTGGGGACAGGCAGACTTCCTGGACTCAGCCAGGGCTCTCAGGGCACTGCCACTCTCTTTGGGCACAGCCAGACTTCCTGGGCTCAGCCAAGGTTCTCAGGTTACTGCCATTCTCTCTGGGCCTCTCAGGGTACCATGCTGGAACAACAGTGGCTCAGAGTCAAGGTGCTTACATATTCTGGATGGCGGCCGTTTGGGACACAAAAGCAAACATCAGCCAGTTCCACTACATGGTGATATGTTCCCAAGCAAAGAGTCAAGTGGTCCATTAAATTAGGGATGGAAGGCAATTCCCTATAGTCCATAGTCATTCGCCAGGGCTGTCCTGGGGGTGAGGGACAACCTTGACCTCACCCTCATCTCCCACGGAGGACTCAGCAAGCGTTTCCTCCTGGGACTACAAGTCCCACATCCTGGCTGCCTCAGCAAGCACTTCCCAACCCACACAGCCACAACGACCTTCGCTTTCTCTGGCCTATGCTGGTTGGGGAACCGTCCACGTCCTCCCACCCCTCCACGGGGGTCCAGCTCTCCAACAGCTGCTCCTCCTGGTCTTCCTGAGATTGAGTGTTCATATGCACAAACTGTTCCACCGCCCTTCGGGGAGCTTTGGCCAGCACCGTACCCTGCTCGCTGCGCCATGTGTCATGTGGGGCGGCCTGTGGGGTCTCTGCTCCTGCTCCGCACATAAGAATGCAGGATATGGTGAGGCCAAAAAGGAACACCCAGAGAGCCATAGATAGGGGAGTCATATCACTATATTCTTGCTGGCGGCATCCACCTTTCTGCAATCCGCATTTGCCAGCCACCACCTTCTTGCTAGCCTCCATTTGATGCTAGCATAGCCACAGCAGTTATATTAGTGGCCAATGGCTCACTGGTTACAGCTGACGGCCAACTAGCCACAGCTGATGGCCAGCCAATCACAGTTGATGGCCATTTACTACTTGAGCCAGCACTTTTCCTCGTGAGGCCGAGAGCCTGGAAACTGCACTCCTGGCTCTGTCCCCACAACTCCTATTTAAGGTCAATCTTTTCACTTGGGTCTCAGATTCTATTCTTTCATAATTTTTCAAAAACTTTACACTACCAAATAATTCCTTTTTTCTGCATATTAGACTGCTTCCTAACATTGGCTCATTCCCAGTGACATTTAAATATGCTAAAAAATATATTAAAGCCAAGACATGGAACCTACCTAGGTGTCCATCAATAGCTCACTGGATAGCGAAGATATGCTAAGTATACACAATGGAATATTACTCATTTATAAAGAAGAATGGAACCTTGCCATTTGCAACAACATGGTGGACCTACAGGTTATTATGCTAAGTGAAATAAATCAGACAGAGAAAGACAAATACCATATGATTTCACTTATATGTGTGTGCGCACAGAGCCAGCAGTGCAGTTTCCAGGCTCTCAACCTCACATGGAAAGGTGCTGGTTTGAGTAGTAGATGGTCATCAGCTATGATTTGTTGGCCATCAGCTGTAACCAGTTAGCCATTAGCCACTAATATAACTGCAGTGGCTACACTAGGGGGTTTGTTGGTTGGCAGAGAAGCAGACGGCGAATTGTGCATCGTGTGGAGCCTTCTTCCTGTGTCTCCAACACAGTCTCCAGCAAGAATATAGTGCTATAACTCCCCTATCTATGGCTCCGTGGGTGCTCCTTTTTGGCCTCACCATATCCTGCGTTCTTATGTGGGGAATGACAATTTAGAATCTAAAACAAACAAACAAACAAACAAACAAACAAACCAGAAATAATCTCATAGATACAGAGAACAAACTAATGGTCTCCAGATTAGGTAAGGGGTTGGAGGGCGGGTGAAAAAGGTGAAAGAGATTAAGAAGTACAAATTGCCATTTATAAAATAGACACACTGATGTAAAGTACAGCATAGGGAATGTAGTCAATATTTTAATTACTTTGTATAGTGCCAAATGTGTACTAGACTTATCGGTGTGATCAGTTTGTAAGTATGTGAAAGTCAAATCCCTATGTTATACAGCTGAAACAAATATAATATTGTATGTCAACTATAACTGAATATTTTTTTAATCTAAAAATATTTTTTTAATTATTTTTAAAAATTCAAAGATAAAGACAAAATAATTTTTTGTTTTAAAGATTTTGACTTATTTTTAAATTATTTATTTTTTCAGTTACAGTTGACATTCAAAATTATTTTATATTAGTTTCAGGTGTACAACATAGTGGTTAGATATTTATATAATTTATGCAGTGATTCCCCCTGATTAGTCTAGTACCCACTTAGCACTATACATAGTTGTTGCAACATTATGGACTATATTCTCTGTGCTGTACTTTACTCCCTGTGACTATTTTGTAACTACCAATTTGTATTTCTTAATTCCTTCACCTTTTTCACCTAGCTCCCCAATTCCCCACCCCTCTGGCAGCCATTAGTTTGTTCTCTGTATCTATGAGTTTGTTTCTGTTTTATTTATTCATTTATTTTGTTCTTTAGATTCCACATATAAGTGAGATCCTGTGGTATTATGCTAACAGAAATAAATCAGACTGAGAAAGCCATATGTGGGGACAGAGCCCCAGAAAGTAGTTTACAGGCTCTCGGCCTCACGTGGAGGGGTGCTGGCTGGGGTGGTGGATGGCCGTTGGCTGTGGCTGATTGGCCGTCGGCTGTGGCCGGTTAGCCGATTGGCCGCCGGTATAACTGCTGCGGCTACGGAGGATTGCCGAGGATTGCCGAGGAGCCGAGCAGAGCGGAGGAGAGCCGAGAGAGCGGAAGAGAGTCGAGAGAGAGGAACAGAGTCGAGGAGAGTGGAGGAGAGTCGTCGCTCAGTTGGTGGAAAGGCGGATGGCATGTCGCGTGTCCGGTGGGCCCAGCCTCCAGAGAGACCATAGTGGTATGACTCCCCTACCTATGGCTCCGTGGGTGTTCCTTTTTGGCCTCACCATATCCTGCGTTCCTGTGTGGGGAGCGGGAGCAGAGACCGCGCAGGCCGCCCCGCCTGAAAAATGGGGCGGCGAGCAGGCCTCCGTGCGCGACAAATGGCACAGCGAGCAGGGTCTCCCGCACGACACCATAATAAAACTGTAAGGCTTTTTTTCAGTCCCTTATGTTCAGATCCCCTTCTAGCTAACACCTCACTTTCCACCTTTCTCCTCATTTCAAAGCCAATTTTACTTTTAAAAGAGTTATAGATTCCCTATTATTTTCAACACCTTTTACTAATAATGTTCAGTCTACTTTAATTTGGCTTCTGCCTCTCTCACTCAGGTTACCAGTCACCTCCATATTGCTATATCCAATCGACATTTTTCAGTTCTTGGTAGAATTTGACATTGTTAACCATACACTCCTTCTTGAAATAGTCTGTTCTGCTGGCTCCCATGAATATTATTATCTATTGGTTTTCTACCTAGCTCTCTGGACACTCTTTCTATAATTATTTTTATTTTAGATTCATTCTCCTCTACTTATTAATCAAATGATGGAATTTCTCAAGACTCAAGCCTGGTCTCTATTCACATTTGTCGTGGAGGGTGTCAGGTGGGGTCTCTGGTCCCATTCCCCACATAAGAGCGCAGGATATGGTGAGGCCAAAAAGGAACACCCCCAGAGCCATAGATATGGGAGTCATACCACTATACTCTCGCTGGCCGCTGGGTTGGAGACACAGGCAGCAGGAGCCACACTATCCACAGCCTGCCATCCACTACTCTGCAATCCACAACTTGCACTCCACCGTGCTAACTGCAATCCGCACTTGCCAGCACCATCTTCTTGCTAGCCTCCATTTGATGCTAGCATAGCCAGGGCAGTTATATTAGTGGCCAGTGGCTCACTAGTTACAGCTGACAGCCAACTAGCCACAGCTGATGGCCATCCAATCACAGTTGATGGCCATTTACTACCTGAGCCAGCACCTTTCCACGTGAAGCTGAGAGCCTGGAAACTGCACTCCTGGCTGTGTCCCTACAGTAACATACTGAGTAATCTCTTTAAAATGCAATTCTCATTTTGTTTTTCTCAGAATAAGTTCCTCACTGTTATTGAAATAATAATAATTTTAAAGGAACATTCTATCCCCCTCACTTTTACGAATCCCTGAAGCTTTAAAATCTTCAAAGACTTTCCACTGTTTTAAGCTAAAGACCAAAATCCTTATCATCCTTGAAATCCTTGGCCTACAAGAAGCTGAATTGCATTGTCCTTGTTGATCTTTCTAGCCTCACCTTCTACTACTATTCTCCTAGTTTACTCTGTGTTCCTAAACCATGACACAGCGCTGTAGTATTCTTTGGAGTGGAGAGATTATCAAGGTCCTTACAGACTAGATTAAGACAGAACAATGGAGAGTTGATATAACAAGGAAGTAGGACAGAAAATGTGTATTGATGATTCTGCCAGGGGAAAGCAAACTACTTCTGGTGATTTTCACTAACAAGTAAAGAGAAAAAATTTTCTGGATCAACAGCTGCATAGCAAGCAGATAAGAGGGGTTGTGTTGATTGGCACCATCAACTAGAGTCATCATCTCATTAAGATAATGAGAAGACTATATTCATGACCATTTCTTTTCGGCGTAGGCCAAACAGGTGAGTTGAAGATATTGAATAAATCATGAGCTCTGTATCCCACAGGTCTTTAATGGTTGCACTAACCTCTACAATTTTCTCCAGGAAAATGAGATTGCTTTTGGTTTACTCTTTTGATAAGTAGTGTCCGTTTTAGAGACTTCCACTGGTCAGTTTCTCTAGCTTTCCTACCACAATATCACTCAATACACAAATGAGGGAAACAATATTTGGATTCTGCCAGTTGTTGAGTATGTGTATTCCAACTATTCATTCAAGAATTGGAAAATATCTATGAAATGTGTTCAGGGACTAGATGAGCTCACTTTGATATGGACCAGAGTCAAAACTCCACACATCATTCATCTATATCCATCAAAAGGAAAACCTTATTCAATTAGGCAATGACAAGGACATCTGTGGGTCACCCACTCTTATAACTGCTTAGGCATTGATATTAATTACTGTAACCATTTAGTGTCCATTCAATAAGTGCTTCACTTGGCCCTTACCACTTCAAATATCAATCATCCTTACTGAATTTAAAGAGGACTTTTCTTTTTCTTTTTTCCTTTCTTTTTTTTAATTGAATTTTATTGAGGTGACAATTGATAGTAAAGTTACACAGATTTCAGGAGTACAATTCTGTTCATCTGTATTTCACATTGTGTGTTCACCACCCAGAATCAGTTCTCCTTCCATCACCATTTATTGGATCCCCTTTATCCTTATCTACCACCCCCCTCCCCCGTTACCCTCTGGTAACCACTAAACTGTTGTCTGTGTCTAGGAGTTTCTGTTTCTTCATTTGTTTGTCTTGTTCTTTTATTGTTTTCAGTTTTATATACCACGTATCAGTGAAATCATATGGTTCTCATTTTTTTCTGTCTGACTTATTTCGCTCAGCATAGTAATCTCAAGATCCATCCTTGTTGTCACAAAGGGCACTATTTCATCTTTTCTTATGGCAGAATAGTATTCCATTGTGTATATATACCACAAATTCTTTATTTATTTATCTATCAAAGGACACTTTTGTTGTTTCCATTTGTTGGCCACTGTAAATAAAGCTGCAATGAACATTGGAGCACATATATCTTTATAGATAAATGTTTTCAGGTTTTTTGGGTAGATACTCAGGAGAGGGATTGCTGGGTCATATGGTAATTCTATTCTTAATTTTTTGAGGAACCTCCACACTGTCTTCCATAACGGCTGTACCAGTCTGCATTCCCACCAACAGTGTATGAGGGTTCCTTTTTCTCCACAGCCTCTCCAACACTTGTTACTATTTGTCTTGTTGATGATAGCCATTCTGACTGGGGTGAGGTGATATCTCATTGTGGTTTTTATTTGCATTTCTGATGATTAGTGATGCTGAGCATTTTTTCTTATGTCTATTTGCCATTTGTATGTCCTCTTTGGAGAAATGTCTCTGCAGGTCCTCTGCCCATTTTTTAATTGGATTGTTTGGTTTTTTGTTGTTGTTGAGCTGTGTGAATTCCTTATATGTTTTTGATATTAGCCCCTTATCGGAGGTGTTCTTTGCAAAAATCTTTTCCCATTTGGTTGGTTGCCTCTTTATTTTGTCGATGGTTTCTTGTTTTTGTGCAAAAGCTTTTTAGTTTGATATAGTCCCATTCATTTATTTTATCTTCTGCTTCCCTTGCCCTGGGGGTCAAATTCATAAAATGCTCTTTGAACCCATGGTCCATAAGTTTAGTATCTATGTTTTCTTCTATGCAGTTTGTTGTTTCCCAGGTCTTATGTTTAGGTCTTTGATCCATTTTGAGTTAATTTTCATACATGGTGACAGGGCAGTCTACTTTCATTCTTTTGCATGTAGCTTTCCAATTCTGCCAGCACCATTTATTGAAGAGGCTGTCTTTTCTCCATTGTATGTTTTTGGCTTCTTTGTCAAAAATTATCTGTCCATATTTATGTGGGTTTATTTCTGGGTTCTCAATTTTATTCCATTGGTCTGTGTCTCTGTATTTCTGCCAATACCATGCTGTTTTGATTATTGTTGCCCTGTAGTACAAGCTGAAGTGTGGGAGTGTGATAACTCCAGCATTGTTCTTTTTTCTTAGGAATGTTTTGGCTATTTGGGGTCTTTCTTTGTTCCATACAAATCTGATGATGTTTTGTTCTATTTCTTTAAAAAATGCCATTGTGCTCTCTTTGGCAGCACATATACTAAAAAATGCCATTGGGATTTTGATGGGATTGCATTAAATCTGTATACTGCTTTGGGTAATATAGCCATTTTAACTATGTTGATTCTTCCAATCCATGAGCACGGAATGTCTTTCCATTTCTTTGTGTCTTCTTCAATTTTTTAAAAAAATCTCTTATAGTTTTCAGTAGATAAGTCTTTCACATCCTTGGTTAAATTTATTCCTAGGCATTTTATTCTTTTTGTTGCAATTGCAAAAGGAATTATTTTTGAAATTTCTTTTTCTGAGATTTCATTGTTAGTGTATAGGAATGCAATGGACTTTTGTACATTGATTTTGTAGCCAGCAATTTTACTGTATTTGTTTATTGTTTCTAATAGCTTTTTGGTGGAGTCTTTAGGGTTTTCTATATATAGCATCATGTCATCTGCAAAAAGTAACAATTTATCTTCTTCATTCCCAATTTTGATGCTTTTTATTTATTTCTCTTGCCTGATTGCTATGGCTAGGACTTACAATACTACATTGAAAAGCAGAGGTGATAGGGGACAGCCCTTTTGTGTTCCTGAATATAGAGCAAAGGATTTCAGTTTTTCACCGTTAGTTATGATAGTAGCTGAGCATTTGTCATATATGGCCTGTATTATGTTGAGGGATTTTCCTTCTATATCCATTTTATTAAGTGTCTTCATCATAAATGGATGTTGTATCTTGTCAAATGTTTCTCTGCATCTATTGATATAATCATATGATTTTTGTCCTTTATTTTGTTGATGTGATATATCACATTGATCAATTTATGTATGTGAACCATCCTTGTGCCCTTGGGATGAACCCCACTTAGTCGTGATGCATAATCTTTCTAATGCATTGTTGCATTTGATTTGCTAGAATTTTGTTTAGGATTTTTGCATCTGTATTCATCAGAGATATTGGTCCGTAATATTCTTTTCTGTGTGTTGTCCTTACTAGGATTTGGTATTAGGGTAATGTTAGCCTCATAAAATGAGTTAGGGAGTATTGTCTCTTCAATTTTTTTGGAAAAGTTTGAGTAGGACAGGTATTAGATTCTCTTTGAATATTTGGTAGAATTCACTAGTGAAGTCATCTGGTCCTGGAACTTTGCTTTGGGGAAGGTTTCGGATGACTGATTCAATTTCCTTACTGTTGATCAGTCTATTTAGATTTTCCAATTCTTCGTGATTCAGCCTAGGAAGGCTATGTGTTTCTAAGAACATATCCATTTCTTCTAGGTTATTGAATTTTGTGGTATATAGTCCTTCATAGTATTCCTGGATAATCCTTTGTATTTCTGTGGCATCCGTGGTAACTTCTCTTTTGTTTCTGATTTTCTTTACTTGTGTAATTTCTCTTTTTATCTTAATGAGTCTAGCCAAGGGTTTGTCAATTTTATTAATCTTTTCAGAGAACCAGCTCTTTGTTGTAT
This sequence comes from Rhinolophus sinicus, assembly GCF_057876585.1. NCBI lineage: Eukaryota > Metazoa > Chordata > Mammalia > Chiroptera > Rhinolophidae > Rhinolophus > Rhinolophus sinicus. The sequence goes on from NC_142511.1 coordinate 21,429,563, forward strand.
TAATTTGTCTATTGTCTTTTTGTTCTCTATTTCATTTAGTTCTGCTCTGATTTTTGTTATTTCCTTCCTTCTGCTGACCTTGGGTTTCAATTTTTTTTTCATTTTCTAGTTCTTTAAGGTGTAACGTGAGGTTATTTTTCTGGGGTTTTTCTTGTTTCTTGAAATAGGCCTGTAATTATATAAATTTCCTTCTTAAAACTGCTTTCACTGCATCCCAACAATTTTGGTAGGATGTGTTTTCATTGTCATTTGTTTCTGTGTGTCTTTTGATCTCTCCTCTTATTTCTTCTTTGACCCAGTCGTTCTTTCAAAGTATTTGTGGTTTGCTTGCTTGCTTTTTGCAGCTGATATCCAAATTCAAAGCGTTGTGTCCAAAGAATATGCTTGGGATGATTTCAATCTTCTTAAATTTGCTGAGGCTAGTTTTATGCCCCAATATAGAAAACAATGTATTGTCTGATGTTCTGGGATGAAGTGCTCTCTAAATGTCAATTATGTCCATTTCATCAAATGTGTCATTTAGGGCTGCTATTTCGTTATTTATTTTCTGTTTGGATGATCTACCCATAGCTGTCAATGATGTATTTAGGTCCCCTACTACAATTGTGCTTTGGTCAATTTCTCCCTTTATTTCTGTTAGTAGTTGCTTTGTATATTTCGGTGCTCCCTGATTGGGGCATAAATATTGATGACTGTTATATCGTCTTGTTTTATAGTCTGCTTCATCATTATGAAATGTCTTTGTCTTTGTCTCTTGCTACATTTTTTTATCCTGAAGTCTGTTTCATCTGATATCAGTATGGATATACCTGTTTTTTCTGAATACCATTTGCTTGGAGTGTCAGTTTCCATCCTTTCACTTTGAGTCTATATTTGTCCTTGTAGCTGAGATGTGTCTATTGAAGGCAGCGTATTGTTGGGTTTAGTTTTTTGATCCAATCTGCTACTCTGTGCCTTTTTATTGGTTAGTTCAGTCCACTTATATTTAGCGTGATTATTGATATGTGAGAATTTCCTATTAGTGTATCTCTGTTTTTCTGGTAGGATGGTGTCTCCCTTGTTTCTTTGCCTTTTTGTTACTGTCTGTTATTTCAGTGTGGTGGTATTCTATGATATTTCCCTCTATCTTCTTCTTTTATGTGATATATTTCAGTTCAGGAATTTTTTTTGAATGGTTACCATTAAGTTTATGTAAAAGAAAGTTTCATATTTAGAGTAGTCCATTATCTTCAGTATGATTACTTTCTCCATTGCCTTGTGCTGATTCAGACCTTTACTCTCTCCCCTTTTATGTTTTTGTTGTCATAAATTATCCCAATTTATGCTGTGAGTTGATTTCTGTGCTGCAGTAGCAAGTTATCTTTTTCCTCTTTTAAGTGTTTGTTTTTTTCCCTCTTTACCCTGTATGTTATGTTTAAATGTATAGTGTCCTATTTGGTGTAAGGGTTGCCATTTCCTGCTTCTGTCTGTTTGTAATGCTACTCATGGTTTTGTAATTTTTTTTTTTTTTTTTGGCTTTTTTGTTTCAGGTTGAACAGCCTCCTTCCGTATTTCTTGTTGTGCAGGTTGTGTGTTAGAAAATTCCCTCAGCTTCTGTATGTCTGCAAAGGTCTTTATTCCTCCTTCATATCTAAAGGATATCTTTGCTGGGTATATTATTCTTGGCTCATAATTTCTCTCGTTCAGTAGTTTGAATATTTGGTTACACTCCCTCCTGGCTTGTAGAGTTTCTGCTGAAAAATCTGATGATAATCTAATGGGCTTTCCTTTGTAGGTTACTGTCTTCTTTTCCCTGGCTGCCATGAGGATTCTTTCTTTGTTGTTAATTTTTGGCAGCTTCAATACAATATTCCTTGGAGAAAGCCTGTTGGGGTTGAGGTAATTAGGTGTTCTATTTGCTTCTTGGATTCAAGAATCCAGTTCTTTCCACAACTTTGGGAAGTTTAAAGAGGACTTTTCAATGGCAACATTTCCTACTGTCATTTCTGGCCTGCAAAAACGATCTAGTATAGAAGACTTAAAGAATGCTGGAATTCCTCACACCAATGTATTTTTCATACTCTTGGAAAGGTCGTATCCTCTGTATTCTCCCATGGACATAATTACATGGAAGTTGAATATTTTGTACATAATCCATTTCAGAGTTTCAATATCCTTTGAATAATAAGGAAAAAAACTTACATGTTTACCTATGTTGTTACCATTTATGGTGGTCTTCAGTCCTCTGTATAGCTCAATATTTCCATTTGATATTTTCCTTCTGCCTAAAGAATTTCCTTTAATATTTCTTCTAGTGTAACTCTGCTGGCAATGAATTCTTCCAGCTTTTGTATGTTTGAAAAAGTCTTTGTTTTGCCTTTATTTTCCAAATATATTTTCACTAGGTATTGAATTCTAGATTGACAGATTTTCTTTCAGTATTTAAAGCATGTTGCTGCACTGTCTTCTTTCATTTTCTCTGACAATAATTCTGCTGTTGTCTTCATCATGATTTCTCTATCCATAAATGTTTGTCTCTGTCTGCCTTCAAGATTTTCTCTTTATAATTGATTTCAAGCAATTTGATTATGATGTGCCTAGGAGTAGTTTTTTTCATGTTTCTTGCTTGGGATTCAATGAGCTTCTCTGATTTGTACATTATGGTTTTCATGGAATTGGTAAAATGTTTTGGTCATTATTTCTTCAAATATTTTTTTCTGTCCTCCTTTCTTCATTTCTCTGAGTCCTCAAATTATTGCACATATATTAGTTCACTTGAAGTTATCTCACAGCTCAAGGATGCTCTGCCCTTTTATTCTTCTCTCTGTGTTTTATTTGGGTAGTTTTTATTGCTGTATTTCTTGTTTACTAATCTTTTCTTCTGCAGTGTCTAATCTACTATAACCTTATCTACTATATTTTTCATTTCACATATTGTAGTGTTCACCTCCAGAAGTTCATCTTGTGTCTTTTTATGCCTTCCATGCCTTTACTTATTTTTCAGAACATGTAAAATATGGCCATAATAACTGTTTTATTGTACTTGTCTGTTCATTCTATCATCTGTGTCAGTTCTGGGTAAGTTACAATTGATTGACGTTTTCCTCATCATGAACTGTATTTGCTTGCTTTTTGCATAGCTGGTAATTTTTATTGGAAGCTATACATTATAAATTTTACCTTGTTGGGTGTTTTATATTTTTGTTCTTTTTAAATATTTTTGAGCTTTGGTCTTGGATGCAATTAAATTGCTTGAAAACTATTTGATGCTTTTGTTTCTTACATTTAAGACTTTTTTAGAAAGGACAAGAGAAGTGCTCAATCTATGGCTAGTTAGTCTTACTACAGAGTCAAAACCCTCTGGTATTCTACATAATACCCTAGAGATCTTGAGGCTTTCCAATGAAGTTTGTGAGAATACACAATTTTCCTGCTTTTTTTGTGAGCAGTATGCACTGCACTGTTACAGATAATACTTTTGGATGACTTTTTCCCTGGCCATATGTACTTTTCTCACATGCATATATTGATTGGTACTCACTGAATACTGAAGGGGACCCTCTACATATCTCCAGTCTTCTTCTTCTTCTTCTTCTTCTTCTTCTTCTTCTTCTTCTTCTTCTTCTTCTTCTTCTTCTTCTTCTTCTTCTTCTCCTTCTCCTTCTCCTTCTCCTCCTCCTCCTCCTCCTCCTCCTCCTCCTCCTCCTCCTCCTCCTCCTTCTTCTTTTTTTGGCTTAACACAATGAAAGTTTACTTGTCAGAGTTTCTTTTTATGCAATTCTCTCTTCTTTGTGCCTCTGTCCTGTCAACTCTATCTCTCTTGGTCCTGTCGTCTCTCCAGACTTAATATAATTTCCTCAACTCGTGGAGCCAATGAACTCCACCTCACAGGGATCACTGTCTTCTGTTGTCTGATGTCCAATGTCTTCCAAATCATTATTTAATATATGTATCCATTTTTGATTGTTACAGATGGGAAGGTAAATCCAGTTCTTCATCTTTTGCTGGAAGCAGAAATTTCCTTAGTGTTTAAATACCTTCCTTTGTGGACCACGGAAGTTTTGGCATCTCAATTTTATTCAGCATAGGCCTTCTGTGAGTTTAGGTTTAAGTCAATCAGTGGAGCAAACTTAGTCACTCCCAGTTGCCTAAGCAAATACATCAGATTCAGAATCTCTTGTTAGTGCATGCATGCTAAATCTGGCAAAATATTACATTATATTTCTTCCACTTTGATCCAACATTGTTAGAATATACTCCCATTCATATTTCCTATGTTTCTGTGGATATAAATTGGAAGAATCTTGAACATTTTTTATGCATTTGATACCTCCTCCCAGATGACACATGTGTAAACCAAGCCCTGGGAGCTGACAGAGTTTGAAAATGGTTATAGGTCTAGAATAAATAAGAGTTGGTGGAGGTGGGTCTTGATAAAGATCAGCGTTCATAATTTCTCTGAGAATTTTATTAAAGCTTCTTCAAAATAAAGTTTTCTCATTGCACTGTAACTCCACTACCTGTAGAATTGAACTTTAAGTTTGTTTTCAGAAATTTTGACTCTTTGGCTATAGGAGATAGTTTTTTCATGGCTTTCATATATTTTCTTGTTCCTTATGCTAAACTTGAATTGAGATTTGAAGTCTTAAGCTTATCATTTGCTTTCTTCAGTGTATTCAAAATTGATAAATGAACCATATAGTCTTTAGAGTGTCTTCATTTTCATTAAAACTTGCCCTATAGGCTGATGCAAAAATGAGAAATACATTTACTTTCTTTACAGTTGCACAAGGCACATGTTATGTTTCTTCACTGATCTTCTCAGCCTGGAGTTCTTCACTTTGTTCAGTGGATGCTAATAGCTGGAGTTTGCAGCAAAGTCACCTGGGCATTTTCTTATGGACAGTTACTAGCATGCTCCATTGCTAAAACCATCAAAATGCATTTGAAAATCATAACAGTGACTCTTGCCTAGGGTTGAAAAGCTACATTCCACAAGGTTTTGGAACTTTAAAGTTAATATAATATTTTACTTTAGTTATGTTTTGGTAAAGTTGGTTTAGCTTTGGATCTTGTTTGTGTAATTAAAAGTTCTTTAGTCACAATAAAGGTTTTGTCTTTTGAGTTTTCTGGAAACAGAACCGTAAGTTCCAGGTAGAACCTTATTAAGAAAAGAGCATTACTTAAATTGGTTAACACTACAGTAATACTTTGTAACTATCCTAAAATTCACTGCCATATTAACCAATATTTTTTCTCATGCTTGTACTTCTGCAGATTAATGGCAGTTTGGCTGATCTAGAATGAACTCAACTGAATGACTCTCCTTTAGAAGGAGTAAGCTGGGCTTGGCTTATGCATTGGAATCAAGCTTACTTCCCATGATTTTATTTCAGGTCCTAACCTAAAGGTAAGTGGCTACACAGGGTGTGCTCTCTTTGTGGTAGATTATCAAAGTGTAGTAGGGCAAGTCCAAATGCACAAGCATATTTAAGTTTTCTACTTGTGTCAAATGTGCTAAAGTTTCATTGGTGAAAGTATGTCACTTGGCCAAGCCCAACCTCAATGGTGGGGGGCTGAGGGTATGAGGATGTAAACTCCTCATCTCCTGAGGGAGGGTAGTGTTTATTTGCTAAATTATTATTAATCAAATAATTTCACTTCTAGTAACCTATCCTAAATAAATAATCAGTAGTGCTTGCAAAAGTTACTATTCCCTGCATCTGTAGTAAGATTAAAACAAGCCAATCAAACACATAAATACCCAACAACAACGGAGTTAAGGAAAGTAGGGTGTATGAAGGAAACATTATACAGAAATCTAAAAAACAACTAAGGAAAATATTGAGATATGGAAAGAAAGCAGCATGAAGCAGGAAGAAAAAAATTTTCAGTTATAACACCAAACTTCCCAGTGGCTGCTTCAGCATTTTAGAAGAATGACAAAATTCTTGGGGAAAAACTGCCCTTTGTTTAGGAAAGGTCGATGAAGGGGACTCTGTGGCTCTGAAAAGAAAGGCCATAGGCCAGTCTAGATAGGGAGAGGCTTAGGAAAATCAGGAGTCAAATTGCTCAGCACAATCATATAACAATAGTTTTCAGTTTTTGCATTGGCAGACTAAATGACAGAATTTTGGAGACTTTGATCAAGAAAGAGAAAAGAAGCCAAAAGAAGGTCAACAAGATAGCAGGAGGCCAGGGCTAAGGAAAGGTTGCTTTTGTAATGAAAATAAACATCTAATTTCATAAGAATAATTCATCTTAATTTTTAACTTTACATCATATATATTTTCATTACGTGTCTTTTTAATTAAAAGAAAACAGCATGATAGATACTCAAAATCAGTTAAAACTTGAATAAAATTTTAAAAATTGTTGTTGTACCCATCAGTTGCAGACTAAAGCCCAGTTGGTTAACTGGTTGGTTGGATTTATACATGGGGCCTGCTGGTTAGTGAAACGGAGCAACAGTGACACCTGCTATTTGTTTTTAAGTCATTTTCCTGTTTTTTTTTGCAATAATATCCCTCTGCTATTGCTAAACCTTTATAAAAATACCTTTTTCAAACATCCAGCAGCAATGTGTCATGTTTCCCTGAAAATAAGACCTAGCCAGGCCATCAGTTCTAATATATCTTTTGGAGAAAAATTAATATAAAATCCAGTCATATATTATTATTATATTATATTATATTATATTATATTATATTATATTATATTATATTATATTATATTAATGTTAAGATCTGGTCTTATAGTAAAATAAGACCGGGTCTTATATTAATTTTTGCCCCAAAAGACACATTAGAGCTGATTGTCCTGCTAGGTCTTATTTTCAGGGAAACATGGTAGTTTTGGTGTTTTGGAAAATATAAGAGGAAGAGCTAGTTTATAAGAGGAAATGGCAGCAGGTGCAGGTAGCAGGTACGGGAGAGGAGTCAGACAAGCTCAGGTAATCCAGAGCATTGCCAGCCAAGCCAATAGAATGTTTTGCAATGATGCAATGTCCTACATCTGCATTGTCTAATATGACAGCCACTAGCCACATGTGCCCGTTAAATATTTTTTGTGTGTCTAGGTAGTTAAATTTTCAATTATATTTAAATTTAACTAATTTAAATTTAAATAGCCACACGTGGTTAGTGGCTATCATGTTGGTCAGCACAGAGCATCTAGAGAAAACCAGAAACAGTGGGTGAAAAATGAATAATCAGAAAAATGTAAGCAGGTTCTCTGTAATTCATAAAATCTCAAAATTAGTACAAAGGACACTAGGTTTCTGGAAATCATATGAAACAGAAACTTAAACTATTTAATTTAGTTATTTAAGAAGGAGTGACTCAAAATGTAGAAGAGTAGCATATATTGTATGAACTTACAGTTGTAAAGTATATTTCTATGTTCAGAGGAAAGATTGGAAGGATATATTCAAAATGTTAACTTTAGGTAGTGTGATTATAAATAATTTCTTTTTATCTTTATATTTACTACATTTTTCATATTTTCTCCATGGACACGTGTAAGTTTTTATTTTTGTTTTAAATCTAATTGTTTATTTGTCTGGATAATATTTTGAACTATTAATGTTTCCCCTCTTCAAATTTCTCCATTTCTTTTCCCCATTCAATTAACCAGGTAACTTACTGTGACCCTGGGCTTCATCGCTTCTGGGAAAGTAGTTGGCAAAAAAGCAGAAGTTATCTGTAAGATTTCCGGTCTTTGAGGATGTGAAGATTTGCAAAATTGTTAAGAGAAATTGGGGGGGTTGGAGAAACAGAAGGGAGGGTGAAACTTGCCCCCAGAGAGCAAAATGATTTCTAGGGCTTGAGAGAGGGGTCTGTGCATTTCAGAGTATTGGGGACCAGGATGGACTTTCTGGTAGTGTTAGGGTCTTACATGACCTCAGAAAGGAATGGTTGCATGCTCACGTAGGGAGCAGAACTGACAGATGCTGGGGTTTCCTGCCTTACAAGAGTGTCCCTTGTCTCAAGGGTGGTGTTGAAGCAACAGAAAGCTGCCAACTGAAGGTGCTAGATGGTGGCAAAAAACATTTTAGTGATAACCTGTGTGGAACAAAGGGCCCAACACCCAGCACTCTTTCTTTGGGCTTCGATACAGACCTGGGCTGGGTGTGAAGGACACAGGAATGAATGAAGAGGAATCTTCCACCAGCTGGGCAGGAAGGATTTGAAAATTCAATTGACTTAAGTAGTTTTAAAAAAGGATGTAAAGAAAATGGAACCCTTGTGCATTACTGATTGGAATGTAAAATAGTGTAGCCACTGTGGAAAAGTTTGGCAGTTTCTCAAAAAGAATTACACAGAATTATTACACGATCCAGTAATTCCACTTTTAGGTATAGACCAAAAAGAATTGAAAGCAGGAACTTCGATAGATACTTGTATACCAATGTTCGTTGCAGCGTTATTCACAATAGCCAAAATGTGGAAGCAATGTTTATCAACAGAAAATAATTTTTTTCAATGATATACACACAGAATAGAATATTATTCAGCCTTAAAGAGGAATGGAATTCTGATACATGCCACAACATGGATGAAACTTGAAGACATTATGCTAAGTGAAATAAGCCAGACACAGAAGGACAAATATTGTGATTCATTTTATATGAGGTGCCTGGAATAGGCAACTTCATAGAGACAGAAAGTAGAATAGAAGTTACCGAGGACTAAAGGGAGGAGAGTTTCAGTTTGAGATGATGAAAAAAGTTCTGGAAAAGGATAGTGGTGATGGTAGCACAATATGGTGAATGTGCTTAATGCCACTGAATTGTAAACTTAAAAGTTTTGTGTATTTTACCACAAAAATAAAAATCTTAAAAAGAAGCACTCAATTTTTTTTTTCTGTTCTTAAGCTTTATTAAGTGAGTTCAGAACAGTCTTTAGAGTTTATCCTCAGTGGTAACGCAATCCCCTCTTAGGTTTCTACCTGATCCCCCATGTGCTGGGGTCTTTCTACTATTGCCAAAAGGAGCACATTATTCCCAGTCTTTCCGAGCTTCAATAATTTTCTGCCAATGTCTTTCTGGCGCTTGTTTCTCTGGCCTCCGGTAATTGCTTATACATATGTAGCTAGTACTCAGCCACATTCTTGAGAGGAGACCTCTGTAGACCTATGTGCAGCTCCTGTTCTCTCTGATACTCCACCCTCCAAATTGCAGCCACCTTGCTCACACCAAACTCCAGTCTGCAAGTCGTTTCAAGGAGACTGCTGGTTCCCTTGAGGTTACAAATTGTTCCTGCAGTGAAGCTCACTTTTCCTTCTCTCCAGGATCACAGTCCTGTGCCGCTGCCTGAACAATGTCTGATGTAAGGTGACCCTTAGGGGGATTTCTGGAGCTCTTTCTGTCCACACCTCTCTCCACTCTGGTACTCTCCCCAGACACTTCTGTCACTTCCTCTTTCCTGAACCCTGGTCTCTGTCTCTTAAAATCTTTGAGCCCACTGTGCTCTGCTTGGGCATTCCCTCTCTCTGTTGTGATCCAATGTCTCCACTAAAAGCCAGAGCAAGTGTAGAGGTCACCTGATTTGTTTCCCTTATCTCGGAATCATAGTCCTGCTCTGGCTATTTAATGTCTAAAAACAATTGTTCTCTACTTGATTTTTAGGGCAACTCTGGTACTAGTTAGGCTATCTGGCCAGATATGGAAGTTTAAATTACTATGTATATTTTTTTTTAATTTTTAAAATTTGTTTTGTTCTTTTCTAAACAGATCTAACCCTTTTCATTATGTCTTGTTCTTGCATTATGTTTTCTACTTCTTACTTTTCTTTGAACATTGTAAATATTCTTAATTTAAGGCATGTTCATATTTTTCTATTATCTATATTCCTTTAGATGTGATTTCTCCATTCCATTGCACCCTATCTCTCTCTCTCTTCCCTTGTTTTCTCTTATGGGTTATACATTTTTTACTAGAAACTCTCTTCAGTGGTAATTGTTTCCATAGGAATTAAGTGGACTGGTTTGTGGAAGTTCCCCTGTGGGCCAGGAGCACATTTGATTCTACAAAGGCCCCAAGGGTTTAATTTTTTATAAGAATTTATCAGTTCTGGTTTTTCACGTGAGATAATGCAAATTCATACAACACATTGACCAAAGTTCCTATTTCTTTTTTTCCACTCTCTTGTTTCTTCCTGTGAGAAGGCCAGAGTAGTTTCCATATTACGGACTGGATCTCAAATTTATAAAAGGGCCCATTTCTAGGGGCCAATGTTGCCTGGGGCTCTGAGCTCAAATTCTGAACCCTAGTGTGTGTTAATCATGGTCCCCATAGGGATTTATATCAGTCTAGCTCCTCCATAGGTCACTGGGTTTAGCTCTTGCTCACTACATTGATTTTGAATATTCTCTTCATTTCTTCTACCTGGGGATTTCCATTCTTAATTTTGAGCTCAGCTATATATTTTTAAAAATTGATTTGGGTTAATTGTATTATTTTGTGTGAGATGGGAAGCTTCAAAAGTCAGCCTAGTCCACCATACTGCCTTGATATATGTGTAGTATCAAGAAGTGCATCATACTATCTCTTGAGTCACACGTACTCCTGAATCATAGTCTGTAACATTTAATAAATGTATTGTTTATCCCACATTTTGTTCCAAAAAAGATTTGTATGCTAGTGTGTGAATTTATTATCTCCTTATTTGATTATAAGGTACTTAAATGTCATAGAGCATGTTATTTTAATTTGTACACTCCAGGATTCCTACGGCAACACCAGCTTAAGATAGTGTTGAATAAGTATCTGTTGAAAATAAAACAAGGGAGCTTTCTAAAATTTTATTAAGAATTTGTATTTATTAAGTTCAAATTCTTTAAAATAAAATTTAGACAAAATTTCAATCTTTTTATTTGATTCAAGACAACTGTTAAATATTTAAGAGTGTAAATGATCCCTCAACTAATAGTTATTTTTTTATTTTCTCTATTAATCTGATAAGAAAATATAACATCAGAAAAACTCAGTAAAAAATAATATTTCCTTCAAGAAGCAATGCTTTATTTAACTAAATTGAGAAATTACAAAATAGATTCAACCTTTTGAAATAGTTTTGATTATCGTTAAGTAATTCAGATAAACGAAGATGCATAGAGAAAGATATAACAAGCATCTAGCAAACAGCATAAGAAACAAAACCTTACAAACAGGAGTAGGGGATCAGGAACGAGAGGGTTGTGGCACTCTTGGGAGTCTGTTATTGAAATACCCAGAGACAGCCTCAGCATCTGGAACCAGAGAAGAGGGGGATGTAGGGGCAGCGGATCCTTCTGTGAGAAGGAGGCAGCGAGAGCTGAAGGAGTTCTGAAACCTCTTCACACTTGTTGCTTGTAGCTCCACAGGGGGCAGTGTCTCCCAGAGGGCTTGTGTGGTGCAGGGACCAAAGGACCTCGTTGACCTCCCAGCTGGAGACTTCAGAAGTAGTCTGAAGCACCCCATTTTCTCCTTGATGTAAGAAAATCCCTAGATACCCTTAGCTGGAAATTTATGTAGATGGATTGCCCCAGACTTCCCTGAAGGAGGAGGAACTTCTTGTTGCTTTCTGCAGAGCAATGAGTCATATGGAAAACTTGGGATTCTGGACAGTCTTTTAGAGGATTTTTCTTAGGAAGGAGGCACAGAGAGAGTGAGGGAGGTATGACACTGATTTGAGAAATTTGAAGAGCACAGCAGGGGAATAATTTATTTGGAGGCCTGATTCCTACATCAGGATCTTTGGGAACCTCTTTCCAAAAGGTTCCAGGATCCCTGGAGGGGCAAATAATAAGGGGTGAGAGGAGGTGTGAGGAATGAGGTGGCCTCGGCACTGAGCAGAACAGACTTGGTGGGCCTTGGTGCTGAACTGAGGACAGAGGCAATGTTCCATCCCATGGGCAATTTCTTCTTCCAAGAGGGGGTTTAGAAGAGTCCTTAAAGATAAAATTCAAACTGCCTATTTAAAAACACCCAAATATCTGTGATTTCCGTGAAATTTTATAATCTTGAGTAGCGGTTACTAAGAAAAAGGAAAAGCAGCAATGATAATGATGGTTCTCCAGAGGCACATAAAGTTGAGTCTTATCTTTTTGGCACCTGTAAAGCAGATTAACTCTGCTGACAAACAAAATGTTATACCTACAAGAAAGAAAGGATCCTTTTCAGAAAAGCATATACCAAGTTTGCTTCAGTTATTTTTACAGCAGACTCTCTGCAAAGATTGCTCACAGAATTGACTTATTCCAGTACCAGGGACTTTTGAAGCAAAGGTCAGGAATTCATTTCTAGCTCTTGATTAAATTGTAGAATCAGCTTACTAGTGCTGGAAGAAACCTTTGGGAGTCTTCATTTTAACTCATTCAATTTGTAGGAGAAGGCATTAAGGCCTGAAAGGAGGTGATCATAAAAGTCAGTGACAGCTGGGGCTGGAATCCAATTTCCTGACACTTAGCCTAATGTCCTTTCCAGACACAACTCAACAGTTCTGCTGGGCCTCAGATTTGGCCAATCTGTGAAAGACAATTGAGATAATATTAAGCTCAGGTTGGGAAGTCACTTGTCCGGACACAATGGAACCTTTCCAGAGACAGAAAAAGATGTGAACTAGCCTGTACTTATTCATTACCTGTGATAGGAAGGAAAGAAGTCTGGATTTCCAAACTCTTTAGGCCTTATATTCACCCTAAAATAAAGATTGGTGATTAGTTTTGAGTATGCTTTGTTAGATTATTAGGGTCACAAGTAATTTCAGTCTCCTGTTTTCAGTAATGGCTGAAAAGGAAGATTGGATTTGAGATTAGATCTTTGGGTTTGCCTCTCATTGTTTTTAAAAGGAGTGCATGGGGGCAGGAGGCAGAAGTTAAGAGAAATTGAGGTGGCAGTTCAGTTACTCTTCTCCTGTATATGAATGTGTGCTCAGGATCTGCTTTTCTACAAATACACAAAGCAGGTTCCTAAGGTGTCACCAAGAATAGTGGGCCTCCACGTGTGGTTGGAATCTACACGTTCAGGTGTTCCGGAACCTTGACAGAAACAGAAAGAGACGTGACTCACCTCTCTCTCTCCTCCTTTCCTGTTGTCTCACAGTTTTGTACAAGTCACCATCCTTTAGATGGAAATAGAGTGAAATGGAAAAGTCAAGTATAGGAGAAGGAAAAAAGTCAGAACTTTTTCAATAGAAGAAACTGATCTTATTCTTTTTTACAGCTAGTTGTTAGCACCCACATGCATACTTGTTCCAACAGCGCCTATGTATACAATCAACAAGCACAGACACTTAGCTTGTGTTTTTCCCCTTTTCTTTTGCTATTATAAACAAACGTTTGTTGAACTATATAGTATCTTCTCCGGCTCACTCTTCTAATTTATGGCAGAAATCTTAACTTAGCAATAATTCACCCAATAGTGTTTTAAGAAGATGGCTGTAGAACAAGAGTGGGGAGGTAAAAAAATATACATTTGTATAGACTGTATATATGTAAGGCCTCTCAAATTTCTGGAGATTTTTTTTATTTTGATGGTCAGTTTAATTCAGCTTGATGTATATACTTTTATCTTACTTCCCCATCAGCTTCTCATGTTCAGGGAACTCATTGTTCTCTTTATTATGTAATTTTATAATAACTTATATTCCCATTGGGCATAAGCATTTATACAAATATTGGCTCACTTATAATAACTGCAAATGGGGAAGGTCTTATAAAAAGCACTGAGTTTAGATTCAGGAAATCTAGGACAAATTTCCCTCTCTGCTGTTTACCTGTTTATTGAGGTTGGATAAATTATAAGAGCTCTTTGCATCACATTTCTTCACTATAAGAAAGACATAACACAGCTTTCCTATCTTCCCCACAAAGTTGTGTATAAATGTAGGAAGTATTATAGGTTTATCAAGTGTTTAATGTCATTGTTACAGATAAAGAAATAAAGGCTCGGCAAGATTCAGTTACTAAATGAGAGGGAGTCATTACAAAGGTGTTTAAATTTTATACTTTGGACCTTTTTATTTTCAACAAAGTCTAAGGGCTATGTGTATGCTCTAAAGTTTAGGTTTAGGAAGAGCTAATAAAATAGCCATATAGCTAACCACTCCATCACATAAATGAGAACCACCAACATCTTTAATACATTTTTTAAATTAGAGTTTTAGATTTTATACAAAAATATTTTTGTTAATATTTCAAAAACTTGATGCTACTCATTTGAATAGAGGAAAGTAAAATTTAAATAAAATTATCATGCAGCAGAAAATATTATTTCCTCCCTGTATAACAACAAGATAAACTGTGGGGACCCTAATGGCATGCACCCGGTAACAATTACAGTAATTCCTGTTTACACAGCACTTCAGATGTTTCAGTGTCATGGTGGTTTTACTTTTTATACAAATACTTGATACATATTTCTACCACTAGATGGAGATAGAACCATAACTGACCGAAGTTCACTTGCCTGTTTAAAAGAAAAGGGTAAAAAACACCTCTCCAATAATTGCATATGGAAAAGTATATATACATTAGCTATGCAATATAATAAATTTCTTTGATAATTTAATATCATATACTTGTTTACATTTTAAATATTTTATCACTATATAAGATTGACATGTGTGAAGTTTCCACGTAATTTAATTTATAGATGTCATATTAATACCTCAAATCTCTGGGATTGGACAGCAGAGGACGGTCAGTTATAAACAAAACAAAGTAAAAGTGTGTATGGAAAACTATTAGTGAAGTTGAGCATCTTCTTCATATATCTGTTGGCCGTTTGTAAGTCTTCTTGGGAGAAGTGTCTATGCAGGTCCTCTGACCAGTTTTCATTGGATTGTTTGTTTTTTGTTGTTGTTGAGTTGTATGAATTCTTTATGTATTTTAGACATTAGTCAGTCCCCTATTGGAGGTGTTGTTTGCAAATATCTTCACTCATTTGATTGGTTGCCTCACTGTTTCATTGATGATTTTCTTTTGCTGTGCAGAAGCTTTTTAGTTTGATATAGTCCCATTCATTTATTCTTGCTTTTACTTTTCTTGCCTTTGAGGTCAAATTCATAAAATCTTCTCTAAGACCAAGGTCCATAAGTTTAGTTAGTATCTATGTTTTCTTCTATGCAATTTATTGCTTCAGGACTTATATTTAGATCTTTGATCCACTTTGAGTTACTTTTGTTATATGGGTCTGTTTATGTATTTATACATTTTCACCCTATCGGTTTATCTATTATGAAATATATATTAGTACCCTTAATGATTAATTTATTTTTATAATTTGACAAATATTATTTTAAATTATTAGATAAAGATATAAAATAATGGATCTGGAAAATTATAATCACTCTCAAATTCAGTGTAATTTTTGCACTCCTGATGGTAAAGATAACCAATTTTACTTGTTCCTCTTTCTGAAGCATTAGATATTATAAATCTAGATAAATCTACTTTTCCTGAAACCTAAATACAACACAGTGCTTTTTGATTTAATAATTTTTCACAATGAGTTCTATTGTCTTGATTTTTTTTTTCCTACAGTAAATGATTCCATTTTCTTGGGAGCAGCATGGCATATTGTTCTATCATAAATTACCTAAACTTAGTTTTCACTAAGTTGTTTCTGAGTGGGACTTTGAGCAGGCTTTTCAGTAGCCTGTGCTGGCTACTTAACTATATGCTAGGCTGGTTAAAATGTATTTCCCATCATCGGTCCTACAAAGCCTCTAAGAATCATATTATGTAAAAATCATCCTACAGTTTGTGGCATATCCTCTGAAAGTATGGGCTTCTGATTGGTTGTTGTTATGTTAGCCCTCATTATGATATTTAAATTCATATATCTGTTTTATGAAAGATTTAAACATTTGTGAGTCTCACTTTTAAGGAAGAGCGTCGATATTTTCTTTTCTCCCATTATTCAAAAGATAAAGTAAAACCCATAGGTTTGTTGGATTCCTAATTCAAACAGGGAAATAAGAATCCTTGTCTCTTTTAAATGAACAACTGTTTAGGGACTGAATGATTATATTCAGGTAGGGGTGTATGTTGACAGAGGTAACATTAGCCTCCATCTGTGGTTCAGAGGGGAGATCGCTGCCATCTGTTGTTACTGAGGTGGGATCCATAGGATCCAGATTTTAATTTTTTAAATGATATGAGGAATTCTGCAAGCCTTTGAACTTAAGGGAGGGTGACTAAATTCCTAAATTTCACATTTCTGCTTTGATACGTGGTTACTAGAACCCAAGTCTGATTCCCAGCAGGCGATAGGTTTTCTTTCTTTGGGCTAAATGAGAGCCCAGCAGAGAGAGGTTCTGTTTTTGCAATGTGAGTGGACCAGCAGTGCAGCTGTGGAGCTCTGTGGACAAACTTCTCACCTTCCCAGATTCTTTTCTCAGTGACAGAGCGCTGCCACCCCTGGTGGATATATACTCGGTGTGAAGTTCCAGGTCCGGGAAGCTCACTCAGAGCAGCAATAGGCACCTCTGGGTACACAGTGTCTGCAAGGCGAGCTTCTAACTGTCCTAGTTAAGAGTCACCTATCTCCTCCCTCTCTTTTCTTCCTTTCTTTCTTGTTTTTAAATTAAAGTTTATTGGGGTGACAATGGTTAGCAAAGTTACATAGGTTTCACATGTACAATTGTGTATTACATCATGTATATATTACATTGTGTGTTCACCACCCAGAGTCAGTTCTCCTTCCATCTTTGGGCAAAAACGATGGTCATAACTTCCACTTTGCCCAAGCATTTGATGAAATTCTACCACTGACGATGATCCATTTTCTTCTCCTTGAATGAAAACCCATGAATTAAAAGACGGGGACTGCAAGTCCAAGTGAAATCCAACAGTCCTAAATAGAGGCTCTATCTAGGCTTCTAGAAGTATTTTGGTGTCGGGATCTGCATGTTTCCCGAGCAGTGAAGTGGCCGTTACAGAAAACTCCGACTGATACATTCTGAATATAACCCAGATTCCATGGAGGGAATTTGATCAAAATCATCTTCTTTAATAAAAAGTCAATAATGTCTCTAATGTGCAATGGAATTTCCACAGTTTCAGCACAAAGAAATCACTAAGTACTTATATATAATACATCTAGCAGGAGTCTCTAAGATTCTAAAAATGTTTTAAAAAATCAAGGTAACATTCCTAATGTTTTAAATGTACTATGTCTGAAACAAAACAATAAAGCAACAATAACAACAAAGCCTCTCTAGATAAAAGAAAATGGAAGTCCACGTCTTGCAATCATTATGTTTGCAAAGATAACCATTATTTATATAGGATAAAGAAATTAATATTCAGAGGACCAAGAATGAACATGTTTTCTTTATTTGAAAACATTGCCTCCTAAATAAAAATACTGACTCATTAAATTGTGTTACAACAATAATAGTATACTTTGATGAAAGGAGAAATAAAATATATACACACAGCTGTGTAGAAAAATCTAAATTATTAATGTAAATGTTTTTCTGTCCTACTCTAAATGGTTTCTATCCTTTAAGAAGTTAGAAGCTGTGGTAGAAATACTTATACCTGACAAAATAAAGTTTAAAACAAAAGCTATAACAAGAAACAAAGAAGGACCCAGTAATCCCACTTCTGGGTATTTATCTGAAAAACCAAAATGTTACTTCGAGGGGATATGTGCATCCATATTTTCATTGCAACATTATTTATAATGGCCAAGATGTGGAGGTAGCCTAGGTCTATTGATGAAGAATGGATAAGGAGGAGGTGGTACATATATGCAATGGAATATTGCTCAGCCATGGAAGGGAATGGGTCCTTGCCATCTGTGGCAGCATGGACGGACCTGGAGGTATTGTGCTGAATGCAGTATGTCATACAGAGAAAGACAGATGCAATGTGATTCTGCTTATATGTGGAATCTAAAGAACAAAATAAACAAATAAAACAGAAACAAATTCATAGATACAGAGAACATTTTGATGATTGCCAGATAGGAGGGGGTTTGGGGATGGGTGAAAAAAAGAAAGGAATTAAGAAGTACAAATTAGTTGTTACACAGTAGTCATGGGGATGTAGGGTACAGTACAAGGAATATAGTCAATCATATTGTAATAATTATGTATGGTGTCAGATGAGTACTAGAGTTATCGAGGTGATAGATGGGAGTGGGGTTGGGGGCAGGGTGAAAAAGGTGAAGGGATTAAGAAACACAAACTGGTAGTTACAAAATAATCACGGGGATGTAAAGTAAAGCATAATATGGCAATAACTATGTATAGTGACAGGTGAGTACTAGACTAGTCAGGGGGATCATTTCTTAAATTATATAAATGTCTAACCATATGCTGTACACCTGAGATTAATATTAAATAATATTGAATATCAATGTATTTGACGTTCAAATAATTTTGAACATCAAATGATACTGAATTTCAATGTAATTGAAAAATTAAAAAGGGGGAAAATAGGTGAAGGGGAATAAGTAGTTCAAATTTTCAGGTATAAAACAAAGAAGGCATGAGGATGTGATGTACAGCATAGGGAATATAGTCAGTGATATTGTGATAGCGTGGTACAGTGCGAGATGGCTGCTGGCCTTATCATGGTGATCACTTCTTTAGGTATATAAATGTTGAATAACTAATTATGGTGTATACCTGAAACTAATATAATATTGTATGTTAGCTATATTTTAATAAAAGTCATAAATATTAAATAAATACCGAAAGAAAGCATCAGTACAGTACCTACCACATAAGAAAATACTCGATAAATGATTTGTTTTTAAAAAGAAAGAAAATGAATTATTTATATTTTTCCTACCTGGATAACACTTGCATTTGTGGTCTTTATCAATGAAGCACAGTAACAACCTTTGAGTCATTAGAAGACAGCTTTCATAGGTGGCACAATGAGTGATCAACTTAATGAGTAATGACATAATTAACAATGAATAAATGGTATTAGGGAACCATAGGGGCAAGAAGATCTATATCAACATGAACAGACTCTAAAAATCCATGATGTCGTGAGTAGTAACAATGTTGCCATCATTTTCTGTGGCTAGGCAGAGAAACTACCCAGGAATAGCACATTGGGCACATTTGGCAGTAAAAAATCTATCCAAACAGATGGAGATGGTGCCAGGACACTATGAAACAATTTCATGTGCACTGATTAGGCAATAAACAAATAAGTACTTTTTCTCTAAATTATTCTAAATTTTCATTGATAAAGCACTTCACTTTACATGGGACCATGAATTTTATAATGCAGTTTAAAATCAAATTGTTTTTATAGTCAGATGATTCTAAAAAAAAAAACAACAACAACAACAAAAAAAAAAAACACACGCCTTGCCCAGGGCGCTGCACACCCTCTGGGCAGCCCTTCTTATAAGAGAGTAAATGCTGCATCTGCCAGTGGGTTGCTGCATCTGCTCTGATGCCTGCTGAGGGAGGTAGAGAAGGGGTCCACCAGCATTGCAATCCATAAACAATGCCTTCATTGATCAGCCTGGTCTCTGCTCCATCCCAGTCCCTATCTCCATGCCAGTTCTATAGTGAGAATCTCTACTTTTCTCTGTGAAAAATGGCTCTGCACTCTGACGCTGCTTCTGTGCACATTTGGAGTTACAGCTCCTCCTATTCTCCATCATTCCTATTAGGCTCCCATGGGCATTTGATCTTCAAAAAAAAAAAAAAAAAAAAAATCTAAAAGCTAAAGCTGGTTGCTTCTGGTGCCCCTCAACTGACAGGAATGTAGTTGGCTTCAAACAGACAGTGAGCCTGGCCCTGGAAAAGCAGTCAGTGGTCCCAGCTCTTCTCTTGGAGTGCTTGCTTTTATTATTTTTTAATCTTTCTTTGCACAGTTCTTTCTGCTGCTTTGCTCATGTATGGCAGGAGACATGACAACCAGCAGTTCCTTGTTTTTGCATTTGTGTTCAAGAGATATATCCAGACTGAAGGTAGAATCTGTTCAACCCACCAAATTCCAGAGAAGGGATTCTGGCACTGGTCAGTCAAGGACCAACCAACCATGGATGTTTTGGACATTCTGGGCTCCCTATATTCTTTTACGATTCTATGTGCACACTGGCCAGTTAAATTCTGAGTTTATCTCTTGTCTCCTATCAAATGTAGAAATAGCAACCATTTATACTAACATTCTGCCATGAATGCTCTTTGCCCAGGGCCACTAGTTTAATGTGTACATATCTGCCTCCCAAGTTATCTCAGGCAACAGTGGTATCTAATGTTTCACCACTGCAGGGTTGCTGTTTTCCCAGTTTCCTTTAACAGATACATATTTTAGGAATTTTCATAGCAGAAACCCACTTCTACGTATAAATTTCTTCACATCAATTTTTGCTGTAACAATAACTCCAAAATCTTAGTGGCTTACCAAACCAGTGTTTTCCTCTCTTTTAAGTTGCAGATGCAGGAGTTTGGATGGGGTTTCGCTAAGATTGGCTCCATGTTTCAGGTCTGGCTCAGGTTTGTTTCCAACGTCTTTGGTCATGCTAATACCTGGTATATGGTCCTCTCATGATTGATAACATCAGAAGAGGCTATATGGCAAATCAAGTAAGACATTTGGCTCCCTGCTTAGACTTGAGAGAGGGAAAATTACAGGAAAAACATTTTTAACGCTTTAGTAAATTACCTTACCAGAGCAGAAGAACCATTACTCCTTTCAAAGAGTGCATGACAGACTTGAGATAGAAGTAGGGACAATGAGAAGCAAGGACACGTCTCAACATTAAGGCATATGGAGTGTGAAAATGAACCAGCCCCCAGTGGAGTAGGGTACAAAGGAAGCATTAACTTCAGGGAAGAGGCTATTTTTAATTTAGGCAAAGGGGGTGGAGGGAATACTCAAGGTGGATGAGTGTAAAATGAGGCATTTCCACTTTGGGCATTAACCTAAAATACAGGGCTAGGGTGTAATAAGACAAAAACTATGAATATTCAAATGTTCCAAGAAATTCAATAATGATAGTTAGTGGGTCAAATAATATAAAACTCATGTTTCTGTGGTAAGCAAGTATAATTTTTACAACAAATAAGCATCAGTCTCAAGAGTAAAGGCAATACAATCTTTGCAACTAAAGTGTAATCTCATAGGAGAGCTTACCTTGGGGAAAAAAATAAAACAATTCAACTTCATGACAACAGGATAGAGAGTAATTATAAATCCTACAAGAAAACCCCATTCCCCCCATATGCCTACTGTTTATATTATTAAGATAACTATTGTTAAATATTTTTTCAGCTTTTACCCTTAGCTAAGTAATAAGACACAAAGGCTAACTCAATGTATTATATTTTCAAAGTTCAATATTTCCCAGTATCTAAAATTCTTGCTATTATAAACCCATGTCCATTCATTCCAACTTTTAATTTAATCAAAGCGAAATAAAATATTTAGACTTTATACCTTTTACTTCTACACTAAACCCAGGACACACTGTAGCCCTCTCTCCAAGCCTTTCCTCCGTCAAGTACACAGC
Organism: Rhinolophus sinicus; assembly: GCF_057876585.1. Classification (NCBI taxonomy): domain Eukaryota; kingdom Metazoa; phylum Chordata; class Mammalia; order Chiroptera; family Rhinolophidae; genus Rhinolophus; species Rhinolophus sinicus. The sequence goes on from NC_142511.1 coordinate 21,451,020, forward strand.
ATTATCTGCAACCCCCAAACCTGCCATGTACACCTCATCAGTTTGTCCTTTCTCACATCCTGTCTTAGTTACCTCCCTGCCCACCACTCTTACACCGAGCCAAGACAGCTCACGCACCCTGTATTCTGTGCAAGTGATTACTATGACACTGATAACTCTACATTTTTTCTCTCACTAACTATATAATGTTGGTCTTTCTGTGGTAGACTATAAGCAACTTGAAGGCAGACACTGTGTTGTTATCTTGGTTGTGACAGGCCAGCCGCCACAAGTCGATCAGTACCTGAATGGGGGAGTGGGAATGAATAAAAGACACACACAAATGCTAATGCGGCCGGTCTTCAGTCATGCTGAAGCCCTGAGTTTATTATCTCTAACCAATATATACAGTTTGAGTACGTGCAGTTAAACGAAGAAGATATGCATTATCTCAGCGAAACTAAATCTTTCCAGCCTCAACTTTACTTTGACATAGAAGATACAAGGTCACTGAAACTCACAAAAGTAAATATCTCAAGGAGACAGAACCTACCAATTGTCCAGAAAGCCCTTAGTCTTCTGTGTCCGGGAACTGGCCGTTTCCACCACATTCCTCAGCAGCCGTTAGGCGCCTCTCAGATAAGGCAGAGACAATGTTACGGGGGCAGAAACCGAGCCAGTCTGCAAGGTTCAGGGTTGCAAGAAACCATGGCTCCCCACACTTGGTAACCTCAGCACCCAGCACATGATAACTTGCACATAGTAGGCTCTCACGTGTCAGTGTTATCCTTGCTACTACCTCAGGAAGCACCAGATTGTCACAGAGTAGGCAGAGCAGGCCCTCCTATTTAACAAGCAAATGAAGTAATAGGTGGATATGTGCCTATGAACAGCGCTTTTAGGAGAGTGAAAAAGAATTTCCTAATATTAGGAACTGTTAAGAAATGATTGTTAATCTTGTTAATTGTGATGATTGTGGTTAGGGAGAAAACATATTCTTATTGTCAGAAATACATATTGAAGTATTTACAGTGAAATGTCCTGATGTGTATGGAATTTACTTCATAAAATACTTCAACAACAAAGTAGATGAAGTAATATGACATATAATTATTGTCAAATTTCATTATGTGTATATTCTAGTCTATTCCAACACTAAAATGTAACTGGCAAGATGACAAGAACATATTAAAAATGTAGAAATTAATGTGATTATCTTTAGGTAAATCAGTAACCTAATTTTCTCCTGTTAGAATGTTATATTGTCGCAGTAACAATATAACATTCTAACAGGAGAGAATATGACATGCTTGAAAAAGTACAATATAGTGCAATTTAAAAATAAGCAAAAATGTTTCACACTAGGATAACCAAAAGCACAGCATTCTAAACTACGTAAGTGAGGCAGGAGGGGAATCTCTTATTTAGAAGTAAATCATTTATATTTAACAAAGTAAATTTCAGATACTACATGAGACAAATAATGTAATCAATTATTTATTTCATTTAGGGAAAATAAATTTTTCTTTACATATATTCTTGAACTTTTCTTGTTACATGTAAAACTAACGTGTTCACTGATGTAAATTAATATAAATAATCTTAATATTACAAAAGAATATGATTTATAATCTAGGATCACTTCAGAAATATAGAATATTTTCTTATGTTAATATTATAATATCTCTGGATACTTTTAAAGACATTAAGTTAATAAAAAGACATCTTCTATCCTTTCACCGTTTTACAGGACTGTTACAAGAAAGAAAAAAAGATTGTCCTAATAACAAAATTCAAATTATAGCTTATCTATCTTACAATTAAGGGGCTAAATCCTAGTTAATTATCTGTGCTTGTGTGACAAAGAAAGAATCATTTCTTCTTTCTATACTTCTCCTTTGCCACCAACTAACCCACGAAATTCAACACTCGGGATCATTAGCATGTTTTTCATTTAAAATATTTCGTCAACATATTCAGATTCATTTTAATAGAATTAGAAAATAGGAAAATGCCTTTGAGTTAAGAAGGATTATTTTATAATATGGTTCATCTCTCTGGCGATTTTGCTTAAAAGAGACTAGGCAATACCTTTTTTGTTTGTTTTCAATATTCAATTAATGTTTTTAGTTTTTTATTTTTTTTTAGTAAGTAAAAATAGCATTACATATCTAGTGGAAAAAAGTCACTTGTTTCCTTTTCTTCATGCTCACCTTTTAAGCTACACTTTCCTATACTTTTAGGAAATGTCTACACTTTCCTATACTTTTAGGAAAGTAATCACTCTCAGGCTTGTAAGATGTTCTACTATCAAGAGGGTTGGGAGTGTTGAGAATGTGATTCCAGGGCACATTCGTTTCTCCTCACTGCACTGATAGTCCTATGCACCTTAAAGACAATGATAACGTGCAAAACAAAGAACACGACTGCATATATGGTGTCCACGCCTCCAGAAATTTATATGGAACTAGAAATATTCTGTGTACTTGTGTACACTTTCTTCTTATATCTTCTTTGGCTAAGTCAGCTAGCCAATGACTGTTAGCATCACGAGCAAAACTGTCAATATTATATATGCGTGTCCTGAAAGTTAAAAGAAAAAGTTAAAATCAACATGCTTGTATTTACTGGTGATAAACTCTAATTTTCTATTTACTATGTGATAAACCATAAATGAGTTAATCGGGTGATTTGGGATACCACACAAATGCAAAATTAGTAAGTTATGGAATACAGACAACCTTACCAGTATAGTTAGAGATTAGTAGCTATAGCAACACAAACTAAAATATGACACTTAACTTTTTAGTTTTGGACATTAAGTGGCCAAATTACAATCAATTAAGATACTTTCAGATTAAAAATCAATGAGAAAGTTTTGTCAAAAGAAGACACCTAGAAAGCTTCACTGATACATTAACGTGAATAATTTTGTGTAACAACATAAGAGATATCTTATAAGATCCGTAAACAGGACTTTAAAAAGCTACCTTAAAACAAATTTTAGTATTTCATAAACTCTGGAAACTCTAAAAGCCATCAAGTAAAAAGAAGAAATGAATACAATGTAAGCCAATCATCTCACGAAGCAAATAGTCATAATGAGGGCGTTCCTGTTCGGAAGCCCTAAGTATCAACCTTTTGTTTTTTTCCCCAAATATTTGTGGCATTGCTAACATCTAATCATTACAATAAACTGAGTACAAAACACAAAATGAGAGCATGCTGAAGAGTCAAGAATTGAAGACGTCATGCTGAGAGGTTTAATATGTTAGTCATTCATGCAACAAAGAAAAACAGAGCTGACAATAATAGAGGTTTAAGTCTCTATTATCCTTTTAACAATCACAGATAAATCCTGAGGCAACTGTATTGACGGACATTTTGCAAGACGCAGAAATGTGATGTTATAGAACCAGATACCTTTTATAATTTACCAAGTCTTACTTCTGAGGCATCAGGAGTCACAGTTAAATTATGACACATGGCATTTTGTGCTTTGTTGTCCTCATGAGTGTAATAGGAGCTGAACAGCAGAGAAGGAAAACACTAACTGAATTACCTAATTTGAATTTGAATTAAAAAGCAATACCAGCATTTTCCTACAACCACATCGTTTTTTTTTATATATAAACTAAAATTTATCATACAAGTTCAACACTTCTAAAAGAAGTAAAAAATCCTTTGATAGGCAAACACAAAGGATCACCAGGTGAAGAGGGTATATTATCACCTTTACACTCATTAACTCTTTCCCCGTCCTCATTAAGAGCAAAATTTTAATTTAGTCAATATGAAATCAGGAGAATAACCAGGAATGTACAAAGTTAGCTCTTACCCTGAAATGCTTATATTTACTTCCCAAGTAAGGCAAGTGGAGCATTTTTTTCAGTGCATGTGAAAAAGGCAAATTCTTAGTACTTTGCACAAATTTCCTCTTATTCAGAAACAGAGGAATTAGGTTTACTGCAAACATCAATAAAATTCTAAACAAATACTTCCTCCTTCTGTTTCAGCACTTTTCATACTATTAAAAATATCATGGCCAATTATTTTACCAAAGAATGTAAAGAAACTGATGACAGCCGAGAGCTAGCTAGCAAGCACCCTATAAACTCATTACTTTCCCCCCCCCTCACCTACGGAGCCCCAAAGCCCTGGCTTTGGAAGGTAAATTCATCATGCTCTAATCCATAATGAGGGCAGGAACAAATGCAAGGAAGTACATAAAATGGGTGGTTTACTTTTTCTTCCAGAGTAGTTTTGCTGAGGCACCTATACCAACTCATTTTATATGACTGAGAATTCTGTACGTTTTGGCTGGGCTCTAAACCACATTCTTAGAAAGTTTCTGAAACGTCTAAGAGAAAGTCATACCGTGTTTCCCGAAAATAAGATCTAGCCAGACAATCAGCTCTAATGCATCTTTTGGAGCAAAAATTAATATAAGACCCGTTCTCATTTTACTATAATATAAGACCTGGTCTAATATAATATAATACCGGGGCTTATATTAATTTTTGCTCCAAAAGATGCATTAGAGCTAATTAGGGTTTCCAGGTGGGAATTCCCGCCCGTTCTCGGGAATTTTTTTCGCTTTCCCATTCTGGAATCCTTGAGAAAAGTTGGTCGGGAAATTGGGAAAATCGGCTCCTTAAACCCAGGTGGTTGGTAGTATCGGCTGTCACTTTGTGGAAACGATTCATCATGCAGAACAGAAAACAGTTTGTATCTTGGGATTCGGGAACAGGAAAGCGAAAAAAATTCCTGAGAACGGATGGCAATTCCCTCATGGAAACCCTAGAGCTGATTGTCCGGCTAGGTCTTATTTTCGGGGAAATACGGTATGTTACTACATTTGCTATTATAGCCTCTAGACTACTTCATTGGCAGTAAACAAATATCTGTAAAAACTATTAAAAAAAAACAGAACCTAATGATCAAACATTTTTACTAAAAGACTGAACCCTTTAGAGATTTAAAAAGCATTCACATATTTTAGCTTATAATAGGCTTAAGTAAAATTGTTAATTTAAGGAGAAAGGAAAGTTATATAGAGCAAAAAGTAGACAGCTCACCCAAAGAATTAAAACCAGCAGTTAAGTAACAGCATTAAAACATAGTTGCTCTTAATTAATGAAAATATAGGAATTAAGACAGTTTAGAAATAACTCAAGTTTATATGAACTCCATAATTCGTTTTCTGAACAGTAAAATCTGTAAGATAACAGTAGGGGATCAATTTAAGTAATCCTGTTTGTCTACAGAGCATGTCAGGGTCAACCATGGCATTATACTTAATATATACTGGGGGTGCCAAAAAAAATGTATACACATTTTAAGAGCTGTTATCTATGCTCAAGCAGTAGTTCGCCATAATCAGAAGTGTCTGGACGCCGATGGTAACCACTTTGAGCACCTCTTGTAATTGCAGGAGTCAAAGGTGACTTGTATTCATCTTTTGTAATCAGTATATATTGAGTATTACAATTTTAATAGTTTTTTTCCTTTCTTAAAATGTGTATACAGTTTTTTGGCACCCTCTGTCTATTTATATTCAATGCAGATCATATGTTTCGAATAATAGCAATTTTTTTCTTATGTGTTACTATATTACCATCTAAGGCTTGCCATATGCCAAGCAATGTTCTAACCTCTTTACAGGTGGCAACTCATTTGATCCTTACTGTATGAGAAAACTGAGGCATAGAGAAGTTTAGTTGCTCACAGTCACGTGGCACCTAAACAGTAGACCCAGGATCGAACCAAACAGCCAGGTTCCAGAACCTACCCTATTAACCATTGGGCTATTTTGGGCTAGATTGGCCTGTACTAATAAATACAATTCAGAAAAAGGCCTAAGCACAGGCAATTTAACAATATGTTAGAAGTTGGCTTTTCCTAGATTTCTTTGATTTGGTATAACACACATATACTATCATAAATTGTACTAAGGAAAAAGGTGAGTTGATTAATAGATTGCAAAGGGAGACTTGGGCTTTCAAATCATTTTCCTTTGAACTGTTGTTAATGTCCTTGAATATATTCAGAAATTTGAAAACACACACAAAGTCTATTCATACAAGGTAGTAATTTCAGACAAAAGAAATAAAGAGATAGCATATTGAAAAATACAGTTAAGCTAAGAAAGTTATCTACTCATGATATAGTATCAAGTTTTATTGGAAAGAAGCTAAGGATAAATGTTTTAAATCATTAGAATTTCTGCTCACCCTGATTTTCCATAGTCCCAGAAAATTCTGACTAGAATTAGGGTACCAATTATTATAGTACCAGCAACAAGTCCTTGAGGGGAAAAATTTGGTAACACAGTTAACATAAATATGAGCAATTACATGTACAGAGTAATTTCACAATAACAAACATACTGGTTATGAGGCAAGTTAAAGAAAATATAGAAGACAAGAATTATATTTTGTATATGGTTTCCTCATGTTACAAGTTTGAGAGTAAAAAATGCATGTTATTTATCCGTAATCCTGTTTTCTCAGGTAAAATGAAATAAAATATTTAAAATGAAGTATCACAATGATCAAATAAAATTTGTTGGACAGGTTTTAAAAGATTCTAAAGTGTTTCAATGCCACTATGCACAATTTTAAAAGCTTTGCTGATTGATTTTCATATACCGTATGTATTTCCTCCTCACTTCACTCTCCAATGGCCTTGAACTCTACTTTTGATCTGTCTACAAAGGAAATTAGAGATGACACTAGAAAAGCAAACTGAAGCTAATGTGTCTAATAGGTATATTTGGTTCCAAATCAGCAAATATAAATGTCACACAATTGCACTATCATAAGGACACATGATTTTAAAAACAAAAACAAAAACAAACAACAGAAAAATCTGTTTCCACCACAGGTAAGTTTTTACAGTATTTTACCCAATCAATTTATTTAACTGATGCCCTACCACCTTGCCAGAAGCTTGGAAAGACTGTATTCATAAAATAAATTATGGTTCTTCAAAATTTTTAGTTTCTTTTCCTTTGACCATGTCCCATTAACCTCACCATTTTCTACTGCTACAAAAACACTCCATTTTCTATTTGAATGATAAATATAGAAATTTAAAAGTGATCCAAACTACTTAGATGACAGAAGTAAAAGCGTATTTCTAGAACACTGGTCCATGCATACATGTAAATCTATAAGAAAGTGTGTGAAGGTGGATGGTTTAACAGAAAACCAGAGTAAAATATAGAAATATGAGAAACATAAGTCTACATAAATGATTCCTTAGTAAATTAATAAGGGAGTATTATCTCCCAAATTGGAAACAAAAAAACTTTAAGTTATGAAGGCAATAGTTTATGAAGTCAAAATTCACTTGGTATCTATAGGAAACCATCCCAAAAGTGAATCAGTGTCAATTTAATATTTATGCAACTTGGGATAAATGAAACTGTAAATTTTGAATTAAATTATGATTATGATTCCATGTTCTTAGTCACTAACTGAAGAGACTCTGAGGTAGGAAAAGTACATAATTTTAAAAATGGTTTTCTCCAAGTGAAAGAGATATTTTAGTAATGTCCCCCAATGTAGAATTATTTTTACATACTGTTTAAAATGTTGCAAAGCAATTTTCCACCTATTATCTCATTTGGTCGCCTCCAATAACTAGCACAGTGCTTGGCAAATAATAGAAAGTGCTTAGGAAATATTTATTAAATTCATGGAATGATGTTCTTTTTGCAGACAAGAAAACTAAGAGCACTAAAATATAGAGTATCATCTTCATTTCTGAAGAACCCAAGTCAGAATTCTACCTACAAGATCTGGTGTTAATTAAATGATGCTTGTCTCCTTTTCTGAAGAAGTGTGTGTTCACCTAGTCACTTCAAAAGGTATCACTTATATCTAATCAGGTAGAAATGCAGTCCATGTGCTATGAGAAACTAAGCAAGTTGTAGGGAGGTTTTGTTCTCCCTTCTAACCTTATTTAACATAACAGAGTAAAGGGACTGAGGTCGGTGGATAGGTGATTTCACACTGGAAAGAGACTTTTGCAGAAGAAAAATGAATGTGCTTGAGTAAACCTTATATTTTCAGACTTATAAGTCAGGTTCCACTTCCTCAGCAACATGTATAGGACCCTTTAAGTGTCTTGCTATTATCACTGGATTTTCTGTGCCTCTGTTATTTCTTCAAATTTTTAATATAAGGGAAATTCACACACTTCCCTTTTCCGACTAAACAGATCACAGAAAAATTACATGATTACCTAACTTCTTAACTCTGAATAACAGGTAGGTAATTGAAGTCACTTTATAATGGGATTTAAGTTTGTCGTGCATAGACAGGTAATAAGATACAGTGAAGGCCCTTTATCAGCATCACATTCATTTCAAATCCCCACTTGTGATTCAAGACTCTTCAAAGTACACTTGAATTTGGGCTAGTGTGTAATACATGCTATATTCTGGTAGGCAGAAAGCATTAGGAAATAAGGATCTATGTTTAAAGGATACAGAAAATGTATTTTAGATTTTTCACTGAGTATTCTCTTTTTTTTATTTAATATTCCTTTAATTGAACTTTTAATTTCCATAAGGGACTTAGGAATGTCACAATACCAGATTTAAGCAATGGAGGGGGGAGAAGCAATACTTGTAAAGAATCTGGACTATGTTAATTGTCAAATTTGAGTTGTGCAGTTTCTTATCCTCTACTAGGACAAGAATCTTTCTAGACTTGCAAGTACCCAGTTCTGGAAAAACTAGTCATCTGCCTTTATTAAAGCACCTAATAGATGTGACCTTGGGCACGTTCTAAATCTTGCCAAGCCACAGTTCTCTCAGATGAAAAATGGGACATAATTATATTATAAGATTGTGTGAAAAGTTAATAAAATGTCTAAAAAATGTCTGAAATTTTTTTTTAAAGGGGAGAAGGCGATATAAAAAAAAAAGATAGAGAAAACACTGTTAATAGAACCAGCAGAAGAATATCTTTAAAATTCACAATACAGGCTTCACTTACATGGCAAATAAGGAAATTCTGAGAAGATTAGTCCGTTTCTCTTTCTTAGCAGAATTAAATGGGAAAAAATTCAACTACTTTGAAAGTTATAATGTTATCTGTGTTATTTACTTACACTGCAGTATAATCAATAAAAGCAATTTCCTTGCAGTGGAGTTTGCTTCTTTAAAATGAGAAAAGTGACCTGATTTACACAATAAATTTTATTGTCATATGTGTGATTTAAGAGGAAAGGAACTCCTCTTTATTTCTGAGCACAAGTTAGAATTACAACTAACCTTGAAGAAAAGTTTCTGGGAAATCACATAATGTATACCTCAAGAATTTCAGAGAAAATAGTAAGTATTTCAGATCTTCATTGAATACCGCTGAGCAGATGAGAAAAAGCTCATCTATTACACTCATCACAACAACCAAAATGTCATGAACATTATATCACTAAATCATGGGATTTGCATTTAGAACACATTTATTTCTATGTAAAATATAGAATGAACGAATTGAATTCCAACTGTATGAATCTTTCAAGATAAATCTTTCAGCTTAAGGGAGGTTTATTCAAAATATAAAAGAACTATAATAAATAATAATAAAAGAATAATTTAAAAATACCTGCTTTCAGTGATATAGTCCTTTGGCTAATTCATGTATGCATAAGATAGGAGATTGCAGATTACAAGGACGTAATTTTAAAATATACATTTTTTGTAAGAGTGCATCTTCTATTGGATATTTTTATCAACATGTAAATTTAACGGTTCTTCTTAACAAAGATTTCTCTTACCATATTCTTTAGGAGTTTATTAATCTTGTCAATGTATAATGTCAAATAATATATTTATGGGCAAAAAAAAAAGGACTGCACCAAATACGAAAAGAAATTATAACATAGATATGTTTTGGGCCTCACGCCTACAGCAACGGAATATATTTTAATGATAACTTTGCTTTAAATCACTGACAGGGAAGGGAAAAGGAAGAGGATATAATCAAAGGTAGAACTCTATTTTATCTGGGGAAGGACAGAAATGTAGAAATGGTCAAGAAGTAGTTTATGATTAATTATAAAATATCTGAGGATAAAAACTATATTAATAACATTCTTCTTTTTATGGTTCTTCATCCCTAGAATGACTCACTGAGACAGTAGGCACTCAATTGATTGATTGGCCCAATGATTTTAAGTTTTCCTAACATTACCTTGGAGCAAGAACATGGTTGGAAACACTTAGGAACGTACCAAGTACCTGATGGTGTCCACGAAACAAGGTGATAAAATGCATTTACGTGTTTTCTCTTTTGCACCGATAAACACCGCTTTTTAATAGTTTTCCTAAGACAGTTAAAAGACAATATTCTCTTCCAGAAATATGGATTGTACATCCAACAATGAAGACAATGTCTTTTAAATTCCAGAAAGCCAGACTTACCAGATGCAATGGTGCTGACCCCTAAAGAAAAGCAAAAAAAGAATTACAAAAATAAAAATGTTAAAGAATCATTGATTTGCTAGCAGTTTTATACATATATATACATACACACACACACATATATATATACAAACTGTACTTAAAAGTTCAAAAGTCATTCAGATTTCCATAACCAAAAGAAATAATTATATTTATGAAAACAATTATATATTATGCACAATCAAATAACACACACACCAGTGCCTATATCTATTCAACAGAGTCAACACTATAAAAACATAAGACACAACAGTTACATGAATACTGAAACAAACACCATGTAAATGATTATGTTATTTAATGACAAGAAACAAGATCAAAAGCTTAAATAGTAACTGCTGATCCAATCCTATGATCAAGAAACTATCAGAAACTGAAGTCTCTTTCAACTCTATCTAGTCTATGAAGACTCTATCAAAACTTAAATTACCATATCAGGTTATTTACTTACATCGTTCAATGACTATGAATGAGGCATTGCAAAACAGCTTCACTTTCAGATAAATATAGAGGTTGCCAAAAGAAATGTATACACATTTTAAGAAAGGAAAAAAGTGTATTAAAATTGTAATACAGTGAATGATGCTAGCATTCCTTTGATTAACGCCATCTTTTGAGTAAACGTCATACTACACATTGCTATGTAATTCAATTCAACTTCAAAAAGTAGTACATAGAAAACATCTCTTAAAATGTGTATATATTTTTTGGCACCTCCGGTATATTTATAATAAATAAATTGCTCTCTTAAGTGGTGAACAAATTTACTCAATGTACCATGGAGAATAGGATATATTGCATAGCAGAAAAAGCATAGAATCTGGAGACAGCAAACATGTTTAAACCCCAATTTTGTCCCTATTAACTATGCATTGTATATGAATCATATAAGTTAATCTCTGAGCCTCTAATTTATCATCTATAAAATGAAACTTATTTTGCAAGGTTGCTGTAAGGACAAAAGGAGATTTGACTTTGAGTGGTGAATACACAATGCAATATACAGATGATGTATTATAGGATTGTATTATTGGTTAATATTATTAACCAATAATATTAACCAATGTCACCCCAATAAATTTAATTTAAAAAAAAATTTTAAAGCAGTGGTATGATATTTAAAGAATAAATTAATTGCAAATAAAAGACTTGATCCCAAGATCAGATGAGATCAAGCATGTTCAGGGCAGTACAGCCGTACTAAAATTAACTCAAAATGGGTCAAAGACCTAAACATAAGACCTGAAACAATAAACTGCATAAAAAAAAAGCATAGGTACTAAACTTATGGACCTCAGGTTCAGAGGTATTTTATGAATTTGACCTCAAAGGAAAGGGTAGTAAAAGCAAAAATAAATGTAAGGGACTATATCAAACTAAAAAGCTTCTGCACAGCAAAAGAAACCATCAACAAAACAAAGAGGCAACCAACTGAACGGGAAAAGATATTTGCAAACAACGCCTCTGATAAGGGGTTAATATCCAAAATATATAATGAACTCAACAACAAAAATTAAACAATCCAACTTAAAAAATGGGTAGAGGACTTGAATAGACAACTTCTCCCAAGAAGACATACAAATGGCCAACAGATATATGAAAATATGCTCAACTTCACTAACTATTAGTAAAATGCAAATCAAAACCACAATGAGATATTACTTCACACCTGTTAGAAAGGAACCCTCAAACACTGCTGGTGGAAATGTAAATTGGTACAGCCACTATGGAAAACAGTATGGAGGTTCCTCAAAAAATTAAGACTAGAATTATCATATAACGCAGCAATTCCTCTTCTGGGCATCTACCCCAAAAATTTAAAAGCATTTGTCCGTAAAGATATATGTACCCCTGTGTTCATTACAGCATTATTCACAGTGGCCAAGACATGGAAACAACCAGTTTCCTTCAATGAATGACTGGATAAAGAAGATGTGGTGCATATACACAATGGAATACTACTCGTCCATAAGAAAAGATGGAATATTGCCATTTGCAACAACATGGATGGATCTTGAGATTATTATGCTAAGCGAAATAAGTCAGACAGGAAAAGTCAAGAACCATATGACTTCACTCATATGTGGAATATAAAACTGAAAGCAACAAAGGAACAAGACAAACAAAGAAACAAAAACTCATGGATACAGACAATAGTTCAGCGTTACTAGAGGGTAAGGAGTGGGGAGGTAGTGGAAGAGGGTAAAAAGGGTCAAATATATGGTGATGGAAGAACTGACTCTGGGTGGTGAACACACAATTTAATATACAAATGATGCTTTATATAAATGTACACTTGAAACCTATATAATTTTACTAACCAATGTCACCTCAATAAATTTAATAAAGAAGAAAAAACAAAGAAACTTGATCCCAAATATTGGTTGTATTTTTATCTTAACAATTGACTCAAGTTTAATTTAAAGGTGTTAAATTATCTTGTATTTTTTGCAGAAAAATATTTCAACAAAGTTAGCTCTATAACAAATTTACATAAAGTGAAACATTTCTCTTTGCCCTGCTATATTAAAAGTTGGGCATACTAATCTAAAAATTTTAGGCCCCAAAATGTCTTAAAAATTTAAAAAGTCAGCGAACACATACAAGTGTTAAAATTAATGAGCTAAATTTAAATGTACAAACATAAGCCACAAAACCAATATTGAGTGCAAAAAGTCAAGGTAGAGAATAGAAATATGGCATGTTTATGTGAATTATAAAAAAATACAAAACAATGTTTTGCACTACTTATGGATACATACATGTGCCATAAGAATAGAAACATAGAAAGCTTGCACACTGCCTCAGGGCTTAATTGCCTTATGCCAAGAGAAATGGGAGTAGGGAAATGTGTAAAGGAACTTTAACAAAAATATCTATCATGGTTAAATTCTTATAAATATCCAAGTAACGGCAAAATAGGCTTCAAGGTAGCAATTATGAAATGTATGAAATCAGTATGAAAACATGGTAATAATGTGTAAAATTATTTTTAAAACCACAATTATTTGATGTCATTGAAAAGTGACCAAAACCGGGTAGAAATTGAAGTTCCCCTTTTAAAGAGAGGAACTAAATGAGGAGGGATTTTGAGTATTTGCGTGTATTTGGCCTTTTACCTAATGGAAGAAAGAAATATACAAAGAAATTTCAACAATAATATCTGTAATGTTTTAAGTTTTTAAGAACTATCTGGGTAATAGCAAAATAGACTTCAACATAGCAAATCTGGACAAAATATTAAAAAACAACAGTAACAATGGTTTGAAGGCCCTGGAGAACAAACTAATAAGTGTAGGCAGAGACTGATCAAAGCTGAGAGAACTGCATGGAATGACATTTTGCATATACTCATATGCAGCTGAGGGAAATACCTAGGCCATGTGGTATAACGAGCAGAAAGCCAGTCTTACTGGATTGAGAAGTCAGAGGATGAACAGAACATCTAGAAACTGAGGGGGCAAATCTGAGGGGCTACTAATGTTCTATTTCTTGAAATTTGTGGTGGTTACGCAAATACTTGTTTTAGAAAAGTTATTGAGCCGCACATGTATGTTTTATGCAGTTTTTCTGTATGTGTGTTGAGTTCAATGAAAATGTTAAAATGATTTTAAAAAAATTATTTGCTGGTTCAGTTCTATTGACATTTTCCAAGAAACCAAAAAAGTAAGTTATCTCTGTTGGAGAACAAGAATGTCTATAAAAAGGGCTATATATTAGGCAAGTTGTGAGACAAAACAACATCCTGGTGGACTGGAGCACATGAATTAGTAAGAGGGGTTTCATAAGAGGGGTCTATGGCATATTTTATTCCACTTTTATAAAATAAGCTTTTATTTAAAGAGCCTTGTGTTAATATGAACTATTTCAGAGAACTCTGTGTTTTCAATTACTTAGATGCTCTATCTACCAAGTTAGCAACTTTAGGGAATCTGAGAGATCTTTTGGCATACTTGAGGGATGGGTATCTCTCAACCAACCAAACCCAGAAATCAACCTTAAGGAGGGTACATACTTGGTTCTTTAAAGGGTCTTGAAGAATTCAATGACTCCCTAAAGCTAATATAGAAAACAAAATTTCTTCACCAACTTTAATTTAGCATTATTTTTACGGGCCATACCTTTTTCTATATTATAGCAAAATGTTTCTTTTTTAAAGATTTGACGTAGCACAACTCAAGTCTGCCTCTGAAGAATGTCCAGACATTAGTATGAAAAAACTCAGGTTACAATAAATCACAGACTATTTAATTTTGAGATCCTGGTCAAGTTGAAATTTCCACCATAGCACATTAGATTCATACTCAGGAACCAGATCAATGTCAACTCACCTACAGAAAGGGTTCTTGGACGAAACGATGTGGTTCTCCTCGTAACAACTTGACTCTGTGTTGCTGTAATATGAGCAGAGGGCACTGTTTGTGTTGTACGTGGATGCTTAATCACTGGGTCATGTACAGCAGTGAACTGTTGTGTTACTGTGACTTGTGTAGCAGAAGTATTTGCAATGATGGGAGTCTGGGATGCTGGTGGGGTCTCTGTAGATAAAACATGTGATATAGGGGATGTTTTAGCTATTGTGGCTGAATCATTTGCTGTGATGGTTTTCTGAGGAGTTGATGAGGCTTCTTTAGCTGCAACATTTACAGAGGTGAGTTTCTGAAGAATTAGTGGGGACTGTGTAGCAGTAGCATTTACTGTGATGGGTTTCTGAGGAGCTGATGGGGCTTCTGAAGCTGGAATATTTACTCTGGTGGGTTTCTGAGGAGTTGTTATGGCCTTTGTAGCAGAAGCATTTACTATGATGGGTTTCTGAGGAGTTGATGAGGCTTCTGTAGCTGAAATATATACTGTGGTGGGTTTCTGAGGAGTTGGTATGGCCTTTGTAGCAGAAGCATTTACTATGATGGGTTTCTGAGGAGTTGATGAGGCTTCTGTAGCTGAAATATATACTGTGGTGGGTTTCTGAGGAGTTGGTATGGCCTTTGTAGCAAGAGCATTTACTATGATGGGTTTCTGAGGAGCTGATGGGGCTTCTGAAGCTGGAATATTTACTCTGGTGGGTTTCTGAGGAGTTGGTATGGCCTTTGTAGCAAGAGCATTTACTATGATAGGTTCCTGAGGAGTTGATGGGGCTTCAGTACCTGGAATATTTGCTATGGTGGTTTTCTGAGGAGTTGGTGGGACTTTGGAAGTTTGAGGACTTTCTGTGGAGGAAAAAAATGTTTTTAAAAATTAGCTAAATAATGCTGTCCAAAGTAAGATTTGGAACCAATTGCTTTCTCAATGACTCTTCTCTTTGCCCCCCCCCCCACTACAAACACCTAAATATGACATTTAGGAAACTAAATATTATTGCGCATTTCCAAAGGAACTGAAACGTTACATTGTTTTTGCTTTTATATAATTTATACTGACAGAAAACTACACCAAAGTAGTACTGAGATATTTAAACTGTTTTCTGTGTGAAGAAAGAAAACCGAAATTAAACGTAGTGATCTCATTCTGTGACACACCCCAAATAAAGATGTTTTTTCTCATAAATTGTCTTCCTTTACTCATGCCAAGACTAAAGGACAGCAGGATGCAACCTTGGGACCAACACAGATAATCACAACATAATTACTTTTTCCAGAGTTTTCAGGATATGTTAGTGACCTTGGGAACTTGTTTTGTTTCACTTATTTTTTAAAGTAATAAAGTCAATTGGAATAAAATAACTCCCTTTTTCTCCTCTTGAGCTCGTTACCAACTTTACATACATTAGTTGTGTTCCTCTTTGGATTTTAGGTCAGCTAACAAATATCTGAAGTGCAACTTCCGTTAAGATCCTACTCTCAGTTACACAGAGAAAGATATATGTGGATTCTAAAGAACAAAATAAACAAACAAGCAAAATAGAAACAAACTCATAGATACAGAGAACATTTTGATGGTTGCCATATGAAAGGGGGGTTAGGGAGGCTGTGTGAAAAGGGGAAAGGGTTTAAGAAGTACAAATTGGTAGTTACGAAATAGTCACGGGGATGTGAAGTACAGCATAGGGAAAATAGTCAATATGGTAATAACTATGCATGGTGACAAATAGTACTGGACTTTCAGGGTGATCACTTCGTAAGTTATATAAATATCTAATCACTATGTTGTACACCTGAGACTAATATAATATTATATGCCATTCTAATTGAAAATAAAACAATTATTTTAAAAAAGAGATCCTGTTCTGATAATAGCATAGTAAAATTTTAGGTTTTCAGTGCCTGTTTGACTCTGGGTTGCTTATACAACTCCCTCTTAAGGCAGCATTGAATCCTGCTTAACACTGTTACACCACATGTTCTGTAATCCCTCTAAACTTCAGTTTTCTCATCAGTAAAATGAGCATAAAAACAGAGCAGATTTTATAACACTACTGTAAGGAAGGAGGGAAATAATTCAGTTATTTCACACAGTGTCTGCCCCTGAAACAACACGTTATATCATCCAATACTGCTACTGCCAGCACCATAAACATACATTCTGCTCTAGGCGCTCAGATGTCATTTGTTTCCTTTACCTAGCTCACAGGATACTACAAGGGATAACTCAAGTAAAATACTAGAAAGTAACATAGCACTTAGCAGGCACTCAAAAAATGAGTCAATGTTTCATGTACACTTGAAAAATTTTGCCATGTGTCCTTCTAGGACTCAATGCTCTTATCATCAATTTTTTAAAGTTTAATTGTTGTTCACATCTTCCATATTCTTATTACTGATTTTTGGTTGCTTGTTCTATTAGTTATTGAAAGAGATATGTGGAATTGTAGAACTATAATAGTGGATTGTTTATTTTTCTTTCTGTTCATTTTTGCTATATGTACAGACTGAAGCTATTTTTTTAAGTGCACATAGATTTCAGATTGTGATATATTTTTGTTGAACAGATCCCTTTATCATTATGAACTGTCTTATCTTAAAATGTACTTTGATATCAACAGAGTGCAACAGCTTTGTGTGTGTGTGTGTGTGTGTGTGTGTGTGGTACTTGTTTGCATAGTCTATTTTTCCATTCTTTACTTTCACCTATTCAGTGTTCTTATCATTAAACTGTGGCTCTTACAAACAGCAAATACTTAAGTTTTATTTTACTAATCTAATCTGACAATCTTAGGCAAATCACACATAATGTAATCACTGATATAGTTGGGTTTATATCAAACACCTCACTATTACTAGTTTTCCATTCCACCTATCTATTTTACTTTTCTTTTTGTTTCTCTCTTATTGCCTTCCGGATTAAATATTCATTATCATTCCTGTATTAGTTTGTGATTTATACATTCTTTTGCCATTATTTTCATGACAACCCTAGAGATTATAATATATATTAGACTGTAAGTCCATTATGCAAATTAACATTTTTACCACTTTTTAATACTGCTAAAACCTTGTAACTTTCAAATTCAAGTTACCTCTTTCTGCCTTTTGGTTTGTTGCTATTGTACATTTGTATTCTACATGTAATTCAAACCCCACAAGACATTGCATTTATTCTTTTGTAAAGTCAGTATTCATTTTCCTTTGCCATTGTTCTTCATTTCCTCTTGCATTTTCATGTTTCACTTGGGACAGTTTCATTCTACTTGAAGGATTTCCTTTAGTTTTTCATTTTGTATAGGTCTGGTCTGCTGGTGACAAGTTCCCTTAGTGCTTTTGTATGAGAACATCTTTATTTTGCATTCAGTTTTAAAGAATATGTTCACTGAGTATAGAATCTTAGGTGAGCAGTGATTATTTTTTATAGTATTTTAAAGATTTCTTATTAATGTCATTTGGCTTCCATAATTTTTGTTGAAAAGTCAGTGATCAGGTTTAGTGTTGTTCCTTTGACAATGTATGTTTTTGCATCTCGGTGCTTTTATTACTACTTTTGAGTTTCCAAACTTTTGTTATGAGGTACCTGGAAATGGTTTTATTTTTATTCTGCTTAGAGTCCTGAGAGCTTTGGGAATCTGTTGGTTGATGCATTTCATTAGTTTTGGAAAATTCACATTATCTTTTTGAATATTTCTTCTGTTCCTGCTTCTCTCTCTCTCTCTCTCTCTCTCTCCTCTTTTTCTAACATGTTTAATATGTCTGAAATATCTCAAACTTTTATCCTTAGTTTAAATTCTTTTTACTCTTTGTGCTGCAGTGTGGGCATTTTTAATTAACCTCTACTCCAGTTCCTAATATTCTCTCCTGCTGTGTTCAAATCACTGTTAAACCTATCTATTGTGTTCTTAATTTCAGATATTATATTTTCCAGTTGTAGAATGCCTATTTTACTCCATTTTTATAGATCTGAATTCTCTATTGATGTTCTCTGTTTATCTTTTCCTTTAATGTCTTAAACATATTAATCACTTATTTTAAAGCCCTTGTCTGCTAATTCAGTTATCTGGATCTTCTTTATCTGGTTTGGTTTTCTTCTAATCTGGTTATATTTCCTTGCTTCTTTCCATGTCTAATAATTTTTTTATTGCATGCCATACATTGTATATAAAACATTTAGATGATATGATCTTCCAAAGAGACAGTCCCCTTTTCTGGTAGGCAGATTGGTTTGCGGTGATCACATCCTCAGTCTATGAGGGATTGAGCTGGGTTACAGTCTTAGTGAGATTTTTTTCTACTTCTGCTCTTGCCTCTGCTCCTTGGGAATGACTCTTCTGGGCTTCTGATTGGCAGCCTGGTGGATCTTTGTTTCTTAAGCCCTGAGATACTATGGCAGATCCAGGTCTATCCTTCAGAAATCCTATAACCCAACAATCTAGCCTCCTTCCCCAAACAGCTTCAGAATGGACACAATACAATGTCTTAAGGGGGAGACTGGCTATATGCTTGATACAGGCTTGTTCTTCTGATGAGTATTTTTTGTCCAAATACCATAAGGTTCAGAGACATTTCATTTTGTACTTTGGAAGCTTTGGGCCTAGCTCCCCAATCTCACATGCAGCCCCAGAAATCAACAAATGACTCTTGGGAAAAACTGGTTCTGCATTTGAGGACCTCAATTTTCTGTGTATTATCCTAGCCCACCATAACCATTAAAGTTTCGCTGGTTTCTCTCTTTCCTGGCAGTGGTCTTTTATCTGGATCAAGATGGATCTTCAGTCCAGGGCATCTCAGAAGGGTTTACCTTCAACCCCACCCCCAGGAATTTTGGTTTACTCAGTCCTAGTTGTTTTCACAGCCATATCTTATGCTTTTAAAAATATTATTTAGAAAAGAATCTACCCAGATTTTATAGTTACTGTAATGAAAGCACTGACGTGCCATGACCTACTTAGCCACTACCATCGGGTTGTAAGCTCTAAATAACTGATGACTTAATAAAACAGAGGAAAATAAATATGAAGTGGATCAAATGGCCAAACAATCCAATTTAAAAAAGGGGCAGAGGAACTGAGTAGTCATTTCTCCAAAGAGTACATACAGATATCCAACAGATATATGAAATGATGTTCAACATCACTAAATTATTAGGAAAATGCAAATTAAAACCACAATGAGATATCACTTCATACCTCTCAGGATGGCTATCATTGATAAACCAACCAATAATAAGTGTTGGAGAGGATGTGAAGGAAACCCTTGTATACTGTTGGTGGGATTGTAAATTGGTGCAGCCGCTATGGAAAACAGTACGGAGATTCCTCAAAAAAATAAAAATAGAGCTGTCATATGATCTAGCAATTCCACTTCTGGGTATTTATCTGAAGAAAAAAATAACTACTTTGAAAAGATAAATACACCCCTATGTTCATTGCCGCATTACTAGTAATAGCCAAGATATGGAAACAACCCAGATGTGCATCCACAGATGAATGAATAAAGAAGATATGGTGTACACACACACACACATACACACACACACACCACACACACAAAACACACACTGAAATATTATTCAGCAATAAAAAAGAATGAAATCTTGCCATTTGTGACAGCATGGATGGACCGTGAGGTAAGTGAAATAAGTCAGACAGAGAAAGACACAAGCCATATGATTTCACTTATATGTGGAATCTAAAAAACAAAAACAAAAAAGAAATGAATAAACAAAATAGAAACAAACCCATAAATATAGAGAACAAATTGATGGTTGCTAAAGGGAAGATAGGTGGGGGAGTGAGAATGATATTTTTTTTAATTTAAAATAAAAAATAAATTAAAAAGAAAGCTAATTCACTACAAACATGAGACATTATATGTATGTATGTATGTGTGTGTGTATATGTATATATTTTCGTATATGTCATGTATGTGTGTATTTATTTATTTATATATTACCACATATTTTCTACATCAGCGGTTCTTCCTTTTCTGGAAGTCATAGACCCCTCTGAAAATCTGATGAATAACTGTACCCCCCCCCCAGATAAATGCAAAATGCATATGTACAACATTTTACATTCATTTCTCAGGGATTCCACAGAATTTCTGAAGCCCTTATATAGACCTAAGAGTAAAAAAATATATATATATATAACCATGTAAACTGCTTAGCTTTGCATTCAGATGGCACGCCACTCCATTCTCCTTGGCCACCTTTGACTTTACAGTACAGTAGAGCTCTCTCAGATCAGAGTCAAGCCTTTAGTACCTTTACGTGTTATAAACTGTCTATATACATAAGTGTTCTGTTGCCCTTGAATTATTCCACTGTCAATTTCAGTAGTTCTGCACAAAAATTTCTTTAAAAATATTTCGGAATATTTTAAATTAATAAAACTGGACAGTTATTTTTTTAAAAAAAGTAAGATTAAAACATGTTAAATATTTTGTTTTTAAAAATCAAAGACTGGAGGGGAGATGGGAAAGATGGTAAATGGTTTAAAAGCACAAATTAGTAGTCACAATATTGTTCCAGTGTCATGCAGGGAATCTGGTCCCGCTTCCCACATAAGAACTCAAGATATGGTGAGGCCAAAAAGGAACACCAATGGAGCCATAGATAGGGGAGTCACATCACTATATTCTTGCTGGTGGCTGGACTTGAGACACATGAAGCAAACATCTGCCAGTACCCCAACAAGGGGTCTTCCTGCACCCCAGTCTTGCTGGAGGCCGGGCGAGACACAGCGAGCAAAACATCTGCACAATCTGCTATTTGCTGTCCGCTTTTCTGCCTGCCAGCCACCCAACCAACCAACACAGCCACAGCAGTTATATCAGTGGCTAATTGGCTAACTGGTTACAGCTGACAGCCAACCAGTCACAGCTGATGACCATCCACTACCCGAGTCAGCACCTTTCCACGTGAGGCCGAGAACCTGGAAACTGCTCTCTGGGACTCTGTCCCCACACATGGGGATGTGAAATACAGTTTGAAGAACATAATCAATAATGTTGTAAAGATTATGTAGGATGCCAGATGGGCACTGGACTTATTAGGGAGATCACTTCATAGAATGTGTAACTGCCTGACTACTAGCACTATATGCCTGAAGCTAAAGTTAAATAATATTGAATGTCAATTATAATTAAATATATAGTATAGTATATATTTATAGTATATAGTATATCAATTGTAATTAAATTTATATATTTATAAAAGTATATATTTATAGTATATATATATTATATATATACTATATATAATATATATATAGTACATATACTATATATGTATATATAATATATATACTTTTATATATTTTTTATATATAGTATATATAGTTTATACTATATACTATAAATATATACTATATATTTAATTATAATTGACATTCAATATACATATATATTATATATATGCTCACAGAATGTGGAGTACAGCATAGCGAATACAGTCAATGGAATTGTAACAGCTATATATGATGTCAGACAGGTACTAGACTTGGCGGGGGAATCACTTTGTGAGGGGTATAAATGTCTAACTGTTATATTGTTTTGTACACCTGAAACTAAAACAAAACAAAAAATCATTTTTCTAAATTCAGCATTATTAATGGGGGCTGCTTATAAATGCCTATTAAGTAATGGTACTATATTTGGAGCTTTGGATACAAGTGTTGTAAAACATGAATGCTAACTCTAAGACCAATTTATAGAAATACAGTAATGTGAAGTTTAATAAAGGGATATGACCTGTGAAACACATTGTTAGGCAATTTCATCATTGTATGAACATCCCAGAGTGCACGCACACAAAGCTATATGGTATATCCTCCTACATACCTAGGCTCCATTGTAATCTTATGGGACCACCGTCATATAAGGGGCCCATCATTGATTGAAATGCTTTATGCAGCACATGACTGCAATAAGATTTAGAACATATATGTAAAACAAAAATTACAATTAACTGTGCATGTTGTATCTCAAACTGGTGCTAAAAAAAAGTAAAGGAGTTCAGTGGCAAAAGCAGGGCGGAGATTTTAGGGAGGAAACGGAACTTGAGCTTAACCCTAAGATGACCTTTCTTCAAAGACAAAGCAGAGAAGAGGGCATTGCTGTTCTTTCCATGGGGAAATGATGTCAAATGGAATGGCTGGGGAATTCAAGTGGCATACTTGGGAAATAGAAATAGATCATTTGGAGAGGGCATAAGATCTCAAAAGCCAGAATTACATTTTGATTTTTAGGATAAAAAGATTTTAGCATGTGCTGACTCACAGCCTTTTACTTAAAGTAAGTCTTACTGAGCAGCTGAATTTGTAAAGCATATACAAGCAGAGTTACTCCAGTTATATTATAAAAAGTGCCTCCCCCAGCAGTCACCCTGCTAAAAATCTCAATGAGTCCACATTGTCTAATGGCATGAAGTTGTTTTTTTTATTTTTTAAGCAGGAAAGTGATGTGATCATGTGAACATTAAATTATATTGCACTGAATGCCCTGAAGTACAGAGAATACTAGCAAATTTATAAATTACTTTTAGGTATTGCTTTGCAAGAAGCAAAAACAAGCTAATCGGATTTACACTAAACTAGGGTGTATGATGACTACACATATCACCATTAGTTCAATTCAAGCATTTTCTGAGCACCTAATACATACCAGGCATTGTTCTATAAATATAAATGCAAAACTGAATAAGATATTATTCCCGTGTCTTCAAATATAGTGGGGAAAAAGATTCAAAGAAGTAATTTCAATACAAAATAGTGAGTGTTATTACAGAGGCATGAACAGTGGTGTGGAAAGAGAGACAGTTAACCAGACTAGTAGGTCAGAAAGCTTTTAAAATGACTATCAGAGCAGACCCTGAATAAGAAAAAGGAAAACCCAACCAGCCAAGCAAAGATAGGACTGAAGGGCCTTTCAGGCAGAGGTAATAGTATAAGGAATGATGTGGGGGCATGAAGAAGCATTGAGGTCCATGGAAAACTACAGTAGTTTGTATAGTCAAGAGTATAAAGTATGAGGGCCAAACATGAGCGTGGAGAAGTAGGTAGACCATGACTAGCCTTGTACTTTATAATACGGAGTTTCAACTTTGTAAGTGATGAGGAGACATTAATAAGCTCTAAGAAGGAAAGACAAGTCATGTTAGTGTTTCAAATGGATCACACTGGGTGGAGTATAGGTGAAACAACATCAATGGAGTGTAAGAATGAAGGCTGGAGGCCATTGTAATCAGTATCACCTTTGAACTCAGGCAAGTGGGATTCCTCCCCTAGCTCCCACACATTAAAATGCTGTGCTCTGGCTTCCTCTGGCTGTGCCTCTCTCTACTAGGTAAAGTATTTGCAGGGCTGAAGGGATGTGCTCAATGAGAGCTCCTCCCCCGCCCCATTCTAAATCATGCTTCAGGAACTGGCACCTGGAATTCCTGTGCCAGTGTGCCTTTCAAGGCCTGGAAGAAAGTGCCCTTTCTCCTGGTCCATATTCTTTAAAAAATATGGAGCACTTCACGAATTTGCATGTCTTTCTTGCATAGTGGCCATGCTAGTCTTCTCTGTATCATTCCAATTTTAGTATATGTGCTGCCGAAGGGAGCACATGGCCTATATTGTTGAGGATGGTCTATTCTGCTGATGTGCCTACCTAGCCCAAAGTTCAAAGGAGTTAGGGATAAAGGTCATACAGGACATGATGTGGGTGTATAAACCGATTTGTCCATTTATGTGCATCAGAGACCCCTCACAGTGCAAGAAGTGGGCACCTATTTGAGAACGGCTGGATCTTAGGCCAAGGACTTCCACATTTATTTTATCTGAGTGTTAGAAAAAAATTAAGATAATAAATGACCAAGCACAATACAAACCGCAGTTTGTTTTTAGTCCTTTATCTCCACAGCTAATAAATTAAGGAGCATTATAAATAAAAGTATTTAAATTAGCTAAGACACACATTAGAAGGTGAGGATACTACAAATACATACTGCAAATAATTCTTACTGGGCAGAAAGTAATTTATCATTGATTATTCAGCCCCACAACCTGAGTGCTTAGACTTTTTCAGTCTTACCTTTGCATTCTGGCAATGGATCACTCCAATCAACTGTGTCTCCCACAACCATACAGTAACTAGAAGTTGGACCAATTAATTTGTACCTAAACAACGAGAGGAAGAGAAAAGTTGGTTCTCTTAAATTTTGCAGAATATCATCTTAAAATATTTACTATTCCAGTAGATGGAGACAAAAACAATAATTGGTCAGAGTTCCTATGGCAGTTTAAAGAAAAAGAAATTAAATTTAAAAAGGTGACATCCAAAGGATAAAAAAGCATAAAACATGCAAAACATTTTTTATTGGGGTGGGGCACATGTTAGAAAATATTAAAGCATTTTAAAATTAGATGCTTGAATATTTTATATTTCTGAGTTCTAAAAGATTGATAAAGGCTTCCTAGAACAATAGAGAGTACTTATATTTAAAGGGTTCGAAGTATTCCCAGATTCAATATTAATTATATTAATGATCCAAACAGCTATGTTTAGTACAGAAGACAAATGAT
Source organism: Rhinolophus sinicus (assembly GCF_057876585.1). Lineage (NCBI taxonomy): Eukaryota > Metazoa > Chordata > Mammalia > Chiroptera > Rhinolophidae > Rhinolophus > Rhinolophus sinicus. The sequence goes on from NC_142511.1 coordinate 21,476,408, forward strand.
ACTGATATTTCTGTTATGAAAAATGGACACAGAGTAAAATATCATAATTCAATTTGCAGATATTAAATGAGAAATGAACATGAAGTTTTCAGCAGCGTCTGAGACACTGATGACACCCAATGACTGAGTTCCTTTTCTCCACACAAATAACTGGTAAAAGATTTGAGCCAGAATAGTCTTTTCACAGTAGCAATAAACATTTTTAAACCATGATATTTTAAAACAGGTTGTTTGAATATAGGAAAAAACATATGCAAATTTATTATTTAGGTAAATGACAGATTGCTTTCATATTCAACACCTGGATTTAAGTTCTGCAACTATCATCAACATATTACAAGTTTTTCCTTTACTAATCACATTTAGAAGTTTAAAATGAATCACGTATATACTGAAAGCTAAGAATTGAGAGAATTTAATGGTATAAGAAATCTTCCTTTCTCGCCATATTTTACTAAATTTAACTGTGATGAGGTCATGGGAAAAATCTTTGAATAAAGGGGTAGTTTTATTGGTATTAGCTTATAAACACTAGCCACAAATCTAAAAATTTCCATCGTACATCCTAATTTGTTTTTTCATTTGTTAAGTATAGTATTTAGTATATCAAAACTTACCCTGTATTACATGAGAAGATGATGGATGCGCCAAATAATATGTCAGTTGTTATATTAATATAACCATTTATTATTTTTCCAGGATTAGGACACGATTTTTCTAGAAAAGAATACAAATTTCTTTTTTTCATTAAAGTATCAGGCACATCTATACAAATTCATCATCCAAATCATTGATAATCTCTTATTCTTAGACTTTTTAAGTCCTACATTCATTTGATAAGTTTCAAAACAAGCAACATATGTAGAATATGTACTTATTTCATTTACGGTAATCTTTAAATGTGAAATCTATGAGTAAATTAATATTCCTATCTCACAAGTATTTAGGTTGCCTGATTTAAAATAAAATGACTCTAATGGTTCTTTTAAGAATCATTCTAAGGAGAACAGGTATACACAGACTTCCAAAATGAATGAAGCAATACTATTTCCTCAAACACCATCAGATTAAGAATACTCTTTATACTCACTGTTACAAAATTCATCTGGTTTGGACCACGTGAAATTCTGAAGGCAAGTTGCTTTTCCTGATAGGGAATGATTCCTTGTGTAACCCAAACGGCACTCATATTCCACAACGCAACCCTCTGGGAAATAACTCATTCTGTTATAAGGCTGTTTCAGAGCTGCAAAGAGTAGCCTAGTTGGAACATCACAGCTACCTAAAAGTATTAACAAAAGCAACAACAAAAAAATAGTATCACTTTATAACTTATATTTAATTACTTTGAATTATCTGGTCCTTACATTACCCCTTTTTCTGTATTTCTTTGTACATATTTGGTACTTAACAATACTAACATCATTATGGCATTTAAAGTGTATCAAGTGTGTTCACATATATGTTTTCATTTTCTAATTACTAGAGAACTGTGAAGTAGATTTGGTACATACATGTCACTATGCCCACAGTTCTGGCCACTGACTCAATAAATACCCATGCCCCATGCAGCACAGGGGTAGTTGAGAACCAATATTTACAGATTCCTGGGCTAATGTCCTGGACAACAACAATAATAGTAACGATTCTATCTAATATTTATTGAATATTTCAAAATGTTTTACACATATAAATTCATTTAATCCCCACAACAACCCATGGGGACAGGATCAAATGAGCCAGTGTGTACATAAAAGTATTTACAAATTTTAAATATCTGGGCAAATATGAATTTACAGAGGCCTGGCATAGTGGAAAGGGTTTTGGATTTATAATCAAAAGACTCAAGTTTGAACCCTGGCTTTTCTGCATAAGAGCTGCTGATCTCAAGGAAGTTATTTAACTTCTGAGGGCCTGTTTCCTCAACTGTAAAATTAGGATGAGCCCCTATTCCCCGCGCTGAGTTACCTGGAGGATTAGAAGAAGTAATATATGAGAAGGGTTATAAACGCTGAGACATGATATACATACAAAGGTTTATGTACTTCAACCGACTGTCTTCTATCACAGATGTTTAAAACGTTAAAGCTGATTTCACGCATGGTTTCAAAAAATACTTGTGGCAGTTTCTATATTTACTGTGGCTTCCATTGCTCCAACTTCTTCAAAGGCAGGAAACAAGTCTTATCTTTATACCTACTTGTATATGTAAAAGCTATGCATAGATTTTTAAGTAAACATCGAGACATTTTTGAAATGCCATCACAGAGTTGTATTTGGTAAATACTAATTAAAAAATGAAATTTAAGAGAATAGAGCACCTATGTTATGTGTCCCAAAGTAATTGCCAAACATATTCATATATAATTTACTCCCTAAACAACAGTCGCTATCGTTTATTTTCTCTGTTAGTCAGTTCAGGAGGTACAGTGTTGGGGGGTGGAGGTGGGGCGAACCTGTTAATGGAGAAGCAGGACCTAGTCGATGAACTAATGATTATCAATTACCTGAAGTATGAAGTGCCAACAAGTATACCCTGGGATTTACTAATGCTAGAAAATGATCAGTTATAAGTCACTCCGAAGAGGGATAAATTTTAACAAGACACATTTCATTCCCATAATTTTTGTAAAAAGAAATGAAGAACTTACGATTACAAAACTCTGCAATGTCCGACCATGTACTGCCCGTAAGACAGATCACTGCGTCTTTCTTGCCAGGAATTTTTACAAAATCTTTATTACATTTGTATGTTACTGTGCTTTTTTCAGGAAAACTTGTACGACCTTCCAAAGCTGGCTTGGCATTAGGTACATCTGGGGGAAGGCTGCAGTCACCTAGGGTGAAAAAACCGGGAACTGAAGGAACAACCACTTTTCCATTCATTGCAGCACTGCTTTCCCAAGGCGAACAAGGGAAGCAGCAATGGCCTGAGATGTACTTGTAACATTTCCATCCAGTGCAGAACTGACATACCAAGAACTTGCTAGGCTTCCTGCCTTGTCAATTAATTTCAAGACTAAAGTAAGTCGAGAATAAATCCGTCCCCTTCATTATTCTTTTTAAAGTGGTTTAGTATTTATCTCTGCCTAGATACTGTTGTTAGGCACGCAACAAAGACAGACGCCCCTTGGAATATTACACCTGGAGGGAATGGGCAAACCTGGAGCGCTGTGTGCTGCACACGACTGGACTCTGCTTGGAGGCGAGGGAGGTCAGCTATTTTGCCTCCCACCCTTAAAGAGATAATTGGAGGTTTGAGAATTCACTCCGAGCCCTGCCTTTTGGCTTCCGCATGTTTGGCTGTTCTGCATACTGAGCGGTGCTTCCTCAATTCTCCACGCCTCACTCCTAAACCATGCCAGCTGGTCCGCCACAGCAAGACCCGCAATTGCTGGTTAGCAGCGGAGATCCTCTTCCGGTCCCAGGGATCCTGCCAGTAGGAGCTCTGAGTCTTAAATGTAGCGATTAAGGGTAATTACGGATGCCCACAGGTTCCCAGACTTCTCGGTTGTCACGGAGACTGACTCAGGCCCTCCCACTCAGCCCAGGCTTCCCCCGCGGCGCTCGTGCCCATCCCCCACTCACTCCGCACAGCCTGTGGACACAGCAGCAGTAGCACGGTCAGCCCGCGGAGCAGGCGCGACACTGCGCCGGCGCCCAGCCACGCCGGACTCATAGCGCGGGAACCAGAATCGCGCTCCCGGACTCCGCGGCCTCAGGAGCAAGACCAAGCGGGCTCCAGCGAGGAGCTGTAAGTTGCAGCAAAGCTAGTCGTTCTGCAAGTCAATTTAAATTAGCGCCTTGGGTGGGGCCAGGGCTCTGAATCACAAAGGGTGGGGCGAAGAGAAGCGCGGAGGAAGGGAGGGCAAGGGCTGGGGTTCTTGCGTCACTGACCCCTAAGGACCCTCGACTAGGGATGGAGGTCCTCGGCGGAGACCAGCTCTCTGGCGCTGAGACCTTTTCTTTCTCTTTGCTAGGGTGGGGGCTGCGATGAGCTGCCATCTGGAAATGTAAATATCTGCTTTATAAGGAAACCAAAAAGTGGGGAGAAGGGAGTGGTTCCAGGGGCGCGGGCTTGGCTCCCCAGGAATCGGAATTACTTTAAGAGGCCTCTAAGCGCCCTTGGTGCTGCAAAGATAGATGGGCGGTAGTTGCAGGTGAATTCTGAGGTAGCTGTCGGGGCTGAGAGAGAGGGCATCCCCAGGCACTCAGCTGTAGGAGGGCTGCCAAATGCGAACCAAAGGATGGGAGACAAACGACGGAGTGTGTTGTCTCCTACGGCACTCCATAATCGGAAAACAGCAAGTGGGAAATGGCCCAAGAAACAGGTGGAGCAACATAGCAGGGAGTGACTTGTTCATACCAGGTTTGGGTGGTGACCACTTTCACCGCCAGGGTTCTCCTAATTTACCAAGGATCCCTCATGAATTCCACTTTAGGACTATTCTAGTCGGACTGCAGAGAAAAGCTCATCATCCTGCGGGGAACGCATGTGTGTTGGGCAGAAAGAAAGCACCAGAAAGCTAAATGATAGGGTGGTAGATTTTAAGAAGCAAGTTTGCTAGAAGACCTTACGTGTATGCCAGTGGTTTGTGAGGCTGGCCACGTATAGAATCACATGTGAGCTTTTTAAAAATCCAGATGTTCAGACACCTCAAGACAAGTTAAATTAGAATGTCTAGGAATGAGAGGTGAAGGGAGGGGGGAACATCTGGATTATTTAAAGAGCTCCAGGTACATAATTCCACCGTGCAGCCAGGCTGAGAACCACAGATTTATTAAATGGTGCTAGTCAGAGTGAAGATCCACTCAGCCCAGCACTATGCCTGTCAAAAACACTGAAGGACATAAATAGAAAAACCAGTTACTCACATTCACGCAGAGTACCCCCAAGATCTTGCTTCCCTTTAGTAATTTACTGGGTCTGGTTAGCAGAGTCCTAGTCTAACTTTTCTAACTAGCCCCTCAAACATCTTACCTGGTTAAGTGAAATCCCTGACTTACAACTCAGTCCATGGACCAGCTGTGGGGATAATTGTTGCATCCTGTACTGATATGCTTTTCTAAATGCTTTCTGATTGCTTTTTATGGATTAGTATGAGCTTTAGAAGGAGGAAAACTGTTTCCAACAATAGCATTTGCTCTGACTCATGCTTTCTATACTGAACTGAACCACGTGTCACTCAATGCTGGAACCCATCCTACAGAGATTCCAGGAAAGGCACTCCTATCATTGTTCATCAAAAGCTATCAGTATTAAAACATTAAGAGATTAGAAGCTGGGCTTTTAGCATCATATTTTACATTAAAATACCTTACTTTTACTCTAATACTTGAAATAAAGACACAAAGTTTATCAGGGCCCAGCAGTGCTGTAGAAGTGATACCAGGTCTTCATTTATTCTCCCCGAGAGCCTCCTATGAGTCTACCTACTATTCCCTTCTGTCATGCTATTATGGACAGGCAGTCTTTGTTTCTGCTTGAGTTCAGAGAATTGGTGTGAAAGGCAAGGTGGCATCATGAAAAAGAGCTGAAGGTCAAGGTCAGTTGTGGAGCTGTGTATTATGTAAATGTGATAGCTCTTTTATCCAGAAAAAACAATGAGCTCTGCAAAGTGTCAAAAAGTTATCTCTGTCACCCAGCTTAGCTACACTGAATGCTGTAAGCATTCACCTTCCAAAATACATAGTTCTTGATACTACGTTTTTTTAAACAGGAAATTTACAAAAAATAACCGGGTGGACTCTTTAGTAACACTATTACCACCCCCAAAATTTCAACATTCTGAGGGCAAAGGAAAAAAGAGAAATCCACTATTCATTTACCCAATTAAAAAAAAGCTTCTATGATAAAATAAAGAAAATATGCATTAAGAAAAATTATATGTGCAAATTTGTTGCTTACTAAATATTATTTTAAATAATAACCTCAAATTTTTGTGTTCCAGTCACTTCATATACATTATATCATTTCACTAACACAACTTCATGAAGTGAAGATAATTGTCCACATTTTATAGATGAGGAAACAAGCTGAGAAATTAAGCAATTAACCCCAAAATCTGTGCAGCTATTTAAGTGACCAGGCCAGGATCTTAATCGATCCTGATTCCAAACCTGTACTTAAACTCTTTTATTCAGCCTCTTCAATAAACGGTGCTGGGAGAATTGTAAAGCCACATGCAAAAGAATGAAACTAGACTGCTATCTGTCACTGTGTACCAAAATTAACTCAAAATGGGTTAAAGACCTAAACATAAGATGTGAAACAATAAACTGCACAGAAAAAAGCATGGGTACTAAACTTATGGACCTCAGGTTCAAAGAGGATTTTATGAATTTGACCTCAAAGGCAAGGGAAGTAAAAGCTAAAATAAATGAATAGGACTATATCAACCTAAAAAGCTGCTGCACAGCAAAAGAAACCATCGACAAAATAAAGAGGCAACCAACTGAATGGGAGAAGATATTTGCAAACAACACCTCCAATAAGGGGCTAATATCCAAAATATGTAAGGAACTCATACAACTCAATAAGAAAAAAAAATCTAATTAAAAAATGGGCAGAGGACCTGAATAGACATTTCTCTAAAGAGGACATACAGATGGCCAATAGACATATGAAAAGATGCTCAACATCACTAATCATCAGAGAAATATAAGTGAAAACCACAATTAGATATCACCTCACCCCAGTTAGAATGGCTATCATCAACAAGATAAATAATAAGTGTTGGAGAGGCTGTGGAGAAAAAGGAAGCCTCATACAATGTTGGTGGGAATGCAGACTGGTGCGGCCACTATGGAAGGCAGTGTGAAGATTTCTCAAAAAATTAAGAATAGAATTACCATATGACCCAGCAATCCCTCTCCTGGGTATTTACTCAAAAAATCTGAAAACATTTATACATAAAGACAACTGTGCTCCAATGTTCATTGCAGCTTTATTTACAGTGGCCAAGACCTGGAGACAACCAAAACGTCCTTCGATAGATGATTGGATAAAGAAGATGTGGTATAGATACACAATGGAATACTACTCTGCCATAAGAAAAGATGAAGTAGTGCCCTTTGCAACAATATGGATGGATCTTAAGGTTATTATGCTAAGTGAAATAAGTCAGACAGAAAAAGTTGAGAACCATATAAGTTCACTGATATGTGGGATATAAAACTGAAAGCTACAAAGGAACAAGACAAAGAAACAAAAACTCATAGAAACAGACAATAGTTTAGTGGTTACCAGAGGAGAAGGGGGAAGAAGGGTGGTAGATGAGGGTAAACAGGATCAGATATATGGTGATGGAAAGAGAACTGACTCTGGGTGGTGAACACACAATGTGATTTATAGATGATGTATTACAGAATTGTACACTGAAACCTATGTAACTTTACCAACCGTTGTCACCCCAATAAACCTTAATTTTAAAAAAAACTTTTATATTCTACCACACTACATTTTAATGGAATAAGTCAGCAAAGATTTCTTTTATGTAGAGGACACTGAATTAGATTTTGGGAGGTGATTTGAGAACCAAGCTCTTTCTGGTGTCAGCAGTTAGACCTACCATAGTCTTCCTACTTGATCTACCAAAAACTAGCTCTCCTTCACGGCCTCATTTCCACATTAAGAAAGAATTTAGGATTAAAATAATTTCTATAGCGCTTTCTAATTCCAAAATGATAGATTTATATAATTAGATAATATATATATATATATTTTCATAGAAAATAGGTCTATGATTTTGGTGGAGGTTAATGGACACACAGCTCTCACACCTATCCCAGGAAACATACAATGACTAATCAAAGGCTTTTAATAAATTTGGGAGTACTTAAGACTCAGAAGTACATTACAAAAGTACCAATACTTACATTCAAGAATCACTAATAGTGATATTGTGATTCATAAGAAAAACACAGTTGGTCATTCAGACAACCCAAATATATTTTTCATGTACTTTGGTCTTTATCCACAATCCCTGGTTCACAGCTCCTGGAACTCTTGGAGTTTTCTAACTGTTGAGAGGTGTCTTTTGTTATGAGGTGACTTTTGGACCCCATCCAGGGATGGGGGCTGGTTACCAGTGGAACCAGCCATGTGATTAGAGGGTTGGACCTTTAAGTCACACCCTGACCTCCAGGAAGAGGAAAGGGGCTTGAGGTTGAATCAATCCACAATGGTCAATGAGTTAATCAATCACAACCATGTAATGAAGCCACTGCAGAAAATCAAGAAAACAGTATTTAGAGAGCTTCATGGTTGGTGAACATGAGGAAATGCAGGGAGAGTGGTGCACATGGAAAGGGCATGCAAGTTCCATGCTCCTTCCTGCACACCTTGCCCTAAGCATCATTTCCATCTGGCTGTTCCTGAGTTATATCCTTTCACAATAAGCCAGTGATCTAGTAAGTAACATGTTTCTCTGAGTTCTGTGACCTGCTGTAGCAAATTAATTGAACCCAATGAGGAGGTGTGGGAACCTCTGATTTACAGCCAGTTCATCAGAAGAACAGATAGCAACCTGGACTTGCAATTGGCATTCTGAGATGGACGGGGTCTGAAGCGTGTGTGTGTGTGTGTGTGTGTGTGTGTGTGTGTGTGTGTGTGTGTTTGGGAGGAAGGGCAGTCTTGTAGTGCTGAACCCTTAACCTGTGGAATCTGATGCTGTCTCTGGGTAGATAGTGTCAGAGTCCTGAGAATTGTTTGTTGGTGTTGAGGGATGCCTCCCCTGTTGAACTTGGGTCCTGGAACCCAATTGAATAATCTAGTCGGGAAGTTTTATGTGATAAATGCTATGAGAATGCCACAACCAATGTAGTGCGGGATTCAGAAAAGAGAAAAAGAAACATGGCAGTTAGTGTGGAGAAAGATAGTGATTCAGCTAAATAATGACAGATATCAATGCTATAGAGAAAATATATGAAAAGAGATCAGAATGATATGAGCAAAGGTTTGGGGTCAGGAAAAATGTCAGTTGATTCCAAGAATAGTAAAGAATTTTTTTAGGCAGAGCATGGGGAATTGAATATGGTCAATGGAAGAAGAGGCTGAGAGATAGGCTGGCAGGAGATGTGAGAGAGCCTTAACACACAAGCCTTCTGCACTTTAAACTACTCAGAAGCATTGACAGACTGTTGAAGATTTTAACAGGGAATTACAAGGTTAATTTGGAAATTGTGTGCAAGATGCTGCAATGGGAGTTGTCCTGCAAGCAAAGACCCAATTTAGTTAACTATGCAATAGTCCTGTCATTGAAGATTGGAGAATAGAAATGTCTTCGTTTTAATTTTAAAGTTAATAAATCTGTATTAAGGAAACAGTCGTGTTACTCTAAAAACCCCGATACAATTATTATAGCCATTTGAGTTTCCATGTCTGTTCTTACCAAAGAAGTTTCAAAGGAAACACCTACCGAATTTGGTGACTGATTAGATAAGGAACAAGAAAAAAAAAAGTGTTAAAGATGACTCAGAGGTTTGGCATCTGTGAGACTTGGGGCCCTACTTAAAAATTCAGGGGAAAAATAATAAATTTGGCTGTACAGTTGTTGATTTAAAATGCGTTGACAGGGTGTCTGTATGGAGATGCCCAGTATGAGACGGAAATGCGGGAGAGATGGAGCTGGGGCATGGATGAGACCTGGCTGAAGGCCAGGTAACCAAGGGAGAGAGTTAAACAGAAACTCCAACAGGCCTAAGGGGTGAGCCTGGGGGACCCCACATTAGAGTACAAACAATGAAGGGGGAGGAGAGGGTAGTGAAAAGAAAAGTGGATAATGCAATTTCCTGTAAGCCCAGGGGTACAAAACTGTGAGCCAAATATCATCACCCTCCTCATACTTGAGACAGGTGTTGTTGAGGGAAGTTAGGTAACCAGCCCCAACCACGTGGCTTGTGAGCAGTGGAGCTGGAGCTAGGATCCCAACCTGTCTGCTACATCGCTCAGGCATCACCTCCTCCAGAAAAGCTCCCTGCTCCCGACATCAAACCCAGTACCTTCCTCTACGCTTCCGAAGTCTTCCAAGTGTCTCTTCGTTCCTCAGGTCTAAGGAATCAGTCTATTTCATATTTGCATTCATAACTCAGCTTAGAATTATTCTCAATCTTAAAGTGGCCAAGGAAAAACCAAAAGTTTTGGTTGAGATATTTTGTCATGCAGCTGCAATGGAGAGCAGGTGTGCTTTGCAGAATAAATGAAGTATATTTTCTAAAGATACATGAGAACAAAAGGGGAAGACTCCCATTTCTTATAAAGGAAGTTTATTCTCCAGGAACTCACTAATCAAGGTATCAGTGTATACATCAAAAATAGTATTTTTTTTTCTTGAGATGCAGGTTTAGCAGGACCTCGTAAAAGTGGCCTAACACCATGTGACAGTCTCACCTGACATGATGGCATCCTGCCCTGCACCTGACTTCTCTGTGTGTGTGGAAAGGCTCAGCAGCCAAGTGGAAGTGTAATGCTTGACTCATGAGCAAATGTTTCTTTGCCAAGCCCCAATTTTCTGAGACAGCAGTGAATTTTCACCTAAGCGGAGGTAGAGGCAGGAGCCAGAAATGTAGTATGGTGTGTGTGTGTGTGTCTGGTGTATGTGTGAATATGTGTGTGTGAGTGTGCGTTTGTGAATGTGTGACTGTGTGTGTGAGTGTATATGTCAGTGTATGTGTGTGGCTGCGTATATGGGTATTTATGTATGTGAGTGTATGTACTGTGTGTGAGTATATTGGTATGTGTGCGTAAGTATGTGTATATTAGAGTGTGACTGTGTGAGTGTATGTGTATGTGTGTTGCATATGTGTGAGTGTGTGTGTGTGTGTTCCTGAGAGTGTGTGATGGGAGACAACATAGCACAGAGACTGAGTGGGCAGGTGTGAGAGTCAAACTGACTTAGGCTGTATACCCACTCCTTTGCTCCCTTTCTCTGCAGCCTGATATTCACAAATTCCTCGTTTGTAAAACAGGAGTGATAATATCATCTACCTCACAGAGATTCTGTGAAGAATAAATGAGATAATGTATGTAAAGCATTTGGTATGTTGGTTGGCCCACAGCACTCAATAAATATTAGCAATAATTAATGATGATGATTGACATGAGTGACTACTTCCTATACCAGGACTAGCCGACTTTTTAGGTAACCTATAAAAAAGGACATGCCATGACACAGAATCTGAAAAATCTATAAAAGAAATATAACATTTTCCAAGGAGATACCAGTAGTGTTGAGATCACTGTCATTCTCCTCATTCTCTCCCCACCCAACAAATTTGTTTTTCGGCAAAGATTAGGTCATGTACAAAGACCCAGATTTGTATAAACATTGGCCTCTTTTCCCTTCCTCCACTGTATTCCTTTCGTTTCTCTTGATTTATGATCTTGCAAATTACAAAGCGGAATTCTAATGTGAGCTCATTAGAATTACACAAGGCTGACGAGAGAAGAAAGACATTTGCATTTAAGGGTCACGTACCATGTGCTACTCCTAGTTTGAGACCGAACCTCACTGCTTACCCATCACAGCAATGCCATGAGTAAACTTTTATGACATCATTTTCACATGATGAAACAGAGGTTCAGAGGGGAAAGTAACTGGACCAAAATATACAGATGGGAAATCCAAGATTTGAACCCAGGTCTGCCGAGGTCTAAAATTACACTCCTGCCACTACACATGTTATCTTAAATACATGTGTTGGTGCATACTTAAAACAAAACGCTTCTTTGATATTTCTCAGAAATATTCATTACTGGGTAATATTTTCCTACCACTTTTCTTTCAGTTGTCAAATAAAATCATTTACCTAAATTATGAGTATCTCCCTAAGGTAAGTTGCACTTTCTCATATGAAGCTAAATAATTTGCTATAAAGAGGACAATTCACCTCAAACAATAATTGCAATTGCTATTGAAAAATGCTACTCTAGCCTCAAGGTCCCCATCTATTACTGCCTCCTCAAAGACTTCTGTAACAGTCTTTCTTTCCCCTCTTACATGTCAAATCTTGTGTTTCCAAGTCCTTTCTCATCTCCTTGCTGGTACTTCCTTAGTCTGTTCTGTCATGTGTGGGCTACATGAAACACAACTCTTAATTTCAGGATTGAACTTATTGAGGGTAAGCATAATATCTAATTTATCTTTGTATTTTTTTATTCCCTAGTTCAATACCATGCACATAGTAGTCCCTGAATAAATGTTTGTTAAATTGTATTTACCAGTCTATCATCTTTATGATCATGGGATTTATTGACTTTTTCAATAAATATTACAGATATACTAAATAAGATGACTGAAAACATTGCTTCAACCTTTTGGCATTTCTCTCTCAATTCATATTTTAGGTATGGGCAAATCTTCCCTGACCTCTATGCCAGATTAGAACTTCGATAAGTAGAAAAGAGAGAAAAGAATTTTCCAGAATAAAGGATCTATATAGTGTGATTTTTAGTTTATCTCGGAAATATATAGAAGTGAGCTCATTTTCATGTTCACCACCATTCTCTCTACTTCAAACCTGCTTTAGCTTAAAGAATGGTCCCCTTATCCACTCAGACTTAGGTGCCTTCCCACCTATTGCTTCCATTACTTGAAGACATATAATTAAAGAACGTATTGGAACAGCAAACATAAGCACAGGAAAAAAATGCTCAATAGCATTATTAATTAGAGAAATACAAATCAAAAGCACAATGAGATACAACTAAACACCCACTAGAATGACTAAAATTTAAAAAGAATGAACAAATCCAGGCATTGGTGAGGATATAGAATAACTGGATATAGAACTCTCAGACATTGCTGGTGAGAATGTAAAAGGTACAACCACTTTGGAAAATAGTTCAGCATCTCATTATAAAGTTAAACAGATAACTTATGACCCGACAATTCCATTTCTAAGTATTGACCCAGAGAAAGTAAAAACATGTCTACAAGACTTGTACATAAATGTTAATAGAAGCTTTACTCATAACTTCAAATGGAAACAATTCAAATGTCCATCAATAGCTGAATGGATAAACAAATTGTGATACTTCCCTACAACAACTCAGAATTTAAAAGGAACAAAGTAGTGATACACACAACATGGAAAAATCTCAAAAACATACTGAGCAAGAGAAGCTAGACAGAGGGAGTGACGTCATAGGAATGGCGGTAGCGGGGCGCACTTTTTGAGTTCTCCAGATCTTATTACGAACGGGACATCTATAACGCATCAAAGGACTCGCTGCTCATTACACAGAACAGCTAAGAGACTCATGCAAGAATTACTTGAAGGGCCCAGCTTAAGAGGTACAAGATTCAACACACCCAGAGGCTAACTCCAGACCAAACCAGAGTACTACTGGGTTTGACCTAGAAGTGACCACACCCAGAGGGAATTCTCTACAGGCACAAGAGCCCATAGAGGTCAAACCTCATTTAAGTGGTCAACCCTCACACAGCAGAACACCCAGCAGTGGGCAGAGCCAAGTCTCACAACTAGTCAGCCTAGGAGTTAACCCCACCTACTCACAAGCGAGAAGCAATTAAAGATCTTCTTTAACAGGACAACATACACAACACAAGAGTCACCTTTGGAGCACATGCAGAGGAGAAGAACGAAGTAGTGCAAGTCAAATATAAAGGACACATACTACATAAGATAACCCAGCAAGAACTAAGAACTCTAGGGGATGTACCTAATACATTGAAGCAAACACAGAGAGTCAGCCAGAATGGGGAAACAAAGAAACATGTCCCAAAGAAAAGAACAGAAGAAACCTCCAGAAATGGAACCAAATGAAACAGAGGTAATCAACCTATCAGAGACAGAGTTCAGAACACTGATGATAAGAATGTTTAAGGAGCTTAGAGATGACATAAAAAAGGATAGAGAAATGATAATGAACAACCAGTTAGAACTAAAGAACACAATTACTGAAATAAAGAACTCAATTGAAGGAATTAACAGCAGGTGAGATGAAGCAGAGGATCGAATCAGTGACTTAGAAGACAAGTTAGCAGAAATCACCCAAACAGAACAACAGAAAGAAAAAAGAATGAAAAACAATGAAGATGGTTTAAGAGACCTCTGGGATAACATCAAGTGCAACAACATGCGCATCATAGGAATACCAGAAGGTGAAGACAGGAAGCAAGGGATTGAGAACATATTTGAAGTAATAATGTCTGAAAACTTCCCTACCCTGATGAAGGAAACCAACATACAAGCCCAGGAAGTGCAGAGAGTTCCAACCAGGATAAACCCAAACAGGTCCACACCAAGACACATTATAGTTAAAATGGCAAAGGTTAAAGACAAAGAGAGAATTCTAAAAGCAGCAAGAGAAACATAGAGGGTAACATACAAGGGAACTCCCATAAGACTATCAAATAACTTTTCTACAGAAACATTGAAGGCCAGGAGGGAGTGGCAGGAGATACTCAAAGTGATGGAAAACAAAGGCCTACAACCTAGATTGCTTTATCCAGCAAGGCTATCATTTAAGGTTGATGGAGAGATAAAGAGCTTCCCAGAAAAGAATAAGCTAAAGGAATTTATTACCACCAAGCCAGCATTGCAAGAAATACTAAAAGGACTTCTATAAATAGAAGAAAGATGAAAACAATCTAACTACAAATTTAAAAATGGCAATAACTATGTACCTATCAATAATCACTTTAAATGTAAAGAGAATAAATGCTCCAATCAAGAGACATAGGGTGGCTGAGTGCATAAGAAAGCAAGACCCTTGTATATGCTGTATATAAGAGACTCACCACAGATCAAAAGACACACACAGGCTGAAAGTGAAGGGTTGGAGTAAGATATTTCATGCAAATGGAAATGAGAAAAAAGCTGGAGTTGCAATACTTATATCTGACAAAATAGACTTTAAAATGAAGAACATATTAAAAGACAAAGATGGGCACTATATAATAATAAAGGGATCGATCCACAAGAGGACATAACCCTAGTAAACATCTATGCACCCAAGATAGGAGCACCCAAATACATAAAACAGATATTGACTGACATAAACACAGAGATCAACAGTAACACTATCACAGTAGGGGACTTCAACACACCTCTGACAACAAGGGACAGATCTTCCAGACAGAAAATCAATATGGAAACAACGGCCTTAAATGACACATTGGACCACTTGGATTTAATCGATATTTTCAGAGCATTTCACCCCAAAGCTGCAGAATACACGTTCTTCTCAAGCGCACATGGAACATTTTCCAAGATAGACCATATGTCAGGCCACAAAACAAGTCTTGATAAATTTAAGAAAATTGAAATCCTACCAATTGTCTTCTCTGACCACAGTGCTATGAAATTAGAAATGAACTACAGGAAAAAAACTGGAAGACACACCAATTCATGGAGGCTGAATAACATGTTACTAAATAATGAATGGGTCAACCAGGAGATCAAGGAAGAAATCAAAAGATATCTCGAGACAAACTAAAATGAAAACCCGACGACCCAAAATCTATGGGATGCCACGAAAGCAGTCCTAAGAGGGAAATTCATAACATTGCAGGCATGCCTAAAGAAACAAGAAAAATCACTAATCCACAGTTTATCTTCACACTTAAGGGATCTGGAAAAAGAACAGCAAAATAAGCCCAAAGGGAGTACAAGGAAGGAGATAATAAAGATCAGAGCGGAAATAAATGAAATAGAAACCAAAAAAACAATACAAAAGATCAATGAATTGAAGAGTTGGTTCTTAGAGAAGATAAACAAAATTGACAAACCTTTAGCCAGACTCATTAAAAAAAAAAGAGAGAGAGGACCCAAATCAATAAAATCAGAAATGAAAAGGGGAAGTGACAACAGACACTGCAGAAATACAAAAAATTTTAAGAAATTACTATGAGCAAATATATTTAGGGATCAGGGTGATAGTGGCTTCAATCCCTAATATTTAGGGATTTAACCAAAGAAGTAAAAGATCTGTACTCAGAAAATTATAAGACACTGAAGAAAGAAATGAAAGGGAAGGTTGCCAGTTGAACAAATTTGACAATCTGGAAGAAATGGACAATTTTCTAGAGGCATACAACCTTCCAAGGCTAACTCAAGAAGAAACAGAAAACCTGAATAGACTGAATACCACCAGGGAAATTGAATCAGTAATCAACAATTTCCCAACAAACAAAAGCCCTGGACCAGATGGCTTTACAGGTGAATTCTACAAAACATTCAAAAAAGAATTATCACCTATTCTCATGCTCTTCCAAAAAATCCAGAAGGAGGGAAGGCTTTTTACGAAGCCACTATCATCCTGATCCCTAAATCACACAAAGACACCACAAAAAAAGAAAACTACAGGCCGATATCTCTAATGAACATAGATGCAAAAATCCTCAACAAAATATTAGCCAACAGAATTCAGCAACACATTAAAAAGATCATACACCATGATCAAGTGGGATTCATCCCTGGTATGCAAGTGTGGTTTAACATCCACAAATCAATTAATGTCATACACCACATTAACAAAATGAAAAATAAAAATCACATGGTCATATCAATAGATGCAGAAAAAGCATTTGATAAAATCCAGCAGCCTTTTGTGACAAAAACCCTTAAGAAAGTGGGACTAGAGGGATCATATCTCAACATAATAAAGGCCATATATGATAAAGCCACAGCTAACATCATACTCAATGGGGAAAAGCTAAAACCATTCCCCTTAAGATCAGGAACAAGGCAAGGTTGCCCACTTTCTCCACTTCTATTCAATGTAGTGCTGAAAGTTCTAGCCACAGCAATCAGAAAAGAAAAAGAAATAAAAGGCATCCAAATTGGTAAGGAGGAAGTAAAATTGTCATTATATGCAGATGACATGATACTATATATAGAGTACTCCACCCTAGAAACTCCACCAAGAGAGAACCCTAGAGACTCCACCAAGAAACTATTAGAGCTGATAGATGAATTTAGTAAAGTAGCAGGATACAAAATTAATATTCAGAAATCAGTTGCATTTGTAGACACCAATCATAAAACATCGGAAGGAGAAATTAAAAAAACAATCCCATTTACAATTGCTTCAAAGACTATAAAATACCTGGGAACAAATGTAACTAAAGAAGTAAAAGATCTGTACTCAGAAAATTATAAGACACTGAAGAAAGAAATGAAAGAAGATACAAATAGATGGAAACACATACCATGTTCATGGATAGGAAGAATTAATATCATTAAAATGTCCATACTGCCTAAGGCAATACACATATTCAACACAATTCCTATCAAACTACCAACGTTTTTCACGGAAATAGAACATATAATCCTAAAATTTATATGGGACCATAAAAGACCCCAGATAGCCTCAGCAATCTTGAGAAATAAGAATTAAGTGGGAGGTATAACAATAACTGACATCAAGTTATACTACAAGGCTACAGTAATCAAAACAGCATGGTACTGGCATAAAAGCAGACACATAGATCAATGGAACAGAATAGAGAGTCCAGAAATAATTCCGTGCCTATATGGCCATTTAATCTACGACAATGGAAGCAAGAATGTACGGTGGGGTAAAGACAGTCTATTCAATACATGGTGCTGGGAAACCTGGACAGACACATGCAAAAAATGAAGCTGGACCACCTCATTACACCATATACAAAAATAAATTCAAAATGGCTTAAAGACTTAAATGTAAGATCTGAAACCATAAAACTCCTGGAAGAAACTTCACAGACATTACCCGGAGTAAGATTTTTACTGATATATCCCCTCGCGCCAGGGAAGTAAGAGAAAAAATAAACATGTGGGATTTCATCAAACTAAAAAGTTTTTTCACAGCAAAGGAAACCATCAATAAAACAAAACGGGATCCTACTGAATGGGAAAAGATATTTGCCAATGATATATCTGATAAGGGGTTAATATCACAAATTTATAAAAAACTCACTCAACTCAACTGCAAAAAAACAAACAACCCAATTAAAAAATGGGCAGAAGACAATAAGAGACGTTTTTCTAAAAAGGACATACAGATGGCAAAGAGACATATGAAAAAATGTTCAACCTCACTAACCATCAGAGAAATGCAAATAAAAACCACAGTGAGATAACACTTCACCCCAGTTAAGATGGCTATCATCAATAAATCAACAAACAACAAGTGCTGGCACGGATGTGGAGAAAAGGGAACGCTTGTGTACTGTTGGTGGGATTGCAGATTGGTGCAGCCACTATGGAAAACAGTCTGGAGGTATCTCAAAAATCTGAAAATGGAACTACCTTATGATCCAGCAATTCCACTCCTAGGTATCTATCCAGAGAAATCCAAAACTCTAATTCAAAAAAAATTTATGCACCCCTATGTCTATTGCAGCACTATACACAATAGCCAACACATGGAAACAACCAAAATGTCCATCGGTAGAGACTGGATTAAGAAACTGTGGTACATTTATACAATGGAGTATTATGCAGCCATAAAAAATGAAATAAATCTTACCATTTGTACAACATGGATGGACCTAGAGAACATTATGTTAAGTGAAATAAGCCAGACAGAGAAAGACAAATACCATATGATCTCACTTATATGTGGAATCTAAAGAAAAGAATAAGTGAATGAACTAATCAGAAACAGTTTTGGAGACATAGAGGAAAAACTGAGGGTTGCTAGAGGGGCAGGGGGGTGGGGATAAGGGGAAGGTGAGAGGTTTAGAAAATAGTCGGTAACCACAAGATGGCCACGGGGTTTTGAAAATTAATTTTGAGAATGTAATCAATAATGTTGTAAAGATTTTGTAGAGTATCTGATGGACACTTGTCCCATTTGGGAGACCACCGCAGGGATGATGTAGATGCCTGATCACTGCACTGTACACCTGAAGCTGAAGCTGAACAATAATGAATGCCAACTATAATTTTATATATATATATATATATATATATATATATATATATATATATATATATAGTTTGCCCTGCAGCAAATAACTGCATCTTTTATTCTAGTACCCTGAAAGAGTAGTCATTTCACAGAGAAAAATGACTGAAATTCCATGTACTTGGTTCATAATAGATATAAACTGCATGTTTATATGTTACAAGAAGTGGAGTACAGCATTAGGAATAGAGACAGTGGAAATGTAATGGCTCTGTGTGATGTCAGAGGGATAGTGGATGGGGGGAGGGGGTTTCACACAGTGTGAGGGCTATAAATGATAAACGTCTAAGTATTACTTTGTCTTGTGCCCCTGAAACTAATAAAAAAAAAAGAGAGAGAGAGCGAGTAGAAGAACTTATAAAGAAGAAATAAGTTAAACAGTAAGACTAGTCTCAAAATACTATGAGCATACTCACAGTACTATCAATAATTAATCAGAATTAAGTAAAATAGATAGATAGATAGATAGATGATAGATAGATAGATAGACAGATAGATAGATAGACAGATAGATAGATAAAAAGACCAAAGAAGAAATATCAACCAAAGAAAAAGTAGGACATCATATACCAATTCTTCATATACTAGTCACATACATCATATAGTATATATACTAAACATCAAATATTAATCCCTTTTCCTCACAAGTTGTTCTTACTCTTAAATTCGTACCTCCAAAAATGAATATTTCACAATTTGATCAAGTTTTTCATTGTCCTCAAAACCCTATGCGCTTCCAACCAAGTATTTTTTTTTCCAACTTGCTTCCTCTGCCACTTCAATTCAACGGCCCCTTTCCATTAATGTTTGCCCAGCAGCAAATAACTGCATCCTTTGTTCTAGTACCCTGAAAGAGTAGTCATTTCACAGAGAAAAATGACTGAAATTCCATGTACTTGGTTCATAATAGATATAAACTGCATCCATTCTAGAAATGTGAACATAGAGTGACTAGTAACTAGTACTAAAGGATTAGCTTAATTTATATTCAATACTGTCAAATGATCAGGACCCCGCAAGATCACAAAAAAGACTTGTCAGATAATTTTTTTTTCACCACACTTTGTCCCATTAGGGTTTACAGATCCTTCTAGTCAAGAAATTAGTAACTATTTCAACATCAAATGCCTTTTTGAGAAATGAATGAAAAATGTGGAAACACTTCCTATAAAAATGCACTGTATCACTGAGAAATAGTTTAGGATGAAAGAGAAAATCCCAAACTTAAAAGAGATAATAGATCACTTCTCCTTCATGTAATAATTTGGAGATAAGCAGTCCAGAGATAATTTGACAACCACAGGCGGGTAGGAAAACTAAGCCGGTTCTATTGTATGGCTTTACTGTGCATAGCTTTCATTTCTCAGACCACTCATGAACCCAGGAAATGCTTCAACGCCTGCCATTTTGTCTATATTCCAGACAGCAGGTGGGAAGAAAGGATAAAGAAGGGCACCCTCTGCTTTTGTTTTTTTCAAATGGCACTCCACAGAATTTTCATCTTACTCTCACTTGTATTTCATTGGCTGGAATGTATGACCATACTAACTGCAAGAGAGGCTGGGAAATCTAAGGAAGGTTGGGAAGATGGACGTTAAGAGACCACCAGCTGACTTCACATGTACTCAAAAACCTTTGCATTCAAATTAAGGTGGTTTATGAAGCCCTCCCACCCCAGAAGTCTATCCCAAGAATCCGTCACACAGATCCAATATCAAGAACGCCTGTTCCCATGATGAAAATGTCCATAGTCTAAGAGGCTGGGTTTAAGACATACTTAGTCTTTGTTTTGTCGCTCCACATAGTATAGAACCCTGAGAAGTAGAAATTCTATGGTAACTATATGGAACATCTATAGGTCATGTATGTTTATTTTCTGACTTTCACTTTATCTTGTATGGCAAGAATTTAGCCTCACTAAAAAATCCTTGGGCTGGCTGGATGGCTCAGGTGGTTAGAGTGCGAGCTCTTAACAACAGGGTTGTGATTGGATTCCCACATGGGCCAGTGAGCTGCACCCTCCACAACTAGATTGAAGACAACGAGCTGGCGCTGAGAGGCCAGTAGAGCAGCCAGATGGCTCAGTTGGTTAGAGCTTGAGCTCTTTGCAACAAGGTTGCCGGTTCAATCCCTGCATGGGATGGTGGGCTGTGGCCCCAGCAACTAAGATTGAAAACGGTGACTGGATTTGGAATTGAGTTGCATCCTCCACAACTAGATTGAACGACTTGGAGCTGATGGGCCCTAGAAAAACACACTGTCCCCCAATATTTCCCAATAAAAAAACAAAACACAAACAAAACCAAAATAAGGACAGAGGGAAGACAACATGAAGATACAGGGAGAAAACATCCTAGGACAGAGGACTCAGAAGAAACCAACCCTTCCAACACATTGATCTCACATGTATAGCCTCCAGAACTGAGAAAATAAAGTTCTGTTTAAGCTTAAAAAAAAAAAAAGAGAGAAGCTAGACACATAAGAGGACATGCATTATCATTCCTTTTATACGACGTCTGACAATTAAGTTTGTGAACTTGTTGTAATGAGGTTGCTAACCTTTTTTGACATCAGAGAGATTATTCATTACGAATTTGTATCAACTGGACAAACAGTTCGCCAAGTTTACTATTTCGAAGTGCTGAAAAGCCTGCGTGAAAAAGTTAGACAACCTGAACTTTTCACCAACAATTCATGGCTCTTGCATCACGACAATGCACCAGCTCACACGGCACTGTCTGTGAGGGAGTTTTTAGCCAGTAAACAAATAACTGCATTGGAACACCCTCCCTACCCACCTGATCTAGCCCCCAATGATTTCTTTCTTTACCCCAAAATAAAGAAAATATTGATAAGAAGACATTTTGATGACATTCAGGACATCAAGGGTAATATGACAACAGCTCTGATGGCCGTTCCAGAAAAAGAGTTCCAAAATTGCTTTGAAGGGTGGACTAGGCACTGGCATCAGTGCATAGCTTCCCAAGGGGAGTACTTCAAAGGTGACCGTAATGATATTCAGCAATGAGGTATGTAGCACTTTTTCTAGGATGAGTTCATGAACTTAATTGTCCAAACTTGTGTGATGTTCTGGAACACAAAAGAAAAACAATTTATGATGATGGAAATCAAATTAGTGGCTGTCTCGAGTGGGAATTGCAAAGGGGTAGGACTGACTGCAGAAGAGAAAGTGGCAAATTTGGGGGGCAACAAACGTGTTCTACATGTTGATTAGGGTGTTGGTTACATGGTGTGTACATTGGTCAAAACCCATCAAACTGACTACTTCAAGTATTTTTGTTTGTTTTATATAATCTACACCTCAATAAAGTTGATTACAAAACCGTAAAATGAGATCAAAGGTTTAAGTTCTAGAGTCAGTGGCTTTCACAACAGAGGACCAAATAGGTCATCATTGTGTCAAGGATAGCACGATCAAATGTACCTTTCCTTTTTTGCCCCCTAGTTTAGTAGATCAATTTTAAGTAGAGTTAACCTGGCTTGTGAAATGCTCTTAACCTATGTGTATATGGAACAATATCAGTGGGCTTTGCTGACTTCCGAAAACCTGAGTAGGTATATACATATGAAAATTGACAACATGACCGAAAGAATTAAAATCATGTTGGATCAACCTTTTGATGTGATAGTATAACCCCTATGTTGTGAGAGGCGCAGGTCAAATCACAGGGATCACCATTATCAGAACAACCATGGGAACTTCCCAGGCGACATCCCCCCCAATGAGATTCATCCACGCAGTTTTGACCCCAGCCCCTGCTCTTACTGCTCCATCTGAGGAGCTGGTTATATGTTCTGAGCTAGTGAGGAGAGTTTCTGGCTCTCCTGCAAATGCTCTCTTTCCTGCTCAGTGAATTCCCATAACTCTTGTGCCAGGATAACATGGAGGACAGAAAGGATGACAGCGCAGTTTAGACTTGTGGAGGACTTCATTGCTTTGGGTGTTTCTCATCGCTGTCTCAGGTAATCCTCAGACTCGCTCTGTGAGACGGGTGCTATGGTCATCCCCTGAGTGAATTTCAAGGATTACATACATCTGGTAATGATCAGGATGAAACTTAAATGCAAATCTTCTGACTACAGATTATGTTCATGACACCACTCACGGTTCACAATCTACAGCAAAATTAATAGCTGACTCCTGCAAGCACCATGTTTTAAAGGGTGCTGTGTGTCTGGTCTGTTCACTCCAAGCGCCACAATTTTCACTCTAGGTGTCAGTGGGTACTAACTGGTTCAGATATCTCTTTTTAATAATGTCTACTATTCCCATTAAGAATTTTAAAACAACAATATGATGAATTAAGAGAGCAATTATACCTATACTTCAGAATGTTCTATGTCCATTTTCCCAGTTAACTTAAATGAAAATATATATACATAAATTTAAATGCAATATAACAACATAAATATAGATATAACTATAGTAGGCTTCTGATGTTAATTATCAAACTGCTTGTGCCTCCTTAGATATTTTCTGTGCTGTGGTTATTTCTCAAGTGTCATTATCAGTTGTTCTTCAGGGGCAGCAATGTGGTTAAAAACTGGTCATTTTTTGCAGTTTGTCTCACCTCCACTTAAATAGAAGTTATGTTTAAACTGGCTACTTATTTCATATTCTGTTGTTTTTCTTCAAGATTTTTATCTGGAAAAGTAGCCTAAGGAGATAATTCACAATATAGAAAAAAAAAATTAAGCAAAAGGATATCACATTAATGTAAAAAGAAAATTTAGAATGTGCTTAAATATCCAACTGCATTTGGTTAAATACCTCTTAGTACTTATATTCATATTACCAACTGCTATGCAGCTATTAAGAGGTATGTATACAAATAAATTTGTAATAGAATATGAAATATTTTATTAAAATGTTATTCAACCAAGATAAAAATTGTAAATTCTGTACACAATATGGTAATCAATCTGCCTATGTGTTAATGTGGAAACAAAGTTACACTTAAAAGAGACTGAAAAAAATAAACCAAAATGTTAGCTAAGGATATATCTGGAGAGATAAGATTACTGATTTTTTTCTTCTTTCTACTTTTATTTATTTCCCATATTGAGCATATATTACTATTCATTCTAGAAATCTTTATTTCATTTTAATATAAATCTTATCAGCTGATTCAAAATCATAATTGCTGAATATTTGATTATTCTGGGTTGTAACATGTTTGAATCTAGAGATTTGAACTTATTTTTTAAAAAGCAGATACTCTACTTGAACTTCTTGCAATTTAATTCCATTTTAATCATCCTGTTCCATCCTTTCTAGTTTGAAAATCTTTTTCTTCGTAGAGAAGACAAAATCCAACATAGTTGTGTAAGCCTTGGTGGTTCATCCCATCCAGAACTCAGCCCTCTCTTTCCACTCTCACTAACACGAGTCTAGATCTTGATAATTCTCATTCGCTGTCACAATAAGCCCTTACCTATTCTTCCCACCTCTTCTTCTCCTGTCAGTTGATTATGTGTATAGTATCCAGATTAAGCTCCCACATGCTCAACAATTACTTCCTGTTTCCACAGGACATAGTCCAGTCTTCTTAGCCTGCTATCAAGGCCCTTTATAATTTGACATTAGATCTTTCCTGCCTTGTTCTCACTGGTCTCATTTGTGGATGGACAATGCTCGGGTCAATTTACTTTCCTTGCTGACCTCTGTCATATGGCTTATCATCTCTGCATCATGATTCACTCAAAAGAATTCCCTTTCCACCCAGTTTGGTCCAAATTCAGTAGTCCTCCCCTTACCCAGTTTTACTTTTTATGATTTAAGTTACCGGAGGTCATCGCAGATATCAGAGCAGCTGCCGAGGTATTGCAGTGCTTGTGTTCAAGTAACCCTTACAATAGCCAAATGCTTCATCACAATGCATACCTCACTCAGCTTGTTCCATCACATCACATAGACATTGTATCATCTCACCTCATCACAAGAAGAGGGGTGAGTACAGTACAATAAGAGATTTTGAGAGAGAGAGACAGACCATAGTTACATAACTTTTATTGTTATAATTGTTGTATTATATTATCAGTTATTGTTGTTAATCTCTTACTGTACCTAATTCATAAATTAAACTTCATCACAAGTATGTTTGCATAGGAAAAAAACACAGTACGAGGCTAAACAATTAAATTCGTGAATTTGTTGCAACGATGTTGCTAATCTTTTTTGATATCAGAGGGATTATTCATTATGAATTTATACCAACTGGACAAACATTTCACCAAGTTTAATATTTGGAATTGTTGAAAAAGCTGAGTGAAAAAGTTAGACAACCTGAACTTTTCGCCAACAATTCATGGCTCTTGCATCACGACAATGCACCAGCTCACACGGCACTGTCTGTGAGGGAGTTTTTAGCCAGTAAACAAATAACTGTCTCGGGACACCCTCCCTACTCACCTGATCTGACCCCCAGTGACTTCTTTCTTTAGTCAAAGATAAAGAAAATATTGAAAAGAAGACATTTTGATGACATTCAGGACATCAAGGGTAATATGACAACAGCTCTGATGGCCATTCCAGAAAAAGAGTTCCAAAGTTGCTTTGGAGGGTGGACTAGGTGCTGACATCAGTGCATAGCTTCCCAAGGGGAGAACTTCAAAGGTGACGCTAATGATATTCAATAATGAGGTATGTAGCACTTTTTCTAGGATGAGTTCGCGAACTTAATTGTTTGACCTCGTATACAGAGGATTTGGTATTACCTGCAGTTTCAGGCATCCACTAGGGATCTTGGAACATATCCCCCCAGTGGATAAAGCGGACTACTGTAAATTCTTCCTTGACCATCAACCCAAAGCTTTCTCTGAGCTCCTACAGTAATAGGCTTATTTTCCCTAAAATGTGCTTGCATTTGTTTGTGACATTTCTTCCAGCATTGTGTTGAACCTTAAGGTCATTTAGCTCTGCTTGCTCTTTCCCTCAACAAGATTACGAAGCAATTTATCACAGTGGATAATAGCACTGACTCTCAAGCCTTCTGTTTGGGTTTGAATGCTGGCTTCATCTCTTATGAGCTTCGTGATCTGGACAAGTTATTTCATTTTATTGGGCCTTACTTTCCTCACCTATAAAACAGAGACAATAATAATATCTGTCTCATAGAATTAAATGGGATAATATAACTAAAGTATTAGGTTGGTGCAAAAGTAATTGCAATTTAAAAGGTTAAAAATAATTGCAAAAACCACAATTACTTTTGCACCAACCTAATATTTGGAACAATGTTTGGAATGCATTTACTGCCAATTAAATATTATTAATAGCTGTCATGACTGTTATTAAAGTTATTTTAGTATAAGGATTTCATTTCATATTTCTTTATATATCATCCACAGCTTAGTAAAGAATGCTTTGCTAGGGGATGGTGAGTAAAAAATTGGATATTTACTGATTGTTTTGTTAATGAATTTACTGATTGTTTTGTTTATATCACAAGCTGGCAAATCTTGGGAATTTATTGATATTCTATGGTGTATCAACAGTATATTATGCACTGCACATACATTATTTTAAAAAATAATCATAAGTTTTTCCTACATAGTTTTATATGTAGTTTTTAAATTTGAATTTTAGGAGATATATATATGATTTTAAAAGCCTAATAATACTTTAAGGACATGAGGTAGCAGTTCCCTGACCTAGCATTCCCCTAAAAAGTAGCAAGTTTCAGTATTTTTAATTGTATCTTCAGGTATATACCTCCATGTCTCTGTTCTTCATGCCTTAGTATTTTTTATCAATTTTGGACTTTATGTGTTGACTTCCTATTATGGAAGATTAGAATTTAACTCTCTGACGCTCCCACCTCCCATACGTACTTCCCATCTCCCTCATGCTCTCAATATAATTTTTACTTAAAAATATTACAATTTTTACTTAAATTAATATTTAATGTTTATATACTAGTACTATATAAATATTGGTAACATGTGTTGCATTATTAATAAATTTCTGTTTTCATACTAATCTTTTTACATTTCTTTCCATTGATAATTACCTCATTCTATTGTTTGTTCGCTTTTTCTATGCACTTTTCACTAAATTTGCGCAGAGCCGTACTATTCCTTAAAATATGGTTAGACATTAAATAAAGTATCAGTTCCATATTTTCTTCTTCTTGGAATACAGACCTTTTGTAGTCCTTCATAATCTTCCATCAATCTGTACATTTGTCTTCTTGGGACTTCCTTTTACCATGATTCTGAGAAATTATCTTTGCCTCTTTTGTTAGTATTGTTATTGGATTTCCTGCTTCTTGCACCCTTGTCTTCCTTTCACTTGTGTTTATCTTCATTTTGATGGTCTATGTTCTCTAATAGCTTCCTGGGGGAAAAAGGGGGCGGGAGGATATGGAAGGTAATTTTCCGTTTTCTTTTTATTATTTCTGAAAAGTATTTGTTCTATTCACAAACTTGAAAGCTTGTCTTGGTTTTTCAGTCTAAGTTGCAATTCTTTTCCTTAGAATTGTGAAGGTATTTCTTTATTACAGTTATCCGTTTTCAGGATTACTAACTTTCAGAATTTGGTTGTCATTCTGACTCCAAATTCTTTGACCCAATTTTATTCTTTAGAAGGTTATAGTTTCTTCTCTTTAACATTGGAACTCTGGAATTTTATCACAATTTTATTACAATGTCTCACATTAGTCTTTTTTCATTCACTGTGCTGGACAAGTCTCAAAGTTCATGTCTCCCAGTTTTGGGAATTACTCTCATATTATTCTTTAGATAATGTTTTTTTGGTATTCTCTTTCTTGATCTTATATTAGTTAGACTATTAGTCTTGGAATTCCTATTTGCTCTCTAAACTTTTTTTTTTTTTTGCTATTTTAATCTCTTTGTCTTTTTGTTATAGCTCCTCGACTTGATCATACAATATTTCTATTGAACTTTTATTATCAGTATGACCTTTTTAATTACCACCAGCTCTTAGTTATTCTTGGAGTATTCTTTCATTTTTACCAACATCTTTTTTTCATTTCATACATCTGATGATATTAATTATACAACTTTGATTTTGTTTTGGTTTTGGTGGTGGGGTGTTTTTTTCTGCTGTTTGCATTGTCTGTGTGTCGTTTGAGGATTGGGTCTTTTTGGTTTTGTGTGTGTTTTTTTTTGTTTTTGTCTTCATTTGTTTGTTAGTTTTGGCCTCTGTTTTTCATGTTGGAGGCTTTCCATGACTTTCCTTTAATATTTAAGAGTGAGTCTTCAAAAAGCTGGTCGCAGAACTGTGTGTGTTTGTGTGTGTTTGTGTGTGTGTGTGTGTGTGTGTGTGTGTGTGTGTGTGTGTGTGTGTGTGTGTATAGTCCATGCTGGTTTTCTGGTTGGCCTGACTAGAGTTATTTGGTTGTGAACTTGACAGTGTAGGTAGTAGTCCCATATGTTATTGTCTGAAAATGTTTTCTCTTAGATCGATTCATTTCTCTAGAAAGAAATCCTCCAAAGTCTTGCCTGAGATGGAACAAAGAGTTATAAACCTGGCTACAACATTCATGGGTCTCAATGGGAAAAGGGGACCAAGAGTCTCACTATGCAATATTTGTCTTTCATACCCCTCTTCATTCACTTTCTGATATCCTAGAGCCAGGAATTACCCTGGCTTGATTTGTCCACTTAAAACCCCCTGCCTCTTGCCAGGTAGTCACCTGGATGCTGTGGATATGAAAAGGGTCCTTGGGGGTCTATCTACTTTATGTATGTTTTCAACTTATCCTCCTATTTTCAGCCCAAACCCCAATCCGCACATTTTCAGAGGTGTTTGGTGCCTCAAATTTCTCAGCTTTTCTGAGATTTTTCAACATAAACAGACTGGCTTCTCCCTCTGCTTGTAGTTAGGATTTAGCTTTCTACTTTCTGCTAGATCAGTAACCATTCAAACCCGTGTCTACATCTCCTCGCCCATTGTCATTCTCTTGTATTTTTATGCCTTTTAAAAAGTGTCTTTACTGTCACTTTACTGGCATTTTGAGAAAGAGTAGAAATAAAGTTATTTCATATATATATGCACATATATATGTATGTGTATATATATATGTGTGTGTATATAGATAGATAGATAGATAGATAGATAGATAGATAGATAGATAGATAGATATTGCTGAACTATGCCATATGATGCTATTATCACCTAAAGAACAGAGACTTCTTTATCAGCCAATATTTGTTTAGCATCTGGGCAGAAAATTTGAAAGAACTGGGTATATCAATGAAAAAGATTACAGAGTCAGAAATTGAAAGTCTACTTTGTTCCTAGGACAGAAACATCCAGCAAGTAAGGCAAACTATAAATTAGCTCTTTCTTTTATTAATAAATGGCTTAGAGAGTGGGTTCTTCTTACCCAAAATATTACCTAAAATTCAACAAAGTGCATCAATACTTGTCCCCTGAAAAGCCAATTAACTTGTGAGTTATAAAAAAAAAAAAAAAAAAAAAAAAAAAAAAAAAAAAAACTTTAGGTGTTATTCACATTTCTTAATAAAATCATTTGACAAAGGCTAATTCAAGTCCAGGGTCTAATGGAGGTAACAATGTTTCAGAGAGTAGACAGAACTAATTTATATTCATTAATTTAACAGCTGTTTATCATGCCCCTCTTTGTGCCAAGAACTAGGATTATTGGCTGTTTGATACCAGTCCTTCCCATGGATAAAGTAGTGGGGCATGTTGACCCATGGCAAGCTGTCCTTCTCTAAGGCAGCTAATCCAGAAGGGCTGTCAAGGATCGCAAGTGCTTCATCTTCTGCACAGAGCACTAATGTTTTTCCTTCTAGTTGAAGTGCTGTTTGACAAAGCAGGTTTTAACTATTTCAAATACATGACAAGTCTAAGTCTCCAGAAGTGGCTTCCAAATTAAGAAATATTTCTGTGATGATATCAGCATATACTTAAGAGGCAAATCAGTTTCTTTGAGAGTTGTCAGTAGTTATAATCTAGTAGCTGAAATGATGTAGCTATCTATTCCTCATGGGCTAACACCAAAATTTTTAAAAGAAATGTAAACAGCTCTAGTGTGAATGTGCAATTTGAAGTCAATTTAGGGTTTATCTTTATTTCTTCATTCCAAACGAATTCCAACTGACCATTTCCAGAGCACATGATTCCTTCAAAGTCCCACCAATTATGGTTTAGCAGCTTTAGTTTGGCAATGTTTATGGTGAAGAAAATCTAAATATTGGTAGTGTTTCCAAAGGAAGCCTTTTCTGCTGTGAAGGACCCGCAAATGTCCGATGTATTTTCAGGATGAACAAATACAATGTGCAGTCGGTGCAAGCTAGCAGCCTGCATGTTGGGCCCAGAACTCGGTGTGCATTCTTTGTAGAGGCTCCAAGTCTCCCCCCTTGAGGCCTGGATCCCGCCCTACCTCTCCTGCTCTAGGGCATTCTTCCAACAATTGTCTGCTGTTTCTCCTGCACCATTAGTTTTTTCTCTCAGATCTCTCCTGCAAACATACCCACGTACTGTTTTTCCTCTGATCTTCAAAAACACAAAGATTCTCTCTTGACCCACTTCTCCCTTCAGCCACTCTCCCATAATTTTACTCCCCTTAGAACTTGTCAAAAAGATTTGTGTGGGGCGGCTGGATGGCTCAGTTGGTTAGAGCGCAAGCTCTTAACAACAAGGTTTCTGGTTCAGTTCCCACATGGGCCAGTGAACTGTGCCCTCCACAACTAGATTGAAAACAACGGCTTGAGCTTGGAGCTGGGCCACCAGTGAGTTAGTGGTGTTAGAGTGAGGTGCTTATAACACCAAGGTCACCGGTTTGAGTCCCACATGGGCCAGTGAGCTGCGCCCTCCAGAACTAGATTGAAAACAATGACTTGGAGCTGAGCTGTGCCTCCCACAACTGGATTGAAAAACAACAACTTGACATCCTGGAAAAACATACTGTTCCCTAATATTCCCCAATTAAAAAAAAAACTGTATATGCATATTGGATTTAATTTTTCTTTTATTTCTTGAACCTATTCCAATAAGGCTTCTGCCACCCCCTTCACTCCACTAAAACTGCTCTTATCCTCGTCATTAATGATCCTCACGTTGCTTAGTGGTCATTTCTTTGGACTGACAACAGCACATGTCCCAATTGGCCACTTTCTTTCTTAAAGTACTTTCTTCTCTCGGATGCCACATTCTCCTGGTTTCTTTATTTCATTGGCTGTGTCTTCTCACTTGACTTTTCTGGCTCCTCCTCATCTCTCCAAATTCTAAATACAGTGCTTCAGTGCTCAGTCCTTTGTCCTGTTCCCTTCTCTATCAACGCTTACTCCCCTGATAACATCTGGTGTAAATGGTATGATTCCCTAATTTATATGTCCAGTCTGGATCACTACCCTGAGTTCTAAACATATATACCGAATTGCCTAACTGACAACCCCACTTGGAGATCTAACAGGTAAAAAACTGAGCTTCTATTTTTCACACCACCCCCAAGATCACAGTTTTCCTATCTTGCTTAATGACAACCCATCCTTTCAGGTTAGACCAAAAATCCTGGGAGTCTTATTTGATGCCTCTTTCTCTCCCACCTCGACATAGAATCTATCAGCAAATTCTATTGTCTCTGCCTCCAAAATACATCCCAAATCTGATTCAGTCTCCTTGCCTACACCCTTACAAGTGTTATCTAAGCAGCCTTCATTTCTAGTCTGGTTTATCTGCAGTAGCTTCTTCTCAGGTGTCCTGATTCCTGCCCTTACTCCATATAAGTATGCTCTCAACATAGCAAGCACAGAGCTACTCCTCAGCTCAAACATACTTTGGCTTCTTATCTCACCCAGGAAAATGGCCCAGACCCTCACCACAGCAAAAGACCCTGTGGGGTCTTCTTCTCCCTCACTTCTCTAACCACATCTCTATAGATTCTCCCTCTAGATCTCACTGCTTCCGTGGTCTTTTGAACTCAGTGATCAATGCCCCACCTCAGAGACTTTTGCTGTTCTCTCTTTATGTCAATATGAAAATAGATATCTGAGTTGCCTGCTCCTTCTCTTCCCTAAGGTATTTACCTTTCTTGGTAAGGCCTTTCCTTGATACCCTATTTAATATCGCAAACAACTCCAATGTTACCTATCCCACACTCCTGCTTTATATTTCCTTGCCTCTTTATATAGCACTTGCCTCGCCACCTAACTTATTATATACGAGGTGTAATCAAACAACATGGTGAATGTTTAATTTTTAAAAATGTATTACAGTAAAAGACACATTGCCAATAATCCCCCTCAAAGTACTCCCCCTTGCTTTGAACACATTTATCCCATCATTCTTGCCACTTTCTGAAGCAGTTCTGAAATCCTCTTTCATGAGTGTCTTTAGTTGTCCTATCATAGCTGCCTCAATGTCCTGAATCATTTGACTTTGGAGAAGATCTAGAAATCGCATGGTGCCAGATCCGGTGAATAAAGTGGATGAGGACACACCATAATGCTTTTATGTGACAGAAATTGCCATATACCAGAAGTGATGTGTGACACGGAGCATTGTCATGATGGAGGATGATTTACGGCACACTTTAAAACACACCTTGTCTCAACCATAGTTCACACCCCACTGACTGCACCAAACGAGGTGAAACTTGTCACACACTGTTACTAAGGTTCGACCACCACTTCCCATATTGAAAATCCCTGTCTTTCTATTGGCTGGCACCCGGCAGCAGTACTCACCGTATTTTATGATCACAACGGAAAGGCTCCGTGTCACACATCGCTTCTGGTACAGCAGTTTCTGTCAAATAAAATCATCACGGTGTGTCCTCATCCACCTTATTCAATGGATCTGGCACCATGCAACTTATGGCTTTTCCCCAAAGTCAAAATGACCATGAAAGGTAAACATTTTGAATGGATTCAGGACATCAAAGTAGCTACAACAGCACAACTAAGGTCATTCATGAAACAGGACTTCCAGAACTGCTTCAGAAAGTGTCAAGAATGATGGGATAAGTGTGTTTAAAGCAAGGGGGAGTATTTTGAGGGGGAATTAATGGCAATGTGTCTTTTACTGTAGTAATTTTTTTTTTTAATTTAAGCATTCACCACATTTTTAAATCACACCTCGTATTTTACTCATTTCCTTTTTTTATTGTATGTGTTCCCACATTTGAATGTAAACTTCATCTAGGGAAGGAACTTCTGCCTCCTTTATTCATTGCAAAATCTCCAGATCCTAGAATTGTACATAGAATTGTATGGTACATAATAGGTACTCAAAACATAATTGTTCAATAGATGAAATCATGCACAGAATTTTTAAAAGCTGAAAACTTTCAATAAAACACCAAGTTTATAGTTCTTCTTGAAACATCAAAAGGTTAGGCAACACTGGGACTGTGTCTTCCCAGGCTAACAAACACCTGGAGTGGTGAAGGGGCTGTTTCCTTTGGATGGTACATGCTCTCCACCCTTCCACTGTTTTTCATCCTGTGATGATTGTATCTTATCTGACTCTCTAGCAGCATCTATTTCTAACCTACTTGTGATTGTAAGGAAACAATACTTTCTGTTTTTCTTTCTTTTCAACAAAGGTAATTTTCCGTCTTTTTTTTATTTTTATTGGGGAACAGTGAGTTTTTTCAGGACCCATCATCGCCAAGTCGTTGGTTTTCAATCTAGCTGTGGAGAGCGCAACTCCGCTCCAAGTCAAGCCATTGTTTTCACTCTAGTTGTGGAGGGTGCAGCTCACTGGCCCCTGTGAGAATCGAACCAGCAACCTTGGTGTTAAGAGCACTACGCTCTAATCAACTGAGCCACTTGGTTGCCCCCAAAGGTAATTTTCTTTTTTAAAAATTTTCAATTATAGTTGACATTTAATATTATTTTATATTAGTTTCAGGTGTACAGCATAGTGGTTAAACATTTATATGATTTATGAAGTGATCCCCCCAATAAGTCTAGTACCTACCTGGCACCATACATAGTTATTATAATATTATTGACTGTCTTCCCTATACTGTAATTACATCCCCATGACTATTTTGTTACTACAAATTTGTATTTCTTAATCCCTTCGCCTTTTTCACCCAACACCTCACCCATCTTGAAACCATCAGTTTGTTTTCTATATTTATGAGTTTTTTGTCTGTTTATTTATGTTGTTCTTTAGATTCCAGATATAAGTGAGATCATATGGTATTTGTCTCTCTCTACCTGACTTATTTCACTTAGCATAATACCCTCTAGGTCCACTCATGTTGCCACAAATGGTAACATTTCATTCTTTTTTTATGGCCAAGTAATAGTCCATTGCATATATGTACCATATCTTTATCAACTCATCTATTGATAGGCATTTCGGTTGCTTCCATATCTTGGCTATTTATAAATAGTGCTGCAGTGAACAAAGGGGTGCATATAACTTTTGAATTTATTCAGATTAATACCCAGAAGTGGAATTGTGCAGTCATAAAGCAGTTTTATTTTTAATTTTTTGAGGAACATCTACACTGTTTTCCATAGTGGCTGCACCAATTTGCAGTCCCATCAACAGTGCACAAGAGTTCTCTTTTCTCCACATCCTCACCAACACTTGTTGTTTTTTGATTTATTCATGATAGCCATCCTGACAGGTGTGAGATGGTATCTCATTATGATTTTTATTTGCATTTCTCTGATGATTAGTAATGTTGAGCATCTTTTCATATATCTATTGGTCATCTGTATGACCCTTTGAAGAAAGGAAACTCTACCCATTCAGGTCCTCTGCCCATTTTGTAATTGGGTTTTGTTTTTTTGGTGTTGAGTTGTATGAGTTCTTTATAAATTTTGGATATTAAGCACTTGTCGGATGTGTCATTGATGAATATCTTCTCCCATTCAGTAATCTGTCTTTTCGTTTTGGTGATGGTTTCTTTTACCGTGCAAAAATTTTTAGTTTGATGTAGTCCCATTTGTTTATTTTTGCTTTTATTTCCCTTGCCTAAGGAGATAGATCAGAAAAAAATATCACTAAGGGCAATGTCAGAGAATTTACTGCCCATGTTTTCTTCTAGGTGTTTTATTGTTTTGAGTCTTACATTTAAGTCTTTCATCCATTTTGAGTTTATTCTTGTATATGGTGTAAGGTGGTCCAGTTTCATTTTTTTGCATGTATCTGTCTAGTTTTCCCAGCATCATTTATTGAATAGACTGTTTTTACCCCATTGTATACTAGCTTCACTTGTCATAGATTAAATGACCATATAGGCAGAGGTTTATTTATGGGCTCTCTATTCTGTTTCATTGATCTGTGTGCCTGTTTTTATGCCAATACCATAATGTTTTGATTACTATGGCCTTGTAGTATAGTTTGATATAAGGTAGTATGATACCTCCAACTTTGTTCTTCTTTCTCAAGATTGCCATGGCTATTTGGGTTCTTTTATGGTTCCGTATAAAATTTAGGATTATTTGTTCTAGTTATATGAAAAATGCCATTGGTATTTTGATAGGGATTGAATGAACCTATAGATTGCTTTGGGTGGTATGAATATTTTAACGATGTTAATTCTTCCTATCCATGAACACAGTATATTCTTCCATTTGTTTGTATCTTCTTCAATATTTTATAACCTCTGAGTACAGGTCTTTTACCTCCTTGGTTAAATTTATTTCTAGGAATTTTTTTGATGCAATTATAAATGGAATTGTTTTCTTAATTTCTTTTTTACATAATTTGTTATTGGTGTATAAAAGTGTGACCAATTTCTAAGTATTAATTTTGTATTCTGCTACTTCACTGAATTCATTTATTACTTCTAATAATTTTTTGGTGGAATTTTTAGGGTTTTCTATATATATAGTATCATGTCTGCAATAATGACAGTTTTCTTTTTCCTTTCCCATATGGATGCCTTTTATTTCTTTTTCTTGTCTGATTGCTGTGTCTAGGACATCCAATATTATGTTGAACAAAACAGGTGAAAGCTGACATCCTTGTCTTGTTCCTGACTTAAGGAGAATGCTTTTACCTTTTCCCCATAGAGTATGTTGTTAGCTGTGGGTTTGCCTTTATTATGTTGACATATGTTCCCTCTATTCCCACTTTGCTGAGAGTTTTTATCAAAAATTGATGCTGGATTTTGTCAAATGCTTTTTCTGTATCTATTGATATGATCACGATTGTTATTTTTCATTTTGTTTATGTGGTGTCTCACATTAATTGATATGTGAATATTGAACCAAACTTGCACCCTAGGAATAGATCCACTTGATCATGTTGTATGATCTTTTAATGTATTGCTGAATTCAGTTTGCTAATATTTTGGTGAGGATTTTTGAATTTTTTGAATTTCTTGTATGTTCATCATGGATATTGGCCTAGAGTTTTCTTTTTTTTTTTTTTTTCTTCTTTTTTTTTTTTCTTTTTTTTTTTGTAATGCCTTTGTCTGGCTTTGGAATCAGGATAATGGTGGCCTCATAGAATGAGCTTGGGAGCCTTCCCTACTCTTAAACTTTTTGGAATAGTTTGAGAAGTGTAGGTATTAATTCTTTTGTAAATGTTTGGTAAAATTTACCTGTGAAGCCATCCAGTCCAGGACTTTTGTTTGTTATGAATTTTTTAATTACTGATTTGTTTCATTAATAGTAAATTGGTCAGTTCAGATTTTCTGTTTCCTTTTGATTCAGCCTTGGAAGATTGTATACTTATAGGAATTTATCTGTTTCTTCCATATTGTCCAATTTGTTGTCATATTATTGTTCTTAGTATTTCCTTATATATTTTTGCATTTCTGAGGTGTCTATTATCATTTCTTCTTTGATTTCTGATTTTATCTATTTGGGTTCTCTCCCTGTTTTTCTTGAGTCTGATTAAAAGTTTATCAACTTTGTTTATCTTTTCAAAGAACCAGCTTAAATTGATTTTTTGTAATTTTTTTAGAGTCTATTTTATTTATTTCTACTCTGATCTTTATTATTTTCTTCCTTTTACTCAATTTAGGCTTTGTTTCTTCTTCTTTTTCTAGTTCCTTTAAGTGTAAGGCTAGATTATATATTTGAGATATTTTTGTTTCTTGAGGTAGGCCTGTATTGCTATGAATTTCCCTCTTAGGACTGTTTGCACTATGTCCCATAGATTTTGTGTCATTGTGTTTTCATTTTCATTTGTCTCAAGGTATCTTTTGATTTCTCTCTTGATCTCATTATTAACCAATTCATTATTTAGTAGCATGTTATTTGGCCTCCATGCATTTGTGTGTTTTTCAGTTTTTTTCTTGTAATTGATTTCTAATTTTATACCATAGTTGTCGGAGAAGATGCTTGATATGATTTCAATCTTTTTAAATTTATTGAGACTTGTTTTGTAGCCTAACTTGTTTTGTAGCCTAAATTTATTGAGACTTGTTTTGTAACATGTGGTCTATA
This sequence comes from Rhinolophus sinicus, assembly GCF_057876585.1. NCBI lineage: Eukaryota > Metazoa > Chordata > Mammalia > Chiroptera > Rhinolophidae > Rhinolophus > Rhinolophus sinicus. The sequence continues at coordinate 21,513,705 of NC_142511.1, forward strand.
CTGCAAAATGTCCCATGTGCACTTGAAAAGAATGTATATTCTGCTACTTTGGGGTGGAATGCTCTAAAAAATATAAATTAACTCCATCTGTTCTAGCATGTCATTTAAGTCTCTTGTTTTCTTGTTGATTTTCTTTCTGGAAGATCTGTCCATTGCAGTGCTAAAGCTCCCTACTATGACTGTATTGCTGTCAATCTCTCCTTTTATGTCAGTCATTATTTGTTTTATATATTTAGATGCTCCTATGTTGGGTACATAGATGTTTACTAGGGTTATAGCCTCTTGTTGGATTGATCTCTTTACCAATATACAAAGTTTTCTTTATCTCTTATTATAGTCTTTGTTTTAAAGTCTATTTTGTCTGATATAAATATTGCTACACTAGATTTTTGTTTTCATTTCTGTCTTGCATGTAATGTCTCTTTCCATCCCTTTACTTTCATTCTATGTTTGTCTTGGACTAAGGTGGGTCTCTTGTAAACAGAATATATATGAGTCTTGTTTTCTTAATCATTCAACTACCCTATATCTTTTGATTGGAGCATTTACATTTAAAGTGATTATTCATAGGCAAATAGTTATTGCCATTTTATTATTCATATTTATGTTATTTTTGTTTTGTTTTTCCCATCAATAAATTTCATAGAAGAAATCATAGGCATTAAATTTATGGACTTTGGATTCAGAGATGATTTTGTAAATTAGACCTCAAAGACAAGTGAAGTAAAAGCAAAAATAAATGAATGGGACTATATCAGACTAAAAAGCTTCTGTACAGCAAAAGAAGCCATCAACAAAGCAAAGAGGCCACCAGCTGAATGGGACAAGATATTTGCAAACAATGCCTCTGATAAGGGGCAAATATCCAAAATATATGAAGAACTTGTACAACTCAACAACAACAAAAAACAAACAATCCAATTGAAAAATGGGTTGAGGGCCTGAACAGACACTTCTCCCAAGGAGACAAACAAATGTTTTTGTTGACGCTCTTATTAGAATGGCTATTATCAACAAGACAAGTAATGACAAGTGTTGGAGAGGTTGTGGAGAAAACAAAACCCTCATACACTGCTGGTGGGAATGTAAATTTGTATAGCCACTATGGAAAACAATATGGAGGTTTCTCAAAAAATTAATAATAGGATTTCCATATGTCTCAGCAATCCCTCTTCTAGGTATCTGCACACAAAAAATGTGAAACATTTATCTGCAAAGATATATGCACCACTATATTCATTGCAATAGTATTCATGGCAGCCAGAACATGGAAACAGTCAAAATGTCTTTCAATAAATGACTGGATAAAGGAGATGTGGTACATATATACAATGGAATATTACTCAGTCATCAGAAAAGATGAAATATTGTCATTTTGAGAACATGGATGGATCTTGAGATTATCATAAATCATACAGAAAAAGTTGAGAACCATATGATTTCACTCATATGTGGGATATAAAACTGAAAGCAACAAATAAACAAGACAAACAAACAAAAATTCATAGACACAGACACAGTTTAATGGTTACCATAGGGTAAGGAAAGAGAGGGGCAGTAGAAGAAGATAAAGGGACACAAATATGTGGTGATGGAAGGAGAACTGACTCTGGTTGGTGAACACACAATGCAATATATAGATGATGTATTATAGAATTGTAAAGTTGAAACCTATAAAATTTTACTAACCAATGTTACCCCCAATGAATTTAATAAACTTTATTTTAAAAAAATTTTGTAGTACTGGCTTGGTGGTTGTGAATTTCTTTAGCTTTTTCTTGTCTGGGAAGCTCTTTATGTCTCTGTCAATTTTAAATGATAGATAGTCTTGCTGGGTAGAGTAGTCTTGGTTGTACGTCCTAGCTTTACATCACTTTGAATATGTCATGTCACTCTCCTCTAGCCTGCAAAGTTTCTGTTAAGAAATCAGCTGCCAGCTTTATGGGAACTCCCTTGTAAGTAACTAGTTGTCTTTTTCTTGATGTTTTTAGAATTCTCTCTTTGTCTTTAACATTTGGCATTTTAGTTATGATGTGTATTGGTGTGGGCCTCTTTGGGTTCATCTTGTTTGGGACTCTCTGCGCTTCCTAGTCTTGTACACTATTTCCTTCACTAGGTTAGGGAAGTTTTCTGTCATTATTTCTTCAAATAGGTTCAAGATCCCTTGCTCCCTCTCTTCTCCTTCTGGTGTTCCTATGATGCAAATGTTGGCACACTTGATATTGTCTCAGTGGTCCCTTAAACTATCTTCATTAAAATCTTTTTTTTCTTTTTGTTGTTTGAATTGGGTGTTTTCTGCTACCTTATCTTCCAAATCACTGATTCGATCCTCTGCTTCATCTAGTCTGCTGGTGATTCCTTCTAGTGTATTCTTCATTCAGTTATTGTATTCTTTATTTCTGACTTTTTTTTATATGATTTCTATGTCCTTTTTTTTTTATGTTTACTATCTCTTTGTTGAAGTTCTCACTAAGTTCCTTAAGCATTCTTATAATAAATGTTTTCAACTCTGTCTCTGGTAGATTGCTTACCTCCATTTTGTTTAGTTCTTTTTCTGGAGTTTCCTTCACTCTTTATTTGGGATATGTTTCTTTGTTTCCTCATTTTGTCTGCCTCTGTGTTCATTTCCGTGTATTATGTAGATCTCCTATGTCTCCCAGTCTTCTCCAGGTGGCTTTATGTAGTAGGTGTCCTGTGTGGCCCAGTGCTACAGTCATCCTGATCACCTATGCTGTGTGCTCCAGGAGTGTCCCTTGTGTGGGTTGTGTGTTCCCTCCTGTTGTAGTTGAGCCTTGATTGCTTTTGGCATATCAGGTTGGTGGGATTGACTCTCTGGCTCACTGGCTATAAGGATTGGTCACGCCCACAGCATATGAGCTGTTGTGTGGGGGCTGACTCTTCAGAAGGAGGATTCACCCCAGCAGGCTCCTGTACCTGTTAAGAGCACCCTGTGGGTGTTCCATTTGTGGGACTAATCAGGTGGTGCTCTGTTGTGGTCTAAAGCTGGCCTCTGGGATTGTTGTTTTTTGTGCCCCTTGGGAATGGCTCTCACTTAGGCCAAGTTAAGCCATTGCCTGTGACCAGCACAGGGCTATCTGGTAGGAGCTACAAAGCTATCTGTGGTCCATTGCTGCCTGTGTTGGACCTGGAGATGTGTGGGGTGACCATACTGAGAACTGAGACTGGCTGCCAGTATCAGGCCTGGGGCAGCTTAGCAAAAAGCCCAGGGCACTCCTAGGCCTGTTGCCACCTGCCAGCTGCCCCTCAGGCTCAGCCACTGAAAGAGCCTCCTTATGTGTGCAGGGCTGAGCTCATTGCCCCAGTGTTGAAAATGCCCCTGGTGGTACTGCCTGAGTTGGATGGGGTGAAGTCCCAGGGAATGACTGTTGTGGGGCAGGTGGTGTTCACACAGTTAATGCAGATTCAGTTCTTGGGCCAGTGCCGAGCCTGTGTCTGTTCTGCAAAATGTCCAGAGAACACCAAGGCCACCTGCCACTCCTTCAGCCCATAAATCTCTGACAGTTGTCTAAGAAAGTCTGCAGCATGATTTGGCACCATTTACCTGCCACTGAATGTGTTTCAGGCAGCCTCACAAGCCACTGTGGCTTGTTTATTGCTGGAAGAGCCTCCTGCAGTGTATGGAGTTGGGCTAGTTGCCCAAGTGCTGAGAGTGCTTCCAGGGATGTTGCGAGTTGGGCAGGGTGGGGTCCCAGGGAGTTCACGAGGCCAATGCAATTTCAGATTGGGCTGTATGGGGGAGGGCTTAACACAGGAAAGATGGCACCTGCCTGTAGGCTACATGTGAGGTGGGCTCAGGGATAATGGAGTCTCTCCTTCTAGCTCTCACCCTAAAGCCACACAGCTCAGTCTTACGCAATATATCTCTAGCACCTCTTGAGTTGGAGGCCAGGGTGAGTACCTGCAAGGGAGTGAGTCTCTGTGGAGGCCCTTTAAGAGGATGTCTGGGTTTCCAGCTGCCTTCCTTCTCAGCTGAACAGGCAGAATCCTCACTGATTTTCATAGCCAGATGTTGTGGGCACTCCTCTTCTCAGCACTAAACCCCTAGGCTGGGGAGCCCAGTGTGGGGCTTGGACCCCTCACTCCTCATGGAGGAAGTCTATTACAGAAGTATCCCTCCCAATGCTCAAACACTACATGTGGGTGTGGGGTTAGCCCACTTCATGTCTCCGTCTCTCCTACTAGTCTTGATGTGATCTGTTCTTTATATCCTTAGTTATAGGCGTTCTCTTCAGCTAGTTTTCAAATGGTTCTCAAGGTTGATTGTTCTATAATTTAGTTATAGTTTTAATATAGTCATGGGAGGCAGATGTGCAGTGTTTACCTATTCTGCCATTTTAGAATCTTCTCTTTCCACAAAGACAATTTTCAAAGTAGCAGGAAAGAAATTAAAAGGGAAAAAAATAATGTTGTTTGTGTCTTTGTGTCTGCTTCATGGATGCTCTAAAGTTCATCTCAGGTCACTCAGGCTGAGCATCTGTGCTCTGTACCTTCTGTCTAAGATCTACTTTCATGGCCTTGGTGAAAACCTAGTCACCGACTTCCAAGTTATACTTTCAGCCTGAACTCTCTCCTGTGTTCCAGACTCACAGAACCAACTACCTGACAGAGATCACTGCCTCCGTAACCAGCAGTGGTAACCTCTTCTTCTTCATCCTCCAACCAAAATTTCATCACCCCCAGTGTTCTAAATCATAACTAATGGCACCAAAAGACAAATTTGGGTCAGGCCCCTGCAGCCATTCTATAATTTCTCTATTTTTCTTTCATTTCCAACATATATATTTCATTCATCAAGTCTGATGAATTCTACCTTCTAAACATCTGCGTTCTGTCTTTTTTCTTTTACCACAATAGTTTTTTTTTTCTTTTGTAATAAGCTTTAATTGATTTCTAGCCTTGAGTTCCCCTTACCCTTACCCCTACTCCATTCTCAATTCATTTTGCCGTCTATAAAAATTGTAAATCTTACATTGCCTTGACTTTCTATAGATTAGAATCCGAACTCTTTAGCATGGCCTTCAAGACCCATGAGGATCTGCTCTCTCTATATTTTCCCATTGATATCTCTTGCTTCTTTCTCCACACACCCTGTGCTAAAGCCTGGTTGAACTATTTGTTATTTCTTATGTGCTGTGCTCTTTTTCACCTCAACTGCTAGGCCCTTTACCTAAGATTCTCTTACTGTTACTGAAAGTTAACTATTGTCAGCTTCATGAAGTTCTCTGCAGCCTTCCCACACAGGCATTCATAATACTTTGTGCAGTATTCCATTACAGCCTTTTACAAAGATCTGTAGTTATTTTTTTATGTCACTAGACCATGGCCTGTCAAGGACAGATATTAGAAATTGATCACCTTTATGTCTAGCAACTAACTTTATGTTTCTATAGCAGCACATGACATAAGATATAGTCAATAAACATGAATAAATGGATAAATGAGTAAAGCTGTCAAGGGCAGAGACTTGGTTCAACTCTTTCCTTTCATTAGCACTGTTTCAGGGGTTGTGTACATAGTAGCCATCATTTCATAGGCTTTTGATAATAAAACATCGTATCACTTAGACTTAATGAGTGATTAAGTGTCTCTCAATCTTTCCTAGGAATTGTGAGTCACAAGGATCTGGGTGTGGTACATTGCATACTGTCATAATATATTATAGAGCTATGCAAACAAGAAAACCATTCTACCAAGCACAGAGTACCCATGGAGAGCCTAAAACCAGGATTAACTCAAGGGGCAGGAAACGTGATTTAAAGAAAATATACAAACATGAGAACAAACTATATGCCATTTATAAAATGGTAATTCACTTTCTATTTAAAACTTTCTAAAAGAAAAAATTAAAAATAACAACCCAGCCACACCAATTCTGTGGTTTCTATTAGTGAATGATATGTTTGTTCCACAGTCAATTTCAGACCATTTTCCCTCCACCCTCTTGTAAAAAAAAATTTCCCTGCCTCTATGGAGATAGTTCTGTTTAGCAAAACTACTCCATGCCTTCTGCTTGCTGTCAGTTACTGACGTCTCTTCACCACTAATCTTTGTGAGGGGAGGCTGATGCTTGCCTCATAGCTGCTAAATGGAGGGCCATTCATTGAAGACTTTGGCGCCCTCACTTCTTTTCCATCCAACTTCCCACCATTTTTTAGGATGACATCATATTCATGACATCGTGAACATTTATTTCCTTGATATGTTTATTTCCAGTGACTGCCCTCCTTCAGCCATCCATTTCCATAGACACACCCTGGAACTTCCAGGGTTTGCCACCTGGAACTTCTCCAGCTCTGAGAACATTTTCAGACCTCAGACTCTAAGCATAATCTTTTATCAGTTACTCTCAATCTACTCTTCTATGTCAATATTGATATGATTCACAGATTCCTCCACTTTCTATCCCTCTCTCAGCTCCTGTTTGTCTTCATTCCTTCTTTTCCTGGTTGATATTCTCTAGTCCATCACTTATTCCCCTCTCTTTCTAATGCCTTTAACTTTCTTGCCTTGTTGTTCTTCCATCGCTCCTGCGGGGCCAGATATCAAAGCTGGATGAACTTCCTTGTTGCCCATCTCTAAATCTTCAGATGATTTACTGGAGAAAATATGACAATCTAATGGACCCTAAACCATCTGGACTTAACTTTCCACACTGCGTATTTTCCTCATCAACCGTCTGTCATCCTCTATCTCACATACTTCACACTTTTTCCACTTTTCTCAAATATCTAACCCTTTCCCAACAGATCTCTCCCTAACTCTCATAGAGGATTTTCCCTTCTGATCAAAGTTCACTTGCTAGTGTTTTAGAAAGAGAAAGACTTTGTCTCTTGAGCTCCTGGAAGCTGCTTCATTGCATTACCTGCTTCTTTTCACCTCTTCCAATTCCAACAAAGGAAAGCCTATCTTTGCTGCTGGCTACTTCCTGTAACACGTGGACATAGCCTCCTCAAAGTCATGCTAGGTTTCAACAGAGAGGTGAATATGGAAAAGGACATACTTTTATTTTCTTTTTTTAAGTTCCCCATCCATTTTATTCCCTGCAACACAATCATGTAAAGCTATCCTGATACATCAAATTTTTCTGAAAAGTTTGTAGTAAAGAGATCCTGTTGTGTAAGGGGAAGTTAAAAAGACAAACAAAAACAAAATAGAACAATAACAACAAAAACTCTTTGCTAAACATATTCAACCGTAGTCCAAGAGAAGATAAGGAAAAGGTAAAATTATTCACAGGAACTGCCCTCAGGGACAAACCCCATTTAGTAGCATTAGCACTTTGTTCTACATGGCTGCACATCAGTCCTACCACAGAGAGCGCCTGCTTCTTCAAATGTCTGCAATGTGAATACTATCCCCAATTTAAGAAAACGCTAACTCTTACCCTTGGAGTTTGGTTGGGCTGTGGGATCCAGACCCCAGTCTCTAGGCGATGCATGTGTGGAAATTACAGAAAGAAGCAATTGTCTGGTCCAGGAGGACCATGTCTGTCTTGCTCACTCTTAAAATCCAAGACCTATCATGGAGCTTGAGAAATGGTAAGATTTCAATAAATATTTGAGGCAATAAAAGAGAGAAAAGAGGCAGAAGATGTAAACAAAGACCATCTTGATGTTGACTTTGCCTAAGTTGTGTATTGGGTATTTTTGTATTTTCTTCTGACAAACACAGGTGATCTTTACCTTGGCTTCTTATCTAGGCCCTTTGAAGTTCAAGTGTGCTTTCTGTAATGCCCATTTATTCTTTGCCCGGAAGTTCTTGGTCCACCTATGACTAGCAGAGTAAGTGTGGATTATGTCATGTATCCATCACCACTGCAGAGTGCTATGTTCCCAACTCTGTGTCCCCCACAAACCTATACTTAATAGCAAGATAATACACGTTTTAGGATCAGGAACCAAATTAACATTAGCATCCCTCATAATTTATGTGGACTACTCCCTTCTTATTATGGTATACAAACACTTCCTCATTAAGAAGCTTAACAGTCTGAGAGACAACAATTCTTACCCATCTCTTACCAATAGGTAAAGTGGCAGAGAAGGGAGAGAGGAAGTGGCAACAGCATTACAAATGATAATAGAATCCTAAGCTTTTGACTCCTACTGCTTGTTCTGACTGTGTCCTGCTAAAACCGGTGCAAATATAAACAAACAACTTTTTAGCTCCAAGGAATCAACTCAGCTCAGCTTTGTAAGAAACAGATACAGAGAATCATCCACTTTGAAAAAGGATTTCCCTTGAGAAGTTTGGGCTTTTCAACATCTCTATTTTCTGATGATTTTACTGTCTCATGCCACAGTTTGTCTGAAGTTTCAGGGAACTGCCCTCCTTCTTAAAGACCATTTTCAGCCTCACTTCCACATGTGGCCCTGGGTGTGGCTTCTACGTTATAATAATTGATGTGATACATTTTCACATCCTCAATAGGAGAAATTGTAAAATTTTGTATATAAGTATATAAAGTTAACATACAATTTGTGCATGCTATTATGAAAGTATGCTACTAGATTTATTGGGAAACCCACAAAGTGTCTAACTTAAATTAAGGAGTTTCTTGAGAATGGCATATCTTATACTAGGTTTTATAGTCCCTTAGTTGATATCATTCTGAACAAGTGGTTTCCAACCCAATACTACAACCCTTTTTGAATGTCAAAACATGGATCCTTATATATACATTAATTTCACTTTTGAGTATCCTTTGATTAAAAAATATATAAGATCAAAAAAGCTACCAGGAATTCAGAAATACTTCAAAATTTATTTTAGTTAAATTAATAGCATCTATATACTTTTATAAAAATCACTTTTTTATTAATTTGTTTTATAGAAAATGACTTCACCAAGCACAAGTGTTCATTGACACTCAAAATATCTGTGGCCCCTCATCTGAACTCACTTTCCATTCCTGCTAAGCTTTCCCTCTTTTCTTCTTTCTTGAGGCCTAATTTACCTCTGATGATATTGCCAGCCTCCTTTATCCCCAAACAAAACTACATTCTCCCTCATTTCTTTTAACTTTTCTTTAATACTTTTATCCTCCAAGAAACTTCTCATACCCATTCTCCAGCATGTTCTTTTAAATTCAATGAGTTCAGATTTCATAAACGTTATCGAGTATCAATCATGTGCCAAGTACTATGCTAGGCACATCCAAGCATAATTACATTTAATCTTCACAATACTTTTCACAATAAGACTTCAAGGATATTATTATTCTCACCACTTTACAAAGGAGGAAATTAGTGACATAGGTTGCCAAATTTGTAGTTACAAGAACCTGTAGCCTAAACATACCTTTAAAGTCTCTAGTTTTTGCACTGTATAGTATCTTATGATGTGTCATATTGCTCTTAACGACTGTGTGGATCACAAATCACGTAGCATTTCATTTGTACCAATTTCTAGTCTAGGTGCGGGATGAGGGCAATAAGAACAACTTTTATACATCATGGTGCTTGTAATCTAATGAGTATAATAAAGTAATCGATTTTTAAAAAGATACTTAGCACACCTCAAAGCAATATTTTTTAGCTTTCATGCAAATGTAATTTATCCACTTAAAAAAGTTAGACAAGTGTATTTCCCGTTATCCATATAATAGGGATTTACTATTATACATTCTTGTTGACAGATTCATTGAATAAAAGCAGTCAATACCAAATAACAGGATGCTATAGTTACTTCCAATTCAGTGCCTGGTAAACCTTACTAGGAATATGTTGGCCTCTGTGGAAGTCTTTGTAGCCAAGCAAACATGACATTGCTATGGCATTGTCTCTTGGAACAAAATAAGGTCCCAAGGTCTTTGGGGAGCTGAGGCCACTTTAGACTTCAGCTGAAATTGGAGTCTAAAGAAATCAACCCTAAAGTAAACCAGAGGCGTAGTGGATGTTCATATATACACGGAAGCACTCACAAATATATAAACACTCGGTTTCTACGTTAGTATTCTAAGTATGTAATTGCTGTTCTGCTCGGGTGTTTATTTTGTCTTTTGACAGAAGAGTAGAACTTCAGCTTTATTTATTTTGGAAAGCAAGATGGCCTTATTTTAGTAGAGTAAACAACTGAAAAGCAAGGAGGTAAGACCAAAGGATGGAAAGCTTTGTGGTTTTTTTGGCATGGGGGAAGTTTGAGTGTGAAGGAGACTGAAAGAGACCTGAATAAACATCAATAAGCGCCTAGGAACTGAGTATAATTACAACAGACGGAAAGTACTTTGATGTCTAAAGATGGAAATCGTTACTCAAGCATCAGCACACTTGAACACATATTGCCAGAGCTATTGTGTTGGTAGTTTGAGCCTATATGAAAATGATGCCAGTAGAAAAAAAGGAAGGATATTTCTGCTCTGCTAGGATTTTCATTTTCCTTTGAAACAAGGTTCTCCTACCTTGCACAGAGTAGACACTAAATAAACATTGAATGAATTAAAAGCATAGGGGATTCATATTTCACCTACTCAGACTATTTGTTCTTCAGAATTTTCTTCAGGTGAAATTTGCTTTTTTCTAACGTTGTAATTTGAAGAGTAGCAGCTGAAAAGGACTTAACACTGTAGAAAAATCTGAGAAAGGTATAAACACAGTCTTTTCCTGGAGGATTTGCAATTTAAAACTGCACTGTTTTTTAATGCCAGGTATCCTTGGTGGCCAGTGCCTCATGAAAGCACAGAAGTTGCAGAGGGCAGGGTTCGAGTGCTCCCGAGGGCATGGCTTGTAGCTTTCCACTCATTATGGATTTGAGCCTTGAGAGCCGGTCCCCTGTCTGAGCCCATTGCACTGGCTCCCATGGAGACAGAAGCGGTAAGAGGACATGAAAAGTATAAAATGGAAGACACTTAGTGGTTACATTTAAGGGAACTGATTTTTTTTTTTAATTCATGCTTCATATGGACCTGAAGAGAGTAACCAGAGAATATACTGTAGACCAGTAGCTAGGCTGAGGAAAGGGGTAGAAAATAAAGTTGAATGAAATTTCCTGCACAGTAATCTTGGAGGTATGAAACCTATGAATAATTTTCTAGTTCTCTCACAGTTGATTTCAATAACATATATATTACATTTCTGTATCGCTGTTTTTGGCACTCTACAGTTTGGAACTTACCACGGACCAGTCCTCACTTATCCAGTCACAAAAATCTTGAGCATTTAAGCCTATTGCTCAAAATCAGATGCTGGATTAGGATATGCTAAACCATCCACCTCCCACTCACCACAAAAAAGAAACAACGAGCCAAAGAAAACATGTAACCTAGGAGTGTGTGTGTGGCCTTCTAGAAGTTTTGACTATTGTCCTGAGTCTCTGTTAGTCAGAATTACCTCTAAAAAAGGGAACATAGTGTAAAATCACATATTCATACTAATATAGATTTTATATTGACATTAAGTAATATATAAGGGATAAAAAAGAGGGGAAATAAACATTTCTAATTGTACCATCAGAAGTGATCACTCAGTATCGTGGTGTATTCTCTTCCATCTTTTTTTTTTTTTCTCTCTCTCTCTCTTTTTTTAATATTATATTGTGGGCATTCTTACATAAATAAGAACTCTTGTAAAATAGTTATGTAATTGTCTATTACTAACTGGTCAATAATTTATTAATCATTCCCCTCTTGTTGAATGCTTAGGTTATTTCAAGTTTTTCACTATTATAAATAAGGCAGAAATGAACATCCCCTATTTGCATTTTTCCAGTATTTAAATTATTTTATTGGTAGGTCCTAATACCATACACATGCTCATAAATTAACTCAAAAGGGATTAACAACTTAAATGTGAGACCTGAAACTGTAAAACTCCTAGAAGAAATCATAGGGGAAAAGCTTCTTCACATTGACCTTTCCACTGATTTCTTGGATATGACCAAAAGTAAAGGCAAAAAAACAAAATAGACAAATGGGATTATATCAAACTAAAAAGCTTCTGCACAGCAAAAGAAACAATCAACAAAATAAAAAGGCAGCCTATGAAGTGGGAGAAAATATTTGCAAACCATATATATAATAAAGAGTTAATATCCAAACGTATAAGGAATTCCTACAAGTGAATAGCAAAAAGACAAATATCATGATTTTTAAAAATGGACAACGGAGCTGAATACAGATTTCTCTAAAGAAGATGTACAAATGACCAACAGGAATATGAAAAGGTGCTCAATATCACTAATCATCAGAGAAATGAAAATCAAAACCACAATGAAAAAAAAATCCACAATGAGATATCACATCAAACCTGTTAGGATGACTATTATCACCAAAACAAAAAATAATATGTCGGTGAGGTTGGTGAGAAAAGGGAACCTTTGAACTCTGTTGGTGGGAATGTAAATTGGTGCAGACACTATGGAAAACTGTATGGGGATTGCTCAAAAAATTAAAAATAGAATTACACTAGGGTTTCCGGGCGGGAATTCCCGGCCATTCTCAGGAATGTTTTTCACTTTCCTGTTCCTGAACCCCAAGATATAAACTGTTTTCTTTTCTCCACAATGAATCCTTTCCACAAAGTGACGGTCAATACTACCAACTACCTGGATTCAAGGAGCCGATTTTCCCAATTTCTCGATCAACTTTTCTCGGGATTTGGGAACGGAAAAGTGAGAAAATTTTGCAAAACCCTAACTACCACATTATCCAGCAGTCCTACTTCTGAGTATCTATCAAAAAGAAACAAAATTATTATCTCAAAGAGATACCTGCACCTCCTCATTTATTGCAGCATTATTTACAGTGGCCGATACATGAAAGCAGCCTAAATGGCCATTGATGTATAAATAAACAAAATGTAGCATACACATACAATGGTACATTATTTAGCTTTAAAAAAAGAAATCTTGGGCCAGCCCGGTGGCTCAGGTGGTTTGGAGCACCGTGTTCCTAATGCCAGGTCTCCGGTTCAATTCCCACATGGGCCAGGGAGCTGCACCCTCTACAACTAAGATTGTGAACAATGGCTCTCCTTGGAGCTGGGCTGTCCTGAGCAGCCGGAAGTTGGCATGAGGTGAGCTGCTGTGTGCTGCCGTGGACTACCTACTGTGTGGTGCCGTGAGCAGCCGGCCACTGGCAAGAGCTGCGGTGAGCTGCCTTGAGCTGCTGTGAACGGCTGCCTGACGACTGGCAACCGACTGCCTCAGCCAGGGGGAGCGCAAGGCTCCTAATACCAGCATGGGCCAGGGAGCTGTGTCCTACACAACTAGACTGAGAAACAACGGCTTGAACCGGAGTGGGGGTGGGGGAGGCAGAAGAAAGGGGGGAGAAAAAGAAATCTTATAATTTGCAACAACAATAATGAAACTTGAGGACATTATGCTAAGTGAAATAAGCCAGATACAGAAGGATAAATACTACATGATACCACTTTTATGAGGAACCTAAAATAGTCAAACTCATAGAAGCAGAGGGTAGAATGGTGGTTGCCAGAGGTTGGGGGCAGGGGGAATGGGGAGATACTAAAACAATGTGTACAAATCTTCAGTTATGCAAGATGAGTAAGTCCTAGGGACCTACTATATAGCGTAGTTAACAATACCATATAGCATAGCTAAAATTTTGCTTGGAGGGTAGATCTTGTTGAGCAATCTTATCACTTGTACACAAAATAATAAATAAATAAAGAGGATGGAAGGAATCTTTTGGTTGTGATGGATGTGTTTATGGCACAAATTGTGGTGATGGTTTTATGATTATATACTATCTATCTCCAAAGTCATCAAGTCATATCCAGTAAACATGCATAGCTTTTTCTATATCAATCATGCTTTAATAAAGTGGTTTAAAAGAGTAAGGGGGATCAAATATATGGTGATGGAAGGAGAACTGACTCTGAGTGGTGAACACACAATGGGATTTATAGATGATGTAATACAGAATTGTACACCTGAAATCTATGTAATTTTACTAACAATTTTCACCCCAATAAATTTAAAAAATAAATTTAAAAAATATATTTTATTGAGATAGAGTCTCAAATACAAAATTATGACATCAAAATCTTTTGCTAGAAATTTCCATATTGATTTCCAAAAGAATTCTACAATCCTAAAAGAAAAACATCAGTTTACCATACTCTCATATCTATATTCAATTATGATATTGTCTTTACTGATCTGTGAGGCACTATAGCTGGAAGGCACTCCTGACTCTCTGACAGTAGGCTTGCTGTCAAAGCTAAGAATCTACCTTATCCCATTTCATGTTCCAGAAACTTTGTTTTTACAGAACTTGAGTAATATACACAAAACATTTCTAAATTAGCTAATAAATGTTTCCTGAGCACCTACCATGTGTCAAGAACTGTGCCTCATGCGATGAAAAACACACTCCTTGGCCTCAAACTACTTACTCTCCAGTAGGGAGACTACAGTCTAAGGGTAGACAGACAAACAATTATGATAAAGTATTGCAAGTGCTATACCTACCTTCCATGACATCCACTTCTTGCTGTCTTGTATTAGTTACCAGCAAATACAAAACAGAAAGTAATAAGAGCCATAGAAGAGAAACAAAGAGTTTAATGAGAGGACAGAACATTGGGACACATTTGACGAGATGGAGAGACCTAATATCAATTACTTTGGGCTTTGTCCTTTTGCATTAAGTTCTATCCAGAGATAGAAGTTTGGGACCTTAAGATCCTTTCATAGAAGTCTCTGGCAGAAATAGGACTTTAGAAATGTTGGGTTCCTTTAAAGCATTGTATATGATTGGAATGAAGAAATCTTGTGATTATGTTCATCATCATTTCCTCTAATATAAATACTTTCCATAGTGTTTCAAGTAGAATGGACACACAAATCAATGCTCTGTTTTGCAAATACTCTTGATCTATATATTTTAAGATCTTTCCTTTCCCTCTATTTAATAGAGATGAAACTGATTCTTGTGGTGGAGTCAAACAAAAGAAAAGGCTGAGACCTTGGCCTACTAGTATCCTGGCTGTACGTACAGTTGACCAAAAAAAAAAAAAAAGATGGTCTGGTTTTATCTTAGTACCACACACTTGTCACCCTGTTATTTCCAGTGATCTTGATATGCATTATGCAATATGGCAGCCACTAGCCACATGTGGCTGTTTAAATTTACTTTTATTTTAAAGATTTTATTGGGGAAGGGGAACAGGACTTTATTGGGGAACAGTGTGTACTTCT
This sequence comes from Rhinolophus sinicus, assembly GCF_057876585.1. Lineage (NCBI taxonomy): Eukaryota > Metazoa > Chordata > Mammalia > Chiroptera > Rhinolophidae > Rhinolophus > Rhinolophus sinicus. The sequence goes on from NC_142511.1 coordinate 21,528,882, forward strand.
GGAACTTCTCCAAGTCAAGTTATTATCCTTTCAATCTTAGTTGTGGAGGGCGCAGCTCAGCTCCAGGTCCAGTTGCCGTTGTTAGTTGCAGGGGGCGCAGCCCACCATTCCTTGCGGGAGTTGAACTGGCAACCTTGTGGTTGAGAGCCCGTGCTCCAACCAACTGAGCCATCCGGCACTCGCCCATGTGGGAATCCAACCGGCAGCTTTCGTTCGGTGTTAGGAGCACAGAGCTCTAACTGCCTGAGCCACCAGGTGGGCCCTAAATTTACTTCTAAATTAGTGATATTTAGTTCCTCAATCACACTAGCCATATTTCAACTCCTCAATAGTCCATGTGGCTAGTGACTACTGACAACCATAAAAATAAAATCAGCTAGGTATTCCATCACCAAAAATGATTTACTCAGGAAAAAGAAAAGATTGCAATTTGGTATGTGCTGACATGACAAACCACGTGCGCAAACTAGAGCCCAGGAGAAACAGAAAGCCCCTGTTACAGAGGTGAAGAGGAGGTTAAGGGGAGGGGCTCTCACACCACAGAGCTCTGTTGAGCCGTAGAACACTTCTTGCAGGGCTTTTGTGACCCACAGACCCTCTTGATTCCTGTCTGGGTTAAGGTCTCTGTCACAAATTTTAACACTGCTATACTGGATACTGCACATATAGAACATTCCACCACTGCAGAAAGTTCTGCTGGACAATGCTGATCTAGAGTGTTAGGGAGTTCTGTAGGCTTACCATCTGGGACAAACTCACAGTTTTCCTCTCGTCATACTCACATTCCAACACCAGATGTTGGAATTCAGCAATTCGACAGTAACTGCCTGGAGTTAGTGCAGACCCCACAGGCTAAGGGCTCAGTCACACGAGATTGCTCCACCTCCTTCAGAGGCCAATTGCAGGTAATGGTTCCCAAGTGACCCACAACTTCTCTCTGACATGGCTACAAATATGAGGTTTCCACAACCCTCTCCTCAGGTTTGTTAATTTGCTAAACAGTTCACAGAACCTTGGAAGAACAGTTTACTTAATATTGTTGATTTATTAGAAAAAGATGTTTTAAAGGATACAAAATGAACATCCACTTCAAGACATACATAAGACAAGATCTGTAAGGGTCCCAAGCACCGAAGCTTCTGTCCCGTGGAGTTTGGATACGCCACCCTTCTGGCACACGATGTGTTCACCAACCTGGAAGCTCCCTGAAACCCATATTTTAGGTATTTTTATAGAGACTTCATCATGGAGGCATGATTGATTATTAACTCAATTTTTAGCCCTCTCTCCTCTCTAGAGAATGGAGGTGGGATAAAAGTTCCAGCTTCTAATCATGGCTTGGTCTTTCTGGTGACCAGCCCCCATTCAGGAGCCTACCAAGAGTCACTTTCATTAGAACAAAAGATGCTCCTATCACCCAGGAACCTACAAAGGATTTAGGAGCTCTGTGTCAGATGCTCCTATCACTCAGGAAATTACAGGGTTTTAGGAGTCCTATGTCCAGAAAGAGAGTCAAAGACCAAATATTAACAGAAAACAGGGGCAGGGAAATACATATATATATATATATATATATATATATATATATATATATATATATATATAATTACTTCATACTCATGAATATTGACTGTGCATTTGGCCAATATTTAGAGATTTTGTAATTAAAGATGATGGACTCAGTTTGTTAGGAATGAGGAAAGGGGATATGGTTCTCCTGTTTTCTAAGTTATAGTTTACAACATTCTTTGAGCATCAACTATTTTCAGAGCATCTCCTATGAAATGTGATCTAGCATAAAGGCAAAGAAAAGAGAAACCCTGAACGTTAAGATTTCTATATCTGTGAAATGTTTCGGTTATAGCGAGAATGATTGTATGTCCCAATTGACCTGGGTAGTCCCAGTTTGCATCTGTTTTCTCAGTGCATATTTATCATGAATTTGAAATTTCACTCTCAAAGTACCCCAGTTGGAATGGCAAGTTGTATGGTCACCCTACTTATAGTCCCATTTCCTCCTTCCCCATTGACTCTTTGTAGAGGAGCAAAACAAAAGCCCTGTGAACGCTGATTTCCTGAAACAACGTTTGTCCAGGTCATATTTGGGTCTATGTTCTTATAGACAGTGAAATTGTTCTGCACATATTTACTTACCTACTTGTAGGTACTTACTTGCCAACTTACTTGCAGCAACGCTTCATGTGTGATTCTTGCACTTAAGTTATTTTCTTAAGGATGACCAATCAGAACACTGTTAAACTAGAAAATAGAAATAGATTCATGACTTAAGGAGACATAAACCATATCATATTCTTGCATATATTTATTTTCTGCATCAACAGATTTCCATGAGACTGGGGCGGAAAAAAGAGTTGACAATGAAAGAAATGCAGAAATAGAAAGAAACACATAGTGGAAAGAGAACCGATGTGGGAAGCAGAATACATGAGTTCCTTGCTAGTTTAGCCATAAAATGAAGTTAGGTTTCTCCTTTTTTATGTCTTGTCCCTGTAGATTTCAGTTTTCTGGAGAGAAAAGTATAATGTAAATTTTAGGCCTCTTTTATTTGAGCCAGTTTGAACTTCTTTCAGATTCTTAAATAGACCAGTCTCTCTCTCTCTCTCTCTTCTCTCTCTCTCTCTCTCTCTCCCCCTCTCTCTCTCTCTCTCACTTTCTAGCCGTTACATATGTAGTTCCTTCATTCTTAAAGTCTTAGCATGGGTCTCACTTTCTCATGGGCGTCTCCTCTGATCACCTGAACCAGGTCATGTGACCTCATGGTTACTATGTTGCATCAAAGCACTGAGCTTCAATTTCCTACTTACTCGTCAAAATTCCTCTTAAGACTTTAATCTCTATGAGAATAAAAGCCATGCCTATTTTATTTGCTTTATACCCCCGTGCCAGAATCTATACCCCAGAATCCACATGGTTGATGCTCACTTATATTCATGGAATGAATGAGCAAAGTTGTGTATAAGACTTTGTACGCAGGAACATAGAGCCAAAGAACACATGGTTCCTATCCTGTAGGAAAACTCATTTGAGGCCAAACTATAACACAGGGCAAAATAAGAGTTACAGAAGAGGTGCAAGGAAGTCTGTAGAGAGTCAGAGAGAAATGACCACATATCAGAAATAAGAAAAGATTTATTGAAAGTGGGAGTATCTGAGATAGGCTAGAACTTCAATAGGCAGAGATCATTAATACATAGTCAACATTCAATTTATTGTAAACCTATTATATATAGGACGATATTGTTTTAGGCACTAAGTTAGCAAGAAGACAAATAAGGTATGGGTCCTTCCTTAAAGGGGCCAGTGATCTAATTGAGAAACATACAGATATACTAAAAGCTATGGTACAGGCAGAATACATTCCATGCTAAAGCTAACAGTGTGAACAAGCGCTGTGAGAGCTCAGATGGAAGTGGTGCAGAGATGGCAGAGATAGAGAAGAGGGATCAATTCTGCCTTCGTGTGTCTCTTCCACTAGGGTGGAGAATGTTGGAGCAAAGCCCTGCAGCTGGGGTTTAATGAACTTCTTGGAACTTGCCTTTGTTTCTCTTGTTGCTTGGCAACTCTCATTCTCACTCCTGAGAGGTTCACCACTGGGGGGGAAAAAAAATTTTTTTAAGTTAAACTGTGAATCTCCCAGTTACACACAGACCACACTCATAAAACTCTCCTCCAGATAATTGCCTGTTTGGGCAATGATGTTGGCTATGATAAGAGCATTTCACCCAAATTTCACCTTCCCTCTATGTTTGCCTGTCCTCATAGGGTAAGCACTGGACTCTTAACTACAGTAACTTGCAGGGATATTTTGAGCTGGTTTCTTCCAAAGGGAGCTATGACTGGTTAGAATGTACTTCAGTGAGGTCTATTTATTTCCCCTTTTCCCCTTGGACTCTCACTTTGGGACTCTCACTTGGGCTGTGCCGCTCTGCAGAATCCCCATGGTGTGTGTGACAAATGGCATGCCTAACCCAGCCGGCCGCCTCTCCCCTTGGGATGTTCCAAGGTTGCTCAGCAGCAGCCTGAGGGGGAGAGAAGCAGGTTTTTGTTTTTTGTCTTCAATTAACCTGAGGCTGATCCATGGATTCTAACTTTACCATACACTCAAATGTACCACATCTGCGAGTGTCCAGGGAGATTGGAGCATCACGTCAAGTGCAACTACTGACATCACAAATTTGAGGAGCCTCTGAGTCACCAGCTTCATGGCATGTAGTTAATAGCCTCTACCACAGACCGCTGAAAGATACAGTGCCAGTATTCACTAACAGCATCTGAGAAGTCTTTGGATACATCAAGGCCTATAAACTGTTGTGTGTCTTATAGAATCCCCATCCCCACCCAATATTCCTGGAAAGATGAGAAAGTTAGCAGTGAACTTATTTTTTCTTGGGAGGGGGTGTCTTCTAGGGAGAAGAAATGTTAAATTACCAGTTGATCTAGGACTACGAAATGGTGTAATATGATGATATCATCTCTAAATGCCTAAATTCTTCTAGCCTTTAACAGGAGAGAAATGCAATTTACATGCACAAACATCAGGTGACAGCCATTTATCTATGCTATCAGCACCAAATGGCTTTGGAATCTCTCCCCATTCCACAACAAAATGTGCTATGCAAATGAATTTTTCCCCCAAATCTGGAAGCATTATTAGACTAGAGCAGAAATGAAACATATATATATCGCACTGTGTGTTCACTACCCAAAGTCAATTCTATCACCGCATATTTGACTAAAGGCACTAAAACATTCATTTTCTTATTAATTTAAGCATAGCTGATGCAGAATCAATACAAAATATTTCAGAGCAGAATTAGCATGCTTTTCCTGTCTCTAACCTCCCTGAAAGTGACCAGCCCACCCAAAGACATTTATGTTGAGCAAGTCCTTTGTCATTTGTAAACCAAAGGAAAATCTGTGGCAAAGATATCTTTCCCATCCAAAAACAAAGAAAAAAAAATATGACTTTTTTGGTTAATTCATGGTCATGGGGAGGGCGTGGGTTTTTATTTATTGCTCTTTAAAACAGACACACCAATATCCAAAAGAGAATGAGTAAGGAGAAATAAACACTCTGAAGGAGGGAATTTAAAGGAAGAGACACACACCCATGTTGTGTCTGTATAAATGCTTTATGAAGCAATATTTTGGAATCAACAGTCTTAAACTGCCAGAAAGTGAAAACTGAGAATCTGATCGCTGTTAACTCTGAGCCACAAATTAACTACTGATCAAATACCACATCTGTCTATTTCACTGATTCAGTCAACATTTTCTCTCAACTGGAAACATCTTACTGTGTGTCTGAGAAATCCCATACCACAATATATAAAATGCAAAACTCTGAAAAGGGCAGATTCTGGTTAGAAACAGCCATGCCCCTTAAACCAGGCATCTCACAGTGGCTCAGTCTATCTTAAACCTGGTGAGTTCTGGACCCACTCATGCCTCTGGGGTCTGCCAATAATATTATAGAAAAGAAATATGAGTTGCTGGTGAAGGTGGGAGACACACCTATTATCTGTTGCTTAAGGGAAAAAGCTTATAAAGTGTGCTGTGCTGGATGCATAGCACACCCATCTGAATAACTCAAACCTTAGGGGTTTTTTTGTTTGTTTTTGGTGTTTTTTGAGCTAAGAAAATATAAAAGAGGAAGATAAAAATGCACAGATAAGATCTAAGGTACCACTGAGACTATGGCCTGGAACCATTGTTTCAAGCATAAGAGAATTCACTTGGTAGGCATTTCCTATCAGGCAAGTCATCATTCTGTTTTTTCAAATTTTTTTACTGTTCTACATCCTTAGGACTCCATGCTCCATGCCCAACACATTTTGAAATCTCATGTAGTTGAAATGTTACTCTTCTGCATATTTCCTTCCAACATCTAAAAAGCATGGCTTTTGGCAGCTTCACACGGGTTCCTGTGAAGCCTGGAGAAAAATGTCTGACCTTAATTCCCAACTATGGAAAGAGACACACTGCTGGATATCTTAAAATGCCTTTGGCTGAGCTCCAGGAAGAGCTGGATGTAGCAAAGATTGAAAAGCTCCATTACACTCCCAGTCATAAAGACAGGTTTTTGCTTTGTTCTGAATCTCCCTAAGAATTAAAAACTGTTTTTCTCCTGAGGTTTGAGCATCAACAGAAGTCAGAAAATGTAAAATTATCATGTCAGATATTTGGTCAACAGGACTGTCAGTTATAAGTCAATAGCAGTATTGACTTGTCCTCCAATCTTATTGACCTATAGGAGTACCATGTCGCTATTCCATCCTTAATTGAACAAATATGGGTCTTGCAAAGCTGCTATATTCAAAATTCTTAGGCATGCTCAATGGAAAGAGGAAATTAGTAAGTATAATGTTCATTATCAAAATTCCACCTCTGCCACAAAGCCTTCCAGATAAAATGGTCTCTCTTATCCCGAATTCCTATACATGGCACTGATATTTAACCAAAATAGCTCTCACCTTCCACTTAGTTATTTTGCTACTGATGTCTTGTCTCCCCAAGTGGATTTTGGGTTGTTAGAGGGAAGAGGCCTTGTTTTAGCTTTTTCCTTATTTGCAAGTAATACCTGCTTTAATAAGCCTGTATTACGCGCTCATTAAATGCTCGGTTAATTAATGAACAATTCTTCCTCCCTTCTCCTCTTCCATTGGTCCCATCAGACTAAATTGATTCCCTCAACATTTAACACTCTAGAGTCCAACTAGCAAACTGTTTTTGTGTTTCTGGCTATTAATCTTCACAAGGCTAACTGCAGTAAAATTAAACAGGCATCATCTGAGACGAGCTAGCTAGTAATTATCGTAACATGAGTCACTCAGTTTGCTCTTGCCACTTTGTTTTTTTAAATTAAATTTATTGGGGTGACATTGGTTAATCAGATTATATAGGTTTTAAGTGTACATTTATATAAAACATCATATATATATATATATATCGCACTGTGTGTTCACTACCCAAAGTCAATTCTATCACCGCATATTTGACCTCCTTTATTCTCTTCTACCACTACCCCTCCCGCTTTACCCTCTGGCAACCACTAAACTGGTGTCTGTTTCTATGAGTTTTTGTTTGTTTGTCCTATTTGTTTGTTGCTTTCAGTTTTATATCCAACTGTAGGGACAGAGTCCCAGAGAGCAGTTTCCAGGCTCTCGACATCACGTGGAAAGGTGCTGGCTCAGGTAGTATATGGTCATCAGCTGCAATCAGATGGCCATCGGCTGTGATCAGATGGCCATCAGCTGTGATCAGACAGCCATCAGCTGTAACTAGTTCGCCATCGGCTGTAACCAGTTAGCCATTAGCCATTAATGTAATTGCTGGGGCTGCGTTGGCAGGCGCGGATTGAGGCTGGCAGGTGCGGTTGGCAGAGAAGCGGACAGCTGATTGTGCATTGTGTAGATCCTGTTTCCTGTATCTCCAACCCAGCAGCCAGTGAGAATATAGTGGTATGAACCCCCTATCCATGGCTTTGTTGGTGTTCCTTTTCGGCCTCACCATATTCTGTGTCCACCCGCCGAGAGCGGGACCAGACACCCTGCATTACATATGGCACAGTGAGCAGGGTATGTTGCCGGCCAAAGCTCTCCGAAGGGCAGTGGAGCAGTTTGTGCGTATGAACACTCAGTCTCAGGAAGCCCATGAGGAGCAGCGCCGGGAACAGGAAATGCGATCTGCCTGGGAGAAACGTGACCCCTTCAGTGAATTGGTGGTCCTCTCGAGCCTCCAGATGTCACACCACCCTATTGGCCATAGCAGGCATTGCCTGCTTTTTGGTGGTCCACTGCTAGAGTTGTGGACATGTTACACTGGGGACACCACCCACTCGGACACCTGGCGCGGCGAGCAGGATTCCAGCCAGACAGGAACGATGTCTGACTCTGGGCAAGAGTACATGTGGCTCCCACACAGTGTGTGGTACCTGGTAGCCACGGTTCTCAGTTGGACCGCTGTGGAGGTGTGGGAAGACGTGGCTGGCTCTCTTGCCAGCAGGTTTTAACCAAGCAGTTGCCAGAGAAGGTGAGAAGCACAGCCGGCCGTGTGCCCTGGATGCTCCTCACTGGGTTGCATCATAGCACGGAGGAAGCGCTTCCTGAAGCAGCCTAGGTACGGGACTTGGAGTCCCAGGGCCAGAGGCTGGCAGCTCGGGTTGCCTGTGAGAGGAAGAGCCCCACAGTGGAGACTCTGAGGCAGAGGCGGACAACGCGAGTGGAAGCGATGTAGCTCCCCACCCCCATGCCAGGCCCATCGTGCAGCAAAGGTGAAGCATGAGCAGCCTTTGGGCCCCAGGGGCATCGCTGCCAGCAACCCAGCAGTGACTGAGTTCACAAACTACTCCCTTTACACTCCCACTGAGTTGCAGGAGCTGGATAGGCAGTGCCCACAGTGCCCCGGAGAGTCGCTCCTGGCTTGGCTGCTGCGTTTATGGGATGAGCGGGCAGACAGCATTCTCTGCTCCCCAGGAGAAATGGAAAAGTTAGCCTCCATGACAATGTATCCATCCCTACGACAGCGATTACAGAACTGTCGTAGATTGGCCCAAGGCCAGGGCCACCACACTCTAATGGAGTGGCTTACTGCTGCGGTACGCACAGTATGGGGACAGGCTGGTGAGCTGCCAGACACTGTGAGTAAATGGCAACTTTACGCTAACCTTGCTCAAATCATCCGTGAAATGGGTATGAGATATGCTATATTCAACCCTTATATGCGGGGGCCAGATAACGAGCATTTTACAACCAGCATGAGAGATATGGTTTTAGGTGCTGTCCCTGTAAGTGCTTTTGGATCCTTGGTTGCCATTCTTACCCTATTTGGGGGGTAGATCTATGAAGTTACCACTGCCATGGCCACCGTGGGGGATGTTGAAAGCCGGCGGCAAGGGTAGTTAAGACAGGAGGTCCGAGAAGTCAAGGCCTGGAAGCCCAAGTCAAAAGTAAGGGGCGAGGTCGCGGGCCTCAGAAAGTAACATGCATGCATATGTGGTGAACTCGTGGCAGCAGGGGTTGATCAGGAAAAAATAGACCGACAACCCAATGCACTCTTGTTGGAATTTTGGAAACAGTTGCGTCCAACACAACAATTCAGGTGAAGCCCAAAGGGGAAGTCCTGGAAAGTGTGACCTGGGTCCTTCTAAGACTTCATGCGTCCACTTGAGGCTGACTCCTTCCAGTTTGGCTGGGGAGGCCAAGGTACCCAGTCAGAGGGGACGAGCAGGGACCGGAGGCCCCACGTGGAACTGTCCATACATTACTCCCCGTCTAATGTGCAGAGGGTTTTGGCTCTAGTTGACACTGGTGCAGACTGCAGTCTTGTTTATGGGAACCCAGAACTGTTCCCTGGACCAGCAATCTGCACTGATGGCTACAGGGGAAAGACCGTGACTGTGAAAGCCGTTTCCTTACCACTGGGTATAGGAAGGCTCCCTCCTCGTACCTACAAGGTTTATGTCTCCCCCGTTCCGGAGTATATTCTAGGGGTGGACGTGCTACATGGCCTTAGCCTACAGACGTCGGTAGGAGAGTTCTGTCTCCGGATCCGGGTGGTGAAAGCGATGACACATGGGCATGCTCACCACCCTCCTCAAGCGTTACCACAGCTCTGGCGGGTGGTTACAGTGCGACAGTACCGCCTGCCAGAAGGGCAGGAGGAGATTGGTCGTACAATATTGGAATTGGAGAAGGCACATATTGTGAGGCCGATGCACAGTCCCTTTAACTCCCCAGTATGGCCTGTCAAGAAGCCAGATGGGACCTGGCGAATGACTGTGGACTATAGGGAGTTAAATAAGGTGATGCCACCTTTGCACACAGCAGTACCTTCAATACACGATTTGATGGATCGTCTGACTATCCACCTGGGAACATATCACTATGTAGTGGGCTTGGCCAATGCTTTTTTCTCCATTGACATTGCACCCGAGTGTCAAGAGCAGTTTGCTTTTACTTGGGATGGGCGGCAGTGGACTTTTCAAGTCCTCTGCAAGGATACTTGCACAGCCCCACTATCTGCCATGGGCTCGTAACCCAGGATTTGGCACAGGGGGATCACCCATCCTCTGTGGCCTTGTTTCATTATGTTGATGATGTTTTACTAACATCTGATTCTCTTTCAGATTTACAGCAAGCAGCTCCCTCTCTTCTTCACCTGAAGTCATGTGGCTGGGCGGTGAACGAGGAAAGGGTGCAAGGCCCTGGCTTATCTGTCAAGTTTTGGGGTGTTGTGTGGTCAGATAAGACAAAGGTCGTACCTGAAGCTGTTCTTGATAAGATACAAGCATTTCCCTGGCCAACCAAGGCCTCTCAATTACAGACGTATGTGGGCCTGCTGGGGTATTGGCGGGTGTTTATAGCCGGGGAGCTGTGGCCATTTGGACGGCTATTGGTGTGTAGCCCAAAACAGACACCATTTGGTTTGATACTGAGACAGGCCAGAGTAGCCAGTGGGCTGAGCTACGGGCTGTGTGGATGATAATCAGCCACGAGCCCGGGCCCCTAGTTATTTGTACTGACAGCTGGGTGGTATTCCAGGGCCTAACGTTGTGACTCCCCACGTGGAAACACCAAACTGGTTGGTAGGACACCATCCACTGTGGGGTCAGACCATGTGGCAGGTGAGCAGACGCTGGGGTCTGCCTTTGAAATTGCAGGAGATAGCAGATGCCTGCTATGACTGTGCCATCTGTGCCCAGGACAGCCCCTAACGGCAGAAACTCTCCTGGGAGACACAGAGGATTACGCGAGGGAGGGTGCCCCTCACTCGCTGGCAAGTGGATTACATTGGACCTCTGCCTAAGGCCCGCAATGCGATGTATGCGTTCACAGCAGTGGACACTGCTACGGGGTTGATGTTTGGTTGTCGGTGTCCAGCTGCGGATCAGCGACATACAGTGGTCACTCTTACAAGGCTGTGCGCCCTCTATGGGCGCCCCAAGTCATTGAAAGCGATAGGGGTACCCATTTTACAGGGCAAGAAGTGCAGCGCTGGGCTACCTGCGATCAGATGGCCATCAGCTGTCACCAGTTAGCCATTAGCCACTAATATAACTGCGGTGGCTGGGCTGGCAGGTGCGGATTCGGCTGGCAGGTACAGTTGGCAGGCGCACTGTGGATTGCCCATCGTGTCGATCCTGCTTCCTGTGTCTCGCCTGGCCACCAGTGAGACTGGGGTGCAGGAGGACCCCTCCTTGGGGTGCTGGCGAATGTTTGTTTTTGTGTGTCGACCAGCCGCCATTGAGAATATAGTGGTGTGACTCCCCTGTCTATGGCTCCGATGTTGTTCCTTTAGGCCTCACCATGTCCTGTATTCTTGTGCGGGGAGCAGGAGCTGAGTCCCTGCATTACGCCCACATATGAATGAAATCATATGGTTCTCAACTTTTTCTATCTGACTTATTTCGCTAGCTCTTGCCTCTTTCATTCTTCAATTTAGCAACAGCCTTCAGAAAGGAGGGGACAGAACTTATTTCCCAACTACAGTGACATTGAAAACAAAATAGTAATATGAAATTACCTAAGTTATAATTAAAATTGGGATTAAACACTTTGTTAAATGATACCCTTTCTGTGTCATTTTGATTGCAATCCTCAAGGTAATTCCCATTTACAAAGCAAAAAGAAATTTGGTCAAAAAGACAACTATGACCAATTCTGAGCAGATCAAACGTAGGTAAAGTTTGTCCCGACTGTGTCTCATGTGCTCCCTGTTCCATATCCAACCTCAATTCCATTGCTTTCTCTACCACAAATTAGCCACTTCTCTAATATTATTTCTGACTTCAAAAAAACATCTGTTACAAAGAGAGCTTGGTCACTTTTCTCCTGTGAGCAAACATCCCTTTAAGAAGATGGAGAAAAACAATGATAATTAACACAAATGCTTTGTTAATGACAAAAAATTCAAGAGTTAGCCCCAAATTCTCTGACCAGATGAAAACACAAAATCTGCTTTAATTTAAGGATAAGCAACTGCTGACAGTGAGTTCTAATGAGACCAGTTCTAACTGTAATAAATGACTCTTGCAGAAATAATTCAGCAAATATTTTTGCACAGAGCACTTAGGATTGTTTTATTTTTAAAGGAAGACATCATCTCACACAGCTATTTGATGATTTAATATCCTGGAATGAAAGCAGCTGAAGGTCAGCAATGAATCTTTCCTGCAAATAGTGATGATACTTTCACTTTAGAGGACTCTGTTTGCCTGGAAAGGAACAACCCAATCCATCAGTAAAAGGAAATGGTACTTCCAAGCTTCTGTTTTGTAAGAGGATCTTCAAAGGGGCCCAACAACTAGCCAAATGGCTCTGCTCCTCCCAACCCACCTTCTGCTCCAGGGTCTCACATTTTGATTGTTCCTGTCACCTTATACTGACCCCTAGTTGAACTCTGTGCCCCTTAATTTTAATTAAGTTGTGGACACAAACTCATTTCTTTTTTTCCCCCTTAGCATGGCTAAGACAGATGGGAACTTTCACAAAAGTTTTTCTAAATATCACTTTAAACAAAACAACAAAAAATGGAACATAAAATATATAAATACATGAAAACTCTGTGGCATATAAAATACAATTTTTTAAATTTTACATGTGCTGGTGTGCACCCAGGGCTTATAGACCTTGTCCTATTTTATGCTCTATCTAGGGTGGTTTTACTTAACCATAAATAGCTGACACAAATTTACAACTTTCTACCTAAAGGGAAGGAAAAACTTTTTCTGGCCCTCTTTGGGTCCCTGGCTGGATCTAAAAATTGACAAAGACAGATTAACAAGAGAAACGCATGTAAATTTTATTACATTTTTATATGTACATAGGAGCTTTCACAAGAGAATGCATAGACCCAAAGAAGTAACCAGAGCAGAAAGTTTTTATACCTTTTAGAAAAGAAACAGTAAATTTGTAAATTGACAAGACAGAGGGGTTTGGGCTAGGGGTAGTAAATGTTGCAGCAACAAGTTTTGTTTATATAGCCTTTTCAGCCTCAAATCCCCTGTCTCTGGTGATAAGGATGGTACAGGGAGGGTATCTTTCAAAAGGGAGACTTATCTCCTGCTTTCAGGGAAAAAAAGTAAGGGTAGGGGTCAAAGTCATCTTCCTGCTTCTTTCGTTTTATCAGACTCCATTAGCTTAAGATATTCAGTAGGCCAAGGTGCCGTATGTTGAGGTAGCACATCCTAGACCCCGCCATACCTGTGGTCTGACTTCCAGAGTTTTGGCTCAGCTTCCCGTGGAGGAAATCATCTGATATCTTGGCTATATTGTGGTCAAGATTAGAAGAGATAAATTTTCAGTCAACCACCAGGGCTTCCCCTTCCTTTTCCCCTCCCCACCAGCACCAACAGGGCCTCCTTCTATGTTCTGACCAGAGAAACACATATTTTAGTCAAGTGAATGATGCCATAAATGATCCCACTCTTTGTATGAGATTCCCCCATCCGTATACACTGGAAGATGCCTTTGTACTTTAGAGGTTCAATAAAATAAAATACATAAATGATAATTAACATAATATCCCATGTCCATGCAATGAGAGTGGGTGAGGAAATGGAATGAACTATCCCCACCCCCAAATCAACGCTGGAAACCACCAAGTTTTCCCTTTCCCAGTAGCTCATCATAGGATTTATATCATTAGAGTGCTTACTGAAGCAAAGGGGTTGGATGACTTTGCTACCTCTATACCAGTTTTGTATAAAAATGACAACTACTGATTTATTTAAATAAGATTTCCATCACCAAAATCTCTGTTTTTGTGAGATCAGTTTACCCAAACCTACTCAGAACCATGAATTTACTCGATAAGGTTGGATGAGCCTCTGCAAGGAAAAAACATGTGGCATCAAGAGAAATTGGACTTGCTTGCAATGGGCAAGCTCAAGTTCCCAAAATAGAGGATTTGATATTTGGTCATCATTAAGAGTATGTATTTGTCATTCTAAGTTCAGTCATTCTACTGAATGACAAACATCAGTAAGCTAAATATTAGGAAACAAACCTGCTGACTTACGGCAACAACTTCCTCCTCTTAAAAAACAACGGTGTTTTAGCCGGGATTAGAGGCTCCGCTTCTCACGTCTGGCCTCTGAAGCATGAGCAAAGCCGGACGTGGGCTTCTGACCTATTGAGCCCATGGAGATCATAACATGAATTCAGACAAAAACAAAGTGTTTCCTATTCATTGGAAAAGGAAACAGCTCTAGAAATCATTTATTGCTCAGCTCTTGGATAGCTAATCAAATTCAGGAGTGTTTATTTGGAATAAACTATGACCACATAAATAACTTTATAAACTTGGAATCTTCCTGTCACCCAACTCCAAATCCCCTTAACCAATAGAATTTACTCTAACTTTTTCTTCTCTTTCCTGCTGCCAATTTTGTTCTCCTACTTAAGCCTTCAGTTTCCTTCATCCCTGAAATTTACTCCTACCACCTAAAAAAACAAAGCCAAAAGTGAACAAACAAAAGCCATTATACCTGCTTTCCCTTCAAAATAATATAAGTGACTCTAACCCTGCTCTCTACCATCAGACTTTGCTACTAGGTCCATACCCACAGCTGGCCTTGTTGAACAAGTTCATGTTCATTCCCTCTTATCTAACAGAAACCTGGTTATCTCGATCACACTTCTGCCCTTCCTTGTGAAATCCCTACCTTCCACTCCCACTTGTTTTGTGATGGAAGAAAAATTTCTATCCTATTGTGCCTGTCAACCCATCGATCTATTTTCATTAAGTCTTTCCAACTCTTGATCCTTTCATTAACTTACCTCCTGTAAATGCACTGTATGAATGGCTTTTATTGATGACATTTGCTCTCCCATTTTTCTTATCCATCCAGATTCCTGCCATGAGCATTAATTTCATGGACTAACTTTTGTAAAACATATCCCATGGGTCATATTTATTTGTATCCACTGTGTTGGACTCTTTGACACCTTTATGTCCCAATTCCTGTTTCTCTAGCTCAGCTGATCTTCCTTTGCTCTGCACTTCCCACCAGCAGGTCCACATTCTGACTCTATTTATCTCAAAACACCTGAACTTCATCTCCATGTTCTCCTACTGAACCATTTCCTTACTTCTTTCTATCTTTACTCTCACATGTTCCATTTTCCCCATAACCACTGCACTAACTCTTACCTGTCACCAGAATCTCTGTTATACAATCTTTTCTTTTTCACTCAATCTGTTATAGTTACACACTTCCCAATTTAACTCTAAATCGAGATATTTCCAGAGTTCCCTATAATCCACTCATTTATTCATTCTTCAAAAAATATATTTTGAGCACTCACTATATGCTAAATGCTGGGACAGACTAAAGAAGAAAACAGACATGATCTCTGCTTTCCTGGAATTTGCAGTCTAGCAGAAGAGACATATTAAACAAGTAAATGTACAAATAAATACATAATCACAAAATAACAAATTACTAATTAAGATCTATGAAGGGTACAAAAGGAAAATAATGGGGGGACCTACTTTTCACTGGGAGGGTCATGGAAATGTTCTCTGAGCGAGTGCATTTGAGCTAAGGTATAGGGAGAGGAAGATTAACATGTAGATAGGAAAATGTTGGGTGTGTTCCAGGAAAGGCCAGTGTGGCAGGAGCAAGCAAGAAAAGTGGCTCCAAATGAAGTTAGAAGGTTAGATAGGATTCTGAGCATGCAAGAACTTGTAGACCATGTTGTCGTGTTTGGGATTTGTTCTAGGTGCAATGAAAAGTTCTTAGGGAATTTAAGCAGCAGGTTATGAGCTGATCTGCAAGATCAAGGGCAACAATCTGCATGAGTACCCGATCGTGCTGGTGGGCAACAAACGTGACAACAGCCGCCATTGGGAGCTGACCATTGAGAGATGGCTCTGCCTATGCATTGGAGTGGAATTATGTCTTCATGGAGACCTCTGCCAAGACAGATGTCAGTGTGCATGAGCTGTTTCATATGCAGCTGACCCATGAGAAGTCCACCACTTGCCTCCAGCCTTCCCAGTAGAAATGCCAGATGCTGAAGTCTACCGAGAAGGTGCTCAGCAAGTGTGTCATCATGTGAGCCCTAGGCCTTAGGAGCCCGACCTTCTCCTGCAGTGTGCAGAAAACATGGACCAATCCCAGTGTAATGTGCCATCTGTATTTGATTGATGGTTGTGCTGTGGTTTGGGTAATAACAGCTAGACATCAATAAGTGTCCCTTATAAGTTAATAATTTTTTCTTTTTCCCAGGCAATAGCATTACATTTTTCACATCATTGACATTAGCGGAGGGAAAAAAGGGGCACTGTGCTTTTAAAGAATAACACTTGACAGACTTCCGAGATTAATGTTTGAAAAAGAGAATGAAGTACCAAAATGAATTAAAAGATGCTACCAGCCTTCTTGTAACCCTATTATTGTGTATTATCTTTAAACATTTCAAGTTTTGTAAATGCCTAATCAAATATTTCCATTGTGTGTTTAATTGTTAAGAAATGTGATTTTTGCAACAAAATTTGACAGATGACTGTGAGAAAGATATACTAAACAAGATAAATAAATGAATATTTATTTATTGAGGGTAGGGGTATAGAAAATTATGAAAGTGGAACTTGCTTACTAAAGATATGCCAGTTTCCTAAGCTGTTTAAAAATGTTTGGGTATTCCACATATCAGTTTTTTTTAAATGTAAAAGTTCCATAATGTAATACAGTTTTTCCTGCATACAAAACTAATAATAGCAATATGAAGAAATCTGCATTTAAAAAAGATCTCTTGATCTGTTCAGTGGAGAATTAATTAAAGAGGGCAAGGGTAGAATTAGGGAGAACAATTAAGAGGCTGTTGTAAATCCAGTCTATTATAAATCAGAAATAATGGTGGATTGGACTAGAGAGATAGCAGAAGAGATATTTGAAATGTACTTTGGAGGTAGAATCAACAGAATATGAGACTAAATTGAGAATCCTAAAGAGGGAAAGAAATCAAGAGTGACCCCTGGGACTCTCACTTGGGCCCTGGGCGGCAGATGGTGTCAATACTAACATGATCATGATGGGGACAGGAGTTGATAGCTATGGCTGGGGCATAGCAGACAAAGTAGGTAAAGAGCTCCTTTTGGGACACATTAAATTTGACATGCCTATAAGATTTCCAAGTGAAGATGTCAAGTAGGTAGCCCTGCCCACCCTCTGCCATATCTATCCTGCCATTTTGCAACTCTGGGTCATTCCCAGTATCATCTATGGATGCCACATTTGAGGCCAGGCTACAGTACTCCTGAGGAAAGATCCGGAACCATATATGTCACTGTGAGTTACAGAGGGGGAGGTAGGCAATTCACAGGTAGATGAAAAAGAGCAAACATTTGCTAAACAAATTCTTGCAAGGCCACCCAGAAACAATGGGACACAGGGGCTCTAGCAAACAGATTTTTGCTTGGAGCCTCCCGGTCTGCCACACTTAATGCAGATGTGCTAAGGTGAATATGCTAAAATGATTACCCTAAGTTTCCCTTCCTGAACCCTGTTTTTCTATCTGAATCTCTTCAGGCAAGGAAAGGGTAGGTAAAAATTCTTCCTGAGTTTGTTGGATTTTAATTGTTTGCAGCTCAAAATAATCTGCATGCCAGGGTGACACATTCTGGGGAGATTTGCTCCCAACACCCACACTATAAGAACTCTTAACTTTTCTTCTTCTTTGGAACATGTCTGTGTTTTTGCCTAGTTGTGTTCCCAGTTGACAAACTCTAAGACCCTTGAATAAATCTTTTTAATTTAATTCTAACCAAAGCTTCCAGACTTTTTCTGAGTTCTTTCAACAGATCTGTCAGGAATTTACAAGAAGCTGAAGTTTGGTGGTGGTTGCTGCTTTGGTGAAGTTAAATGATGAAAATATAATACTTTATATAAAATGGGTGTGTTCTGAGTGAGAGGATAAAGACAATGTAAAAAAAAAAAACAGTGTGCTGGTAAGTTGATACCCTATTGTCATTGCCTGTATTGTGGATAACTATGAGGAATTATTCCAGGATCAATTTGATACAGTTTGTGTGACCCTGTTCAGTGAACACAGATGTGGAGAATACTCAAGGGGGCCTTTAAAAAAGAGATTGATGTAAATTTTTTTTAGTTAAAGTTTATTGGGGTGACAATTGTTAGTAAAGTTACATAGATTTCAGGTGTACAATTCTGTAATGCATTATCTATATCTCACATTGTGTGTTCACCACCCAAAAAACATTTATCCGTAAAGATTGATGTAAATTTTGAAACTTGGGAGGTGAAGCTATGCAAATGGCAAGGTTGTCCCTGGAAGCAGAATGAACTAGTATGTCTGGAAAAGCTTGCAGTTTGGTTTCAAGTTAGAAGTGTACCACTTTGGAAAGGATGTCTCTAGGGTGCAGCAAATATACATTTTGGCCTAATGCCAAATGGCCAAGTATTAAAGTATAATATTTGATCAAAATGGAGGCCAAATTTACTATCCGTATCATGGATAGCATTTGGATGCCGCAGAAAAAATATCAGCCATTTTACCCAAAAGAGTTTAATAATTATTACAAATATATTATGAAAATTTAATAGCCAAATTTTAAAAGTTTGATATTCTCATGTAAAAGCAAGAATTCTTCAGCACTGCCAGCTTCTTGATTGCTCCTGTGTTTACTATACTGCTTTTTTGTGACACTTTGTGGATCTTCTGTTTCAACTGATGTCAGAAGAAGAAGAAGATATTTGGGGATTACTTTGTTTTTCCTTATCAATTTCTTATTTTCTTTATATGATTTATAATAATTTATTATAGCCAGATGACAAATAGATGATAATTTTTCATGAATATTCTGTGTGATTTAGAAGTTGTTTTTCTTTGTCAAATTTGAATTGGCAGTATAGACATTCTCCTTTCCATTCTACTTTGGTGAGTTCCTATAATACTGTTCTTGAAAACGTAGTTGGCTCAATGAAATAAAATAACTCAGTATAGCTATTATAAGTCATTTTGTTTAACACAATAAGTGCCACTATATCAAGCAATTCTATAGAAATTATCATTTTGATACAATCTAATCTATTATTCTGCCTTGTATAATTAATTTTATTAGATGTTTGTTGGTTGAAAAATGGTTTTCCCTAAAGTTATCTGTATCATGCACTCTCAATATTTATATTAATTATCAAACTATTTCTCTACTTATGTAAGTACTTAAAAGGTTTGTGTATATACTATCACTAGCTTTAACTGTCATTAATCACAGTAACACATGTAAGCTATTATTTGTAATAATACACGTATAGTAAATTTATCCTTCAACCGACTGATAGAATCTTAATATAAAGCATATAAGGACATTTTTCACCCTGAATCCATGTAGAATACCTACCTGTATTTAAAAGAAACAAGAAAAACAAACTGGCAGTTGCAAAATAGCCCTGAGTATGTAACGTTCAACATAGGGAATATTGTCAATAATGTTGCAACAACTATGTATAGTGCCAGTGGACAATAGACTAATTGTGGGGATCAGTGAATAAATTATATAAATGTCTATCCACTATGCTGTACACCTGAAACTAATATAAAATAACATTGAATGTCAACTGTAACTGAAAATAAAAGAAACTGTTCAGTAGTAACTGTCAATCTGCATGACATTCTTTTTATACAGTATTATATTTATTAGTCTGATTAGATGTGATTCGCTATGGCCTTCAGGGATGCCAGAAATTACGTTACAAGAGACATCCAGCTATTTGGTCTTCCACCTGACAATGCAGAATAGAAAATTGTGGTCAGGTCCTGAGGCTACTGGGTGCATCTCTGGTATCTATACCACTAAAATGATATTGTAGGGATGGAAGGGGAGTTGCTCTATTATGAAATCTAATGCAATGGTTTTCCTGGGACACAGAGGTAGAGATAGGTGCATACATTCCTGGACTGGGCACATGTGTCACGGCTCTTGAGGAACTAAAGGATGGCCGTTGTAAACACATTATCAGAGACCCATTGGGCCCTCTTCAGCATTTTAGTTGTGCACCCTAATTGGTTGGCTTCTCCCTACATAGGTTCTGTGTAAGCAGTCACCAAATATTGTTTACCATGATCCTCTTCACTTAGTAGAAACAAAAAATAATAGCATTAGCCTAGACCCCCCTGTTAGACATTGCCATGTGGGAGACCCTGCTTGTTCCGCCATTTGTCATGCGAGGCAGCCTGCAGGGCCTCTAGTCCTGCCGCTCCCCACATAAGAACGCAGGACATGGTGAGGCCAAAAGGGACACCCACGGAGCCATAGGTAGGGGAGTCATACCACTATAGTCTCACTGGAGGCTGGAGTCACACAACGGGCAACCTGCTGTCCGCTTCTCTGCCTGCCAACCGACCGACTCACTGATTCGGCTCTCTCAACTCACCAACCGGCGCAGTCACAGCAGTTATATCAGGGGCTAATTGGCTAACTGGTTACAGCTGATGGCCAACTAGCCACAGCTGACGGCCATCTACTACCCGAGCCAGCACCCTTCCATATGAGGCAGGGAGCCTGGAAACTGCTCTCTGGGGCTCTGTCCCCACACTCCACCCCTACAGGTTCTTGCCTCACAATCTAGGCGACAAGCGTCTTCCGCGAGGGTCCCTGTGCCATATTAGCCTACAGGCACCTACAGATGGAAAGAAACAGTAGTCTTAGGAGCCAACAATGGCAAATCCCTTCCATCTGGGAGGATACATGCTAGCTTTTTGTCCTGGGAAAGGAGGGTCGCTGTGTCGTGCGCGGAGGCCTGCTTGCCACGCCATTCTTCAGGCGGGGCGGCTTGCGGGGTCTCTGCTCCCACTCCCCACACAAGAACGCAGGATATGGTGAGGCCAAAAAGGAACACCCACAGAGCCATAGGTAGGGGAGTCATACCACTATGGTCTCACTGGAGGCTGGGCCCACTGGACGCGCAACCTGCTGTCCGTCTTTCCGCCAACCAACCGACGACTCCCCTCCACTCTCTCGACTCTGTTCCTCTCCTCTCTTCCGCTCTCCTCGGCTCTGCTCGGCTCCTCAGCAATCCTCGGCAGTCCTCGGCAGTCCTCGGCTCTCCTCCGTAGCCGCAGCAGTTATACCAGCGGCCAATCGGCTAACCGGCCACAGCCGACAGCCAATCAGCCACATCCGAGCTAGCACCTTTCCACGTGACGCTGAGAGCCTGTAAACTACTCTCTGGGGCTCTGTCCCCACACGCTGCCACTGGCACCTTTCCTGGTTTGTGGTACCAGACCTTTATGGCAGTGCTTGGGGTCCCTTGCGTAGTTTCAACATGTAGCAGAACAGGGGACGCCATAATAGGCCATAGTGAGAGCACATAGGTTCCCTGCAAAATCATCCTGGTGTCAGGACCTCCGTATACTACAGTCACTTGCAGTAGCCACTCAGCCACCACCCCTGGTGTCACTTACAAATCATGAGTCAACCCGGCCCCCCATGAGGCTACATGGGGACAAAACCCTGGAAAGCAGTTTCCAGGCTCTCGGCCTCACGTGGAGGGGTGCTGGCTCGGGTAGTAGATGGCCGTTGGCTGTGGCTAGTTGACCGTTGGCTGTAGCCGGTTAACCAATTGGCCACTGATATAACTACCGCGGCTGCGCTGGAGAATGGAGTGAGTCGGTTGGCAGAAAAGTGGACAGCAGGTCGCACATAGTGTGAATCCAGCCTCCAGTGAGACTATAGTGGTGTGACTCCCCTACCTATGGCTCCGTGGGTGTTCCTTTTTGGCCTCACCATATCCTGTGTTCTTGTGTGGGGAGTGGGAGCTGAGACCCCACCTGACACCCTGCATGACACATGGTGCAGCGAGCAGGGTGTGGTGTCGGCCAAAACTCTCCAGAATGTACTGGAGCAGTTTATACATAATAAAAGCTCAGTTTCATAAGCAGGGTACGGTGCCGGCCAACACCTACCGAAGCATGGTGGAGCAGTTTGTGCGTGTGAGAGCCCAGCTTCGGGAAGCCCATGAGGAGCAACACCAGGAACGGGAGGGGCGGTCTGCCTGGGAGACTCAAGCCTCCAGCTGGCACACCACCCTCTTGGCCTTGGACGGCGTTGTCTTCATTTTGGTAATCTGCTGCAGCCTTAGGCTCTGAGGATTGTGGACATCTCACATGGAGGCCTCCAGCCACTCAGACACCTGGCACGGTGAGCAAGATTCCGAACAGGTAGGAATGGCGTCTGACTCTGGGCAGGAGTACGTGTGGCCCCCACACAGTGTATGGTGTCCGGTGGCCACTGTTCTCAGGAGTTGGACCCCCAAGGGGGGGGTGGGAGGACATGGACGGCTCTCCGGCCAGTGTGGAGAGGGCCCTGCAGGCTCTGGCTGAGCGGTTGCTGGAGGAGGCGAAGGCTACAGCCGGCTGTGTGGGCTGGATGTTCTTCACGGCCTTGAGTCTCAACATGGAAAATGCGCTTAATGAAATGGCCCAGGTGCCAGAACAGGTGTCCCGGTTGGAGGCACTGGAAGCTCGGGTCCGCCTCTTAGAAGAGGGGCCCCACAGTGGAGACTCTGAGGCAGAGGCGGAGGAAGTAAGTGGAGACAATGTAGCTCCCAACCCCCAAGCCCGGCCAATCTTGAAGCAAAGGGGAAAACGTGAGCAACCTTTGGGCCCTGGGGGCATTGCTGCCGGCAACCCAGCTATGACTGAGTTCACGACCTACACCCCAGACACTCCCACTGAGTTGCAGGAGCTGGGGAGGCGGTACAGACAACGCCCTGGAAAGCCAGTCTCGGCTTGGATATTACGTTTATGGGATGAGGGAGCAGACAACATTCTCTGCTCCGCAGGCAAGATGGAAAAGCTAGCCTTCGTGACAGTGCATCCGTCCCTGCGACAAAGGTTACAGAACTGCCATAGGTTGGCCAACAACCAGGGCAACCATTCTCTAATGGCGTGGCTCACGGCTGCGGTACGCACCGTATGGGAACAGGCTGGCGAGCTGCCAGACACTGTGAGTCAATGGCAGTCATTTACGGAATTTATGCAAATCATCCGTGAAATGGGTATGAGACATGCTATTTTCAACCCTAATATGCAGGGGCCGGATGACGAGCTTTTTACAGCCAGCATGAGAGATCTGGTTTTGGATACTGCACCTGCGAGTGCTTTTGGATCCTTGGTTGCTATTCTTACACCCTATGTGGGCGATGGATCCATGAAGTTACAACTGCCATGGCCACCCTGGGGGATGTTGAAAGCCAGAGGCGAAGGAAGTTAAGACAGGAGGTCCAAACAGTTAAGACCTGGAAGCCCAAATCAAAAGTAAAGGGGCGAGGTCGCGGGCCTCAGAGAGTAACACGCACACAGATGTGGTGTGATCTCGTGGCAGCAAGGGTTGATTGGGAGAAGATAGACCGACAACCCAATGCACTCTTGTTGGAACTTTGGAAACAGTTGCGTCTGGAACAGCAAATCTGGAGAAGCCTAAAGGAGAAGTCTGGGAAAGCATGACCCATGTCCTTCATGCGGCAGCTTGAGGCCGATTCCTTTCAGCTTGATTAGGGGTGGGGCCAAGGTACCCGGTCAGAGAGGATGAGCAGGGACTGGAGGCTCCACGTAGAACTGTCCATACATTGGTCCCCTTCGAATGTACAGAGGGTTTTGGCTTTAGTTGACACTGGCGCAGACTGCAGTCTTGTTTATGGGAACCCAGAACTGTTCCCCGGACCAGCAATCTGCATTGATGTCTACAGGGAAAAGACTGTGACTGTAAAAGCCGTTTCCTTACCACTGGGTATAGGAAGGCTTCCCCCTCGTACCTACAAGGTGTATGTCTCCCCTGTTCCAGAGTATATTCTAGGGTTGGACGTGCTACATGGCCTCAGCTTACAGATGTCGGTAGGAGAGTTCCATCTCTGGATCCGGGTGGTGAAAGCGGTGACACGCGGGCATGCTCACCACCCTCCTCAAGTGTTGCCACAGCTCTGGCGGGTGGTTACAGTGTGACAGTACGGCCTGCCAGGAGGGAAGGAGGAGATTGGTCGTACAATTTTGGAATTAGAGAGGGCACATATAGTGAGGCCAACGCACAGTCCCTTTAACTCCCCTGTATGGCCTGTCAAGAAGCCAGATGGGACCTGGCGAATGACTGTGGACTATAGGGAGTTAAATAAGGTGACGCCACCTTTGCACACGGCAGTACCTTCAATACACGATTTTATGGATCGTCTGACTGTCCGCCTGGGAAAATATCACTATGTAGTGGGCTTGGCCAATGCTTTTTTGTCCATTGACATTGCACCCGAGCGTCAAGAGCAGTTTGCTTTTACGTGGGATGGGCGTCAGTGGACTTTTCAAGTCCTTCCGCAAGGATACTTGCACAGCCCCACTATCTGCCACAGGCTCGTGGCCCAGGATTTGGCACAGGGGGATCACCCATCCTCTGTGGCCTTGTTTCATTATATTGATGATATTTTATTAACATCAGATTCTCTTTCTGATTTAGAGCAAGCAGCTCCCTCTCTTCTCCACCACCTGAAGCCACGCAGCTCTGCAGTGAATGAGGAAAAGGTCCAAGGCCCTGGATTATCTGTCAAGTTTTTGGGTGTTGTGTGGTTGGGTAAGACAAAGGTCTTACCTGAGGCAATTACTGACAAAATACAAGCCTTTCCCCGGCCGACCAAGGTCTCCCAACTGCAGACATATTTGGGTCTGCTAGGATATTGGTGGGTGTTTGTACCCCATTTAGCACAAATGGCAAGGCCCTTGTATAACATGATAAAAAAAAGGGGGGGGTCTCATGGGATTGGACGGAGGCTATAGAGCAAGCCTTCATTGCCACAAAACAGGCAGTGCAGCAGGCACAGGCTCTGCAAGTAGTGGACCCCGGCCGCACATTTGAACTTGATGTTCACGTAACGCAAGAGTGATACAGTTGGGGCCTCTGGCAACGGCAGGAGCGTCTCCGGTTCCCAGTGGGATTTTGGTCCCAATTATGGAAAGGAGCGGAGGTCCGCTACTCTCTAATAAAGAAACAGCTGGCTGCTGTGTATGCAGCCCTAGTAGCCACAGAAGCCCTCACAGGAACGGCACAGGCGTTGGTTCGAACAACCTATCCCATCTAGGTGTGGGTCCGTACGTGGACCCAGGGACCCAAAATGGGGGTGGCACAGACCACTACCCTCTCCAAGTGGGGTGCCTACTTGGAGCAACGTAGCACCCTTAGTTCAAGCCCTTTGAGCACAGAGCTACAACAGGGCCAAGGACTCTGCCTAGAGGGGAGGACTTGGAGCCCTCGCCCTATAAAGAAGGACAGTCCCCGGTACCTAAGGATGCCTGGTTTACCAATGGTTCTAGCCAAAGTGCTGCAGCTGTTTGGACGGCTATTTGTGTGCAGCCCAAAATAGACACCGTTTCGTTTGATATTGGGATGGGCCAGAGTAGCCAGTGGGCTGAGCTACGGGCTGAGTGGATGGTAATCAGGCATGAGCCCAGGCCCCTAGTTATTTGCACTGACAGCTGGGCGGTGTTCTGGGGCCTAACGTTGTGGCTCCCTACATGGAAACACCAAAACTGGTTGGTAGGACACCGTCCACTGTAGGGTCAAGCCATGTGGCAGAGGACCTCTGGGACCTAGGGCAGAGAAAGGAGGTGACCCCAATGCATGCCACAGGTCACTCCCCCTTAGTGTCCCCAGGTAATGATGAAGCAGACGCCCTAGCACGGGTCCAATGGTTAGAATGGGCTCCTGCCACTGATGTGGCCCATTGGCTGCATAGGAAATTGCAGCACGCTGGAAGCCGAACCATGGGGCAGGTGAGCAGATGCTGGGGTCTGCCTTTGAAATGGCAGAAGATAGCAGATGTCTGCTATGATTGTGCCGTCTGTGCCCAGGACAGCCCCCAACAGTGGAGGCTCCCCTGGGAGACACAGCAGATTACACGAGGGAGGGTGCCCCTCACTCGCTGGCAAGTGGATTACATTGGACCCCTGCGTTTACAGCAGTGGACACTGCTACAGGGTTGATGTTTGCTTGGCCGTGTCCGGCTGCGGATCAGTGGCATACAGTGGTCGCTCTTACATGGCTGTGTACCCTCTATGGGTGCCCCCAAGTCATTGAAAGTGACAGGGGTACCCATTTTACAGGGCAAGAAGTGCAGCGTTGGGCTGCCAGGATGGACGTGCAATGGTTGTTTCATACCCCATATAACCCACTCCCCGTATAAGAACTCAGGATGTGGCTAGGCCAAAAAGGAACACCCACGGAGCCATAGGTAAGGGGAGTCATACCACTATAGTCTCACTGGAGGCTGGAGCTACACAATCCGCAACCTGCTGTCTGTTTCTCTGCCCACCAACCAACCGACTCGACTCCCGACTCACCAACCAGCGCAGCCACGGCAGTTATATCAGGGGCTAATGGCTAACTGGTAACAGCTGATGGTCAATTAGCCACAGCTGACGGCCATCTACTACCTGAGCCAGCACCTTTCTACGTGAGGCCGAGAGCCTGGAAACTGCTCTCTGGGACTCTGTCCCCACAGACATGCCCCAAATAGTGTTCAGAACGATCTGTGATCTGAGGGCAGGATGTTTGTTTCCATGCGGATGATCAGTAATTCCTTCCACCTTCCTGTTAGGCAGGACACTAGAAATATCATCTCATCCAATCATCCCAGGAATCTGTATTACTCATACAAGATAGAAATTGCATAATGACTTTTGATTAGTCTCCCATACAAATTCTGAAGTTTGTAATCAGGGCAGTCAGGGAGGGTTGGGAGGGAGAGCCGCAAAAAGCACGACCTGTGAGAGGGAAATGTCTCCAGCAGAGTCTCTGCTAATTAGCCCTTCAGGGCTGCTGCATTCTGGAGGGATAGGCTTCATCCTCAATTGGCACCACATTTTCCCAGGGCAGTGAATGGACTGTGGCCACAAACTACACCTAGTAAATGGTATGATAAAGGAAACTTGGATTTACAGTGAACTATCTGAGCCCTCCCCTTTGGAGGACTTAGAACCATGGTCAGGCCAGTGATGAAATTTCAGGTCCCAGGAGGTAGGAGTTAAAGCAGAGAGGCCTGATCTGCAGAGGGCCAGGGACCTCATCATCAGAGACTACACAGGGATTTAGAAGGCGAAAAATAGCTGTATGATCAAGGGATTTGGCAACACTTCACTTCTGCTTGGTCAAATACACCCCACATTCCCTGTCATCACTCAGTGCCTATCTCTGCTCCCTTGGCGTAGCTTTCTAACTGGGAGGTATAAGGTCAGGAATTTACTCCAGCTAGGGCCTGGCTCTCAGTTCCTTGAACTCCATGTGTCCAGTGACATTCTCCTCCCTCAGCACCCTCTCCAATGACCATCTGTCGTGCGGGGAGGCCTGCAGGGTCTCTGGTCCCACTCCCCACATAACGCAGGATATGGTGAGGCCAAAAAGGAACACCCACGGAGCCATAGGTAGGGGAGTCATACCACTACGGTCTCACTGGAGGCTGGGTTCACTGGACGTGCGACCTGCTGTCCGTTTTGTCTGCAACCCACCGACGACTCTCTTTCACTCTCCTCCACTGTCCTCGGCTCGCCTTCGTAGCCGCAGCAGTTATATTGGCGGCTAATTGGCTAACTGGCTACAGCTGACAGCCAATCAGCCACAGCTGACGGCCATCTACTACCCGAGCCAGCACTCCTCCACGCGAGGCCAAGAGCCTGGAAACTGCTTTCTGGGGCTCTGCCCCCACACTCCACCCCTACAGGCTCTCGCCTCACAATCTACGTGACAAGCGTCTTCCGCGAGGGGACCTGTGCGAGGAGCCTGGGGGTGAATGCAATATCCTGGACATAGCCAGGCTCTCTGGGCACAGCCAGGGTTTCTCAGGGCACCACCAGTGCTTCTGGGCACGGCCAGACCTCCTGGACTTCTTAGGGTACCACCTGTCTTCCCAGACACAGCCAGGTTTTCTCAGGGCACCACCAGTGCTTCTGGGCACGGCCAGACTTCCTGGACTTCTTAGGGTACCACTAGTTTCCCTGGGCACAGCCAGGATTTCTCAGGGCACTGCCACTCTCTGTGGGCACAGCCACACTTCCTGGACACAGCCAGGGCTCTCAGGGCACCGCCACTCTCTGTGGGCACAGCCACACTTCCTGGACTCAGCCAGGGCTTTCAGGGCACCGCCACTCCCTCTGGGAACAGCCCGACTTCCTGGGCACAGCCAGGGCATCTTCAGGGCTCAGCCAGACTTCCTGGACTCAGCCAGGGCTCTCAGGGCACTGCCACTCTCTCTGTGCCTCTCAGGGTACCCTGCTGGAACAACAGCGACTCACAATCAAGGTGCTTACATATTCTCAATGGCGGCCAGTCAAGAGACAAAAGCAAATATCCCCCAGTTCCACTAACAACAGTTCCCAAACAAACAGTCAAGCGGTCCATTAAATTAGGGATGGAAGGCAATTCCCCATAGTCCATAGTCATTCGCCAGGGCTGTCCTGGGGTGAGGGACGACCTTGACCTCACCCTCATCTCCCACGGAGGACTCAGCAAGCGTTACCTCCTGGGACTATAAGTCCTGCATCCGGGCTGCCTGAGCAGGAACTTCCCCGGCCCACAGGGCCGCAACGACCTTCGCTTTCTCCGGCCTGTGCTGGTTGGGGAACCGTCCACATCTTTCCACCTCTCCACGGGGCTCCATCTCTGCAGCAGCTGCATGGCTTTTCCTGTGCTGGTGGGAGAAACGTCCACGTCCTCCCACCCCTCCACGGGGGTCCAGCTCCCCGGCAGCTGCTCCTCCTGGTCTTCCTCAGATTGGGTGTTCATACACACAAACTGCTCCACCGTCCTTTGGAGAGCTTTGGCTGGCACCATACCCTGCTCACTGTGCCATTTGTCGTGCGGGGAGGCCTGCAGGGTCTCTGGTCCCGCTCCCACATAACGCAGGATATGGTGAGGCCAAAAAGGAACACCCACGGAGCCATAGGTAGGGGAGTCATACCACTATATTCTCTCTGGCGGCACTATACTCTCACTGGAGGCTGGATCCACACTGTCCGCAAACCGCCATCCACACTTGCCAGCCCAGCCGCCATCTTCTTGCTAGCCCCCATCCTCTCTCCCTCTCTCCTCCGTAGCCGCAGCAGTTATATTAGCGGCTAATTGGCTAACTGGCTACAGCTGACGGCCAATCAGCCACAGCTGACGGCCATCTACTACCCGAGCCAGCACTCCTCCACGTGAGGCCGAGAGCCTGGAAACTGCTTTCTGGGGCTCTGTCCCCACACTGGCATAAAGGACAACTCAGATACAACCAAACAGCACCCACACCCATTCTTTCCTTTTCCTCCTGTAACATGGAGACGTCCGTGCTCCTGCATGTGGTCTTTTTCTCCCAGCAGAGCTCTGAAGCTCTCTATCAGGGAACGTCTGCTACTCTCCCGTCTTTGCCACCTCCCTCTGTCTCCTGTGGCCCATTTATTCCTTAACCTGGTGTCCTGCTCCAGCTACTGTCTTCTCTCTTTCTTTACTTTATTTAGCAGCCAAATACAATTTTGTTAGGCTTTAAATGTATGTGTTTCAATATTATTGTATAAATATAAAAATTATTATTATATTATGTAAAATCTATATATTATATGTAAGTATATGCTCACATTTCTTGAGTATAAAATGTCAAAAAAACACTTTCTCTTCCTAACCATCTCCAAACACATACCCCAGAGATAATCATGATGAGATTGTGTATATATATATATGCAGTATAGATGCATCAGAATTCTTACACAAGTGGAATCATATGATACATGCTGTTCTGCAATGTGCTTTTTTCATTTTACACATTTTAGATATTTTTCCACATCAGTACATATAAATACACCTCATTCTTTTTAATGGCTGCATTGAATTTTAATGACATTTTAATATTCACTTCTCTATCTTCAGTGCCTACAACAATGCCTGGCACACAGTAGGCACTCTTGAAGCAGGATGGATAGCCTAGGTCATTGACCTCACTCCACTCCAGGATGCTGAACGAGGCACCTCCTTTCAAAGAAGTAAGGAACCACACCCACCACCTGCAGCTAGAGATAAACAAAACTAGTTTCATTTGGCAGGGCCAGTAGCCATAACCAGACTTGGTCTTTAATGTCATTATAATCTAATTTATATTGCTGTTACCGAGGCTACCATTGTGCACCTGACGTCATGACAGTTCCGGAGGAAACAAATAAGGACAAAAAGAGAGGAAACGAGATCCCACCACTAGAAAGGAGGAGACAGGGTGACATCTCCAAATTCCTAAAAGAGATAAAAACCCTAATCAAGACCTTCTCGGTGAGACTCAATCTCTGAGTTTACCCACACTTCCTTCTCAAGGGTGTACTTTTGCTTTAATAAACTCCCTGCACTTGCCTACACTTGTCTGGCTCTTGAATTCTTTCTCGCAGGAAAATAAGAACCTGGTTTTTGCTCCGGGTTGAGTTTACTTCGGGACATCCCCGAGAGCCTCTGGCATCGTTCTGAATATTTGGTGGATGAGTGAATGAATACATTCCGCTGTTCATTAGCACATCGTATTTGGACCCATTTTTCTACTGTTTAACATTCGGACTGTTGTCAGTTTATTGCTATTACAGATAAATTTGGCCTGAACTGCTCTAGGCAAGGCCGTGCCTTCCCTTTGAGTCCTCACATTCTCCAGTCCTTACATCCTCCTGACTTCCTCTGTCTGTGCTCCTGTACCCATGATTGTTAAAATATGCCCTGTTTGCTCTGTGATCAGCTGAGACATTGCTTTTGAGTGTCATTCACAAGAAACCCAAAAGGAATGAGCACATATGATTGTATAGGTTTTGTTGGACATTTCTATAATCCCACTGTGGCAGCCATTAGTGTAGTTCACCAATGATTCCGATTCTTCTCCTTCCAGGAACATAGAACATTTTTCTTCTCTGTTCTTTTAAATCTCCCTTAAAGTGACTTGCTTCTGCCAGTAAAACGTGAAGTCTTGAAGAGCCAGTAGGTGACTGTCATGTTCCTTCCCCTGCGCCAGAGGATCGTCTGCATGGGTCCCAGAGCAGATCCCACTTGATCCCTATTAACCCAAGATGGGCATATAGTGTTACTAAGAAAGTCACTTTTGTTTTTAATGCCCTGAAATTTGGGGATTATTAGCTACCGAAGCAAGTTTAACTCCTCCCAACTAATAGACACCGGGAAGGACCATATGGAGTGTTGCATAGCTTCTGACGACATCCTGAGGGCTCCCTGTTTCATTTCCTCCTCCAGGGCTGGGCTGGGCACTCGGCCCCTTCCGGAGGCCCCTTCTGGAGGCTCCAGATGCATGACCTTTGTAAGTATTGTCCACATACTTTCTGATTGATTTTTTCTGATAAAAAATTTTTCTATCCGTTGCTACTCTTCTCCAAAAAAACAGCAAATGTATTACACAATTCTCTCTCAAATAAATTAGAAGAACACAAAATATATTTTATCTCCATGATCACCCTCACACTGGACCACTGTTCTCCCAGAGAATTGCATGTAAAGTCTCTGAAACCCCTCTTGTTTCCTGTTTCCTTGCTCTGCCTGATTTGATAGGACCATGAGAAAAATGTGCAATCACTTATGTCACTCCTGTCATACCCATTACAGAGAGAAGATCCTTGGTATCAGAGGGTCTGTAGCAGCATTAGGAGAACAAGCCTTCCATCACACTTCCTGTCCATTCCTACTCAGATCCAGAATCGGGGTTTATCCCTAGGTGTCTATGAAGACTACATTGGGTGAGCACCCTACCTCAGCTGCTTCCTCCAAGGTCTGTGTCGTTTTTCTTGAGTAGTCTACCACAGAGACCACACCAACCATCACAACAAAATAACAAAAAATGAATTATTTTATGTGCGAAAGCCTAGATCAATTCTTTGTAAGCTGAATCTATCCCACATATAATGAGCCCAGCAAGTTACCCAGGGTTGATAACTTGACATAACTGTCAGTTGATAACTGCAACACTTCTGTGCTTAGCTTAACAAGCTGTAAGCAAATTACAAGGGAATTTTGATTGTCTTGCTGCAAAACAATCCTAAAATTTAGTTGCCTAAATGACTGTCGATAAACAAGAATTATTCTGGGCAGTTTTTCGGTAATGCTCAGGCTCAGCTGATCTCAGTTACATTATGTCATGTGTCTGTGGTCAGTTGGTGAGTTGGCTGAGTACTACCTAATCCCTATGGCCTAACTAATATGTCTGACAATTGGCTGGTTACCAGCTGGGGCAAAAAAGGGGCATGTATCTTTCATCACCTAACAGGTTGGCCTGGACTTATACACATGGTGGTGGACACGAGTTCCAAGATCAAGACCTAATGTAAGTCCTCATGCCCAAAGTGATTTGCAATTTTGCTATTTTGCTAATTTGCTAATTTGGCTGAAGCAAATCACAGGATATCCCAAACTCAAGGGATGACGAAAGACTACCTCTAATGAGAGGGCTGATTAAGAATGTGGATACAAGGAAGCATCTGTGGCCATTTCTTGCCATCTACCATAAGAAAGTAGTCTCCAATGCAGGCCTTAGCCTTCCTCTGAATAGCTTTCTGATCAGACCTGGTGAATCCACTCAGTATGCTCATACCAATACCTCCAGGACCCTTCAGGATACTGAATCACTCCTGTATCAGCTCTTGTTCTCCAAATCTGTACTCGTGTCTGTAGCACTAAACAGTATGGCTTAGGATTAAAGTCTGTCACTTTTGTATACAATTACAGAAATGGTTTCAAATCAGGAACTCGGGATTTAAATTTTTGGTAACACCATTAATTACAATGTGCATTTTCAAGAGCTGGAGGAATTACCCAGAATGTTGAGTTGTTTTAATCTCTATAACTTCTTCACTTTATGTACTGGTACTCCTATAGTATTTCATATCCTACCCATAGGTAAATATTCTCCTCTCTTGTACCTGGTGTTGTGTTCTATGCACATTTCTCCTTATGACTTCCTGATTTTATGGTGTACTTCTTGATTCTAAGGTCAAATATACCCAAAAAATTATGGAAACATAAACACATTTTATTTTTATGTTTGTTAACATTTGCGTTATAGAAGATCTAAGATTGCATTACATAATATGGTAGCCATTAGCTATATGTGGTTATTGAGCACTTGAAATGTGGCTAGTTTAAATTTAGATGTGCTGTAAATACAAAAAAAATGCATACTAGATTTTGAAGATATGGTGTAAAATAAATAATGTCAACTAATCACATTAATAACTTTTATATTGATTACATATTAAAATGAGAATATTTTGCAAACCTGAGTTAAATAAAATGTATTACTGAAATAAGTTTCACTTGCTTATTTTTATTTTTATTAATATGACTACTAGAAATTTACATAATGTGGTTCACATTTTTGGCTCTGAGAATTTATTCTAACAATTTATAGAAAAGTAAAGGTGAAGTGGTTATATAAATATCAGACAAATTATATTCGAGAACAAAGAACATTTTCAAAGATAAAGAAGATTATTACATAATGATGGATAAGACATACAAATTCTAAATATGTATGTCCCTACTAAGAATTAGACAGATCCACAATTATAGCTGAAAATTTTGATGCCCATCTCTCAATAATTGATAGAACAAGTAGTCAGAAAATCAGCAAGGATCGAGACCATGGGAACAATACCAGCAACCAACTTGACATGACTGACATTTATAGGAAATGCCATTCCACAGCCGCAAAATTTACAATCTTTTCTAGTGCAAATGGAACATTAAGCAAGAAATCACATGCTGTGCTATAAAACATGTATCAATAAATTCTTGAAAGGATTCAAATCATACACAGTGTACTGTCTGTTCACACTGGTATTAAATTAGACATCTGTAACAGACGAATACTTGGAAAATCCTCCAAGTATTTGGAAATTAAATAACACACTTCTAAATAATGCATGGACCAAAGAATACAACAAAATGGAAATTAAAAAAATACATACTAGTATTTTGTACTGAATTAAATTGTAGCACAACATTAAAATGCATGGAATGTCACTATAGTGGTTCTCAGAGAGAAATTTATAAGTACTAAATGCTTATATTAGAAAAGAAGAAAGATGTAAGTCAATGACCTCAGTTTCCACCTTCAGAAACTAGAAACAGAAGGCTCAATCAAATCCAAAGTTAACAGAAGAAATAAATAAAGATCAAGGCATAAATCAATGAAATGGCAAAGGGAAAAACAATAGAGTAAATCAAGAAAACGAAAAGCAGATTTTTTGAGAAGGTCAACAAAATTGATAAACCTCTAGCCAGAGTGGTCAGGAAGAAAAAGAGGGAGAGAAGATATGAATTATCAACATCAAGGATGAGCAGCACTACAAATACTACATCTATAAAAGGATAATAAGAAAGTCTCAATTGTAAAAAAAAAAAAAAATAGTAAGGTAAATAATACTTTATTTTGTGTGAGTGTGGAGAGAAAAGAACTCTCCTGCACAGTGAAGTAAATTGATACTAAAACTCCTTTCTTGAGCATATATCCAAGAGAAAGTCTCAAGTAGTTTTGTAAAAAGATATTTCTCACAGAGTTGTATGTGGTAAAGGGGAGTCGGAGGCAACCCAGGCTTCACCACAGGGGAATGGATAGTGAAGTGTGGGGGATACGTGTTATGGAATATTACGCAGCCCTCAGGAGCAAGGAATGTGATGAACATACACACATCCTAAACCTGTGTGCGTATTTTAGGACATCTATCACACATTAAAGTCAGTTCTTTGAAGGTGGAAAGAAGGAATTGTGGAATGGCAATCAAGAGCTAAGGAAGAAAAAGGCGAGGAGTATTTACAGTGACCCAAGATAATAGTCTACTATGAGCTAAGGAATATGCACCTGATGTCCAGGAAGAAAGAGAAATAATTGCATGAACGCTGCCATTTATGTAAACTCATTGCCCTCCACGACTACCGAGATATACTAAACTGGAAAAGAAACTTAACTAACTTTAGGAAGTGGACTTGTGCGGGGCATGCATATTATATGACATAGATAATCATTAGGATAAACTGACAGTTAATAGACATTTATTTCAGCTAGCCTGCCAAATCCAGAAAAGTCACAACTTAAGCTGAGTGATAATAGTATAAAGTATGAACAGTTCCATATTCCAGCGTCCCTATGCGTATTAGCAAGTTTTACCAAAGTTATTTTTTTGCAATAAATGATGATTCTTCAGTGGACTTGCTAAACTGAGGTTTTCTCCCTAGAGCTGTGCAGAAAACCACATTTTTCTCCATCTCCTTGGAAAAAGAGGTGCAGTGTATTTAAATGATTTCCTCCTTGGCTCTCTCTTGCTTCAGTGTTTTGATCTCCAGAGACAGTTTGTGTAATTCTAGGATGGCTTTTGAGTCCCAGGGACTTGGGAGACACTGTAAAAGTCTTTCGTCTTCCAGAACTACCTTACAATCTTCAGGGACTTCCTGAAAAAGAAAATCAAAAGGGTGATTTCTCAGTTTTCCCATCCGTGTAAAGGGCTGTGCTTCTTCGGGCAACTTGTGGTAGGAGGAAGATTGGAAGGAGAAGAATGACTGCAGGAGGGAGGGATGGGTGGGAAACTCCAGAAAAATACTTTGGACCCTACCAAAGTATTTCCCTGAGAGCTGAATCCATATCTGTCATTAGGTAATAGTCAGAATCAGCTCAAGCAGAGAGGGACTGTACGTGGCAAGGGAATCCTAAAAATTGTCTGAAAGAACAACTGTCATGTCAGTTTGGCTGACCAACATGAAGAGGGCAAAAGCACATCATATATTGGGGAAAATACCGAGGGTTAGGGTAAGTAAGATGCTCCTGTTCACAGACCTGTGCTGACCTGTTATAAAATAGATGCAATAAACTTTGCTACCCCTGCAGGCTCATCACAATACTTCAAGGTGGAAAGAGCCAGTAAACACCTTAAACTAACCTAAATAACTGAGATAGTCTTTCAGGACATAGTATTAATTTTCCAATTTTATGAACCATCCCATTTTCCTGTACTTTGTTTTAAGGTGTCATGTAACATAAAATTCATTGAATGAGTATTATTTACCCTCTCGCACTTGGGCACCTCCATCCTTCAAGTTTTATTCTCTGAGGAAGAGACACTCTGGGAGCCAATCATCCTATAGCCAGGGTCACATTGGATGGTGACAGTTTCAAGACTGACATACTGATTCTTCTCCACAGACGGGTTTCCATTTGGTATTTCTGGTTTTAGGCACAGAGCTGTAATCCAAACACATTTTCTTAGCATCTTGAGTATCTCAGAGAAAACACATTTTAACACTGATAATATAATAAAAAGGGATAAGAACTATTGATGAATTCTACCTTTTCTTTCTACACTACTGATCCATCATGACTACCACCACCACTACCACCTCTACCAACACTACCGCTGGCTGGTATTTACTGGCACTTGCTATATGTCAGCCTATGTGCCGAGAACATTACATGCATTATTTCATGTAAGCCTTCAGCAATTCTGTGGTGAGCTCTGTTGCAGAGATAGGGAAACTGAGACATGGAGAAGCTAAATGCCTTGCTCCAAATCACACCGCAACTTTTAAGTAGCAGAGCCAGGATGTGGTACCCCGGGGTCCGATTCCAGATTCCGAGCTCTTCTGCACTACAAGACCTCTCTTCTTACCTCAGTTTTCCCCTGTGTCAAATGAAAACAGCGACAGCAACTTTGCTCCTGAATAGCCCAAGCTATTTAGAAAAGCTGCTTCTTGCCTTTTCTCGTTGAAAACTCACTCTCAGAGTTTTCATCATGCCTTGTGTTTCTACATCACTATCTTTAGTTATGCAATCCTTTCTCCCTTTTCCAATGATTTAATCAATCGTGCTATGTGATGAAGTCTCCGTAAAAGAAAGTCAAAAGGATGAGGTTCAGAGAGCTTCCAGGTTGGTGAGCATCCCTCTCCCTTCCTCTGCAGTCATCGAATTCAATCCACACCCTCCCTCTTTGTTTTGGGATTCTTAGACACCTTGGTTATCCTGCCACTTGGGAAATCCCCAGAGTCTGGGGAACTGTGAGCCAGGGGCTGTGGACAAAGACCTAATATATATAAGAAATACATTTTTTTCTTATAAATCACAATATTGCACGTGTTAATCTCCTTGACTGCCCACGGCACAAAACAATCTGATTTCTCTGAATGATATAGCACTTGTTAGTAAAAACAAGACAGTCTCTCTATACACGAAGCACTGTGTTCAGCACTTCAGTTATAATATCCCATTTAATTCTCAGAACAACTTTATTATTTAAGTGCTGTCATCATCCTCATTTACAGATGAAGAAACAAACTGACACAATAAATAAATTATGAATAGAAAGACTAATACATCACACAAGGTTAATCAATGAATGGAGTACATCTCAGGTCTGTTTGCCCCAAAATCTGTGCTCCTAACAACATCCAATTCTCTGTCTCACTGATTTGACAGCTGTACTATGATCAGGTGTGTAGATCTACGTCTGTGGATCTATATGGATTGATAAACAGACGGACAGATCTTTATGCCAGCTTTGGCATCTTGAGCTCAGGGAGCACATGTTATATCTCTCAAATGTCGTTTAGCATGTTCCTCTGAACAGAATAGTTCCAAAATACATATTCATATTTGTGTGAAAGTCATATTGTTACCTATCCAGAAATTCAAGAGGCTCAAATATGTCCTTCCGTGAGCATGATACCAATGTCAAAATAGAGCAGAAAGTGTGTAGTGTAGGAAGAGAGAAAGAAGACCGTGAGTTCTGTGTCAGGAAAATGCCTCTGGGGGCAGGAAGTGGAATTGGATACGTAGCTACGTTGGTGGAATCCATTTTACATTTGGGGAGGATTATATTAACAAGGGTGGGAGGGGGGAGAATGCATGTAATATTCACGGTTAATTAGTAGACTAATTTGATGAGAGAATCATATGGGGGAGACGCGAGAGATAAGAGTATAAAATAAGTTGGGATCAGAGCACAGCAGTAACACTTACTTTAAAAAAAATTACAAACAATAAGCTACTGAGCAGATCTGAACCAGATATGTGCTTTCCACTATAACCTAGTAGTTTTAAAATAATGTCAATAATTGTCAAAGAAAAATAGATAACTAGGTGGAGAGACAAGGAAGATAAGAAATGGGGTTAAGATCTAGAAAGTAGTAGCACTATCTCCCTCCCTCCTCCAAATCATGAAAGGACAGAATCAAGAGCTACTGAATGAATGAATGAATATTGACATTTATACATTCCACTGATCTTAATCAAAATTTTTTACTTCTGTGTGTATATTCAATTCTATACAGTTTTATTACATATGTAGGTTTGTGTATCTACCACCACAGTCAAGATACAAAACAGTTCCATCACCACAAGGATCCCTCCTGTTGCCTTTTTATAACTGCAACTCCCTCCCTCCTGGCCATCCCTAACCCCTGCAACCACTAATCTGGTTTATAAAATTTTGTTATTTACAAAGTGTTGTATGAAGAAAATAATGTAATATGTAATCTTTGAAGATTAGGTTGTTTTGTGTGTTTTTCATAAACTTTTTTATTAGAGAAGTTACATGCCTGGGGCACTCAGCATAATTCCTTGAACATTCATTCAAGTTTTTGTATGTGTCAATAGTCCATTCCTTTTAACTGCTAAATAGTTTTTCATGGTATGAATGTACCACAATGTGTTTACCATTCACCTATTGAGGAACATCTGGACTGTTTCTAGCTTTTAACTAGTATGAACAAAGGTGATAAGAACATTCATGTACAGGTTTTTGTGTGAACGTAAGTTTTCATCTCCCTAGAATAAACAAAACAACATCAGTTGGTAGGGTCATGTGGTAGTTGCATGTTTATGTTTTTAAGAAACTGTCAGACTGTTTACAGAGAGGTTGTACCATCTTATGCTACTACCAGCAACGTATGAATGGCTCATTTTCTCCATATCTTTGCCAGCATATGATGTCCTCATTTTTTTAATTCAGCCATTCTGATAGGTATATAGTAGTATCTTGTGGTCTTAATTTGCATTTCCCTAATGGCTAATAATGCTGAACAATTTTTATGTGTTTCTTTGTCCTTTACATATTCTTTTCAGTGATATGTCTATTCATGATTTTTGCTTATTTTCTGATTGGACTGTTTGTTTTACTGTTGAGTTTTGAGAGTTCTTTATTCTAGACATTAGTCTTTAGTCAGACATACGGCTTGAAAATATTCTTCTTTTTTTCCACTTTAATTTTTTTATTAGTTTCAGGTGTCCAAAACAATGTACTAGTTAGACATTTACACCCCTCCCAAAGTGATAACCTCCCTCCCCCAATCTACTACCCGTCTGACATCATATACAGCTGTTCCAATTCCATTGGCTCTATTCCCTGTGCTGTAGACTGTAGCTTGTCTTTCATCCTCCTCATATGGTATTTTGCAGAGCAAAAGTTTTTTTCATTTTGATGAGGTCTAATTTATCAATTTTTCCTTTTATGGATTGTGCTTTTGGTGACAAGTCTGAAAACTCTTTGTCTACCCCTGTATCCCAAGATTTTCTCCTGTTTTTTTTCTAAATGTGCTATAGTTTTACATTTTACATTTAAATATTAGATCCTATGTTTCTCCTGTGCTGTCTTCTAAAAGTTTTTTTTTTTTTAATTTTTATGTTCCACATTTAAGTCCAGGATTCATTTTGAGTTGATTTTTATATAAACTGTGAGGTTTAAATAAAATGTCTAGTTGCTCAAGTGCTATTTGTCAAAAGGGCTAACTTTTCTCCATGGATTTGCTTTTTCTTTTGTCAAAAATCAGTGTGTAGAACTGTGTTAAATGTTATAAGGCACTGCTCAGAAGGAAACTTCTTAATTTCCAGAAGTTCCAATGAAGCTCTTACTCAGATAAAATCATCTCAACAGTGCATCCACTGTGATGATTTTTGAAGTCTGGAAACTTGACCTCTGCCTAATGTGGAAAATGTGACTTATCTCTCTGCTCTATGTGCAGATGTTTGTGACTTCCTTCTGTATTTCTGTATCTTTCATATAAGTAAATGATTTGATTTACCCAAGTATCTAATCGTTTCATCAATCTGAACTTCCTCTTAATATTTGTTGATACTGTAAATACTGTCTTTGAGTAGATTAGTGGTAACAGCAGTGTTTGTGGAAAGTCCCCACGCCCATTATGTCTAAATATCTGTGAGGGAAAAATTGGGACAATGAAGGGGAGAGGTACGATATTGTCAAGCCCAGGTTATCTTACCATCCATAGTTTGAGATACCCAAAGCCTTGAGTTGTACATTGGGAGGTAGAACTGCCCCACAGGGCATAAGGACTATACCCTTAACTTCCAAGGGTCTAATCTAGTAAAATAATCTGGAGAACAATAACAAAACCTAATATCTATTGTTAACTGCACTGGTGAAAATCAGTGAGCCAACAGAGGGAGCCAAAACAACACAGACACATTTTCTGGATACTGGGACTTATTCACAGTGTCCCACAAAACTGGTGGCACAGCAACTTTGGGGAGATCAGGTATATCTGCAAAAGGGCAAAAAGCTTCAGCCAATAAAAACATTGAAAAGATAACTCTATTGTGAGGAAAATGGCAGTTTCTCCTGTGTTGGAATGCATTATTGGTAAGAATATTCTAAGTAAATGGAAAAAACTTGCCATTACCCTCCCCTCCAGATCACTAGGGTGTGGAATCCACCAGTTTTCCAATTTTTTAAATTTAATTTTTATTGAAATATAGTATACATACAAAAAGTGCAGTATCTTAAATATTGAACTAGTTGACTTTTCATACACAGAATCACAACCAAGTTAACTCCACCCAGAAGAAAAAACAAAACATTACCAGAAACTTCCTAGTCCTCCTCATGGCCCCTTCCCAAGAAAGAGTACTATTCTGACTTTGAACACAATGGATTACTTTTGCCTAGTTTTGTACATTACACAAATGAAATAAAGCAATATGTACTGTGCCTGGCATCTTTCACTGAATATTTTATGTTTTAAAATGCATCCACAGAATAATTCATTTCATTGCTGTATATTTCATCATGCAATATACAACAATTAATTTTCCCCCTTTACTGCACATGAACATTTGGAGAGTTTCCAGTTTGGGGCTATTGCAGACAGGGCTGCAACACTCGAATACACATCTGTTGTTGAACAGATGTATGCATTTCTGAGGGTAATACCTAGGGATGGAATTGCTAGATCATAGAGTAAACACATGTTCAGCTTTAGTATTTCCTGCCAAAGAATTTTCCAAGACATTTGGACAAATTGACACTCTCACCAACAATTTTTCAGAGTTATGGTTGAGATATATTTTTGCTAACAGTTAGCATTTTGTCATTTTAGCAATTCTTCTGGGTATGTAGTGAAGCTGTACTGTTGTTGTTGTTGTTGTTTGTTTGTTTGTTTTTTATACTTGTCTTTTATTGTTGCTAGCAACAACTCCACTTTACTTTCTCGGGACATAAGTGTAGTTATACTTCAAATGTCTTCTGAAAGTGAAAGCCTGGTCTTTCATGTATTTGTGAGTGGTCTGTGTGTGTATGTGTGTGTGTTTCCTTGACCGGTTTTAGCTCTTATGGAAATCAACAACCACTTAAGACATACAACCAATTTTTTTTCTCTTCAACTTCCCTCTCTTAAGAAACAAAATTCAGCTGCAGCTTCTTTACTTCTCCAAAGTTCTATTATACTTACAGTTCACAGTTGAATGTGCAAAAGCATTTCTAGAAAGAGTTAATCTGTTTTCTGGAATTTTGATGCACTATAGTACACTAAAATATTGTTCTTTTGCCCTATGCATGCATATCCATAACGGAAAATATTTCATCAGTTTAGATGTTTATGCTTTCACAATAAAGGATATTTTATTATTTTTATATTATTTTAAAAGTTTATTCAATTCATTTAAACACACAAACAAAACAGTTCACTCATTTCTCCCAACCCTTACTCCCCACTTCTGGCAAACATCAATCTGTTCTCTGTATCTATTAACATATATATATATATATATATATATATATATATACACACACACACACACACACACATATATACACGCATATGTATATATATATATATATATATATATATATATATATATATATTCCATATACAAGAGAGATAATATTGTATTTGTTTTGTCTGACTTATTTCACTTAACATGACACTTTCAAGGTCCACCCATGTTGTGGTCCAACCATGCAGTGTGGATTTAATTTTACTTTCCCTAATAACTAATGAAGCTGATCATCTTTTCATTGTCTATAGGCCAGTTGAATATCCTTTTTTTGTGAAGGGTCTTCAGGTCTTTTGTCCATTCTTTTAGTGTGTTTATTATATATTTTGTATATAAGTCCTTAGTTGGACATAAGTATTAACAAGTATCACTTCCCAGTCTGCAGCTCTTTCACTCCTTTAATGGTGTCTATATTAGTATTCCAAGGCTGCCATAACAAAACACCACAGATTGGTGGCTTAAACAACAGAGGTTTATTTTCTCACAGTTCTGGAGACTGGAAGTCTGAGACCAAAGTGTTAGCAGGTTTGGTTTCTAATGAGAAATGCCAGGGAGAATCTGTCCTAGGTCTCTCCCTGCCTTGCAGATGGCCACCTTGTTTGCTGTGTCTTCAGGTAATCATCCCTTTGCATGCACGTGTGTATGCTAGTTCTCTCTGTGACCAAATTTCCTCTTATAACACCAGTCATATTGGACTTGGGCCCACCCTAAAGACCTCATTTTTACTTTATCACCTATTTAAAGACCATGTCTCCAAATACAGTAACATTCTGATGTACTAGAGTACCTCAGACTCAAACATATGAATATGAGGGAGATACAATTTAGCGGCTTTTTCTTTTTGAGATATAATTGAAAAACCATAATGTTCACCATTTTAAAGTGTACAATTCATAAGTTGTGCAACCATCATCACTATCTAATTCTGGAACATTGTCATCATACCAAAAAGAAACCCCATACCCTTTAGCAATCACTCTTCATCCCCCCTTTCCCCATCCCTTGGCAACTACTAATATACTTTCTGTCTCTATAAAATTGCCTGTTATGCACATTTCATATAAATTACATCATATAGTAGGTGGTCTTTTGTGTCTGACTTCTTTCACTTAGCATAACATTTTCAACGTTACGCCATGTTCGTTCTTTTTCAGGGCTGAATAATATTCCATTGTATACACCACATTTTGTTTCTCCATTCATCAGTTGTGTTATTTCCACTTTTTGGCTCTTATGAATACAATGTTATAAACATTCATGTGCATGTGTTTATATGAGGTATGCTTTCAATTATGTTGGTATATAGCTAGGAGCGAGCCACTGGATCATAGATAACTCTAGCATTTTGAGGAAGTGCCAAACTTTTTTTCCAGCAGCTACAGCATTTTACATTCCTATCAGCAATGCATGAGTGTTCCAATTTTCACACATCCTCCACAACACTTGTTATTTGTGTTTGTGTGAGTGTGTGTGTATTTCTAGGTTCTCTTTTCAACTAAGTAGTCAACTTTATTCTATCTGTACCAACACCAGACTGCCTTTATTAGTGTAACTTTATAATCAGTCTTGAAATCTAGTGCTGTTAGTCCTCCAGCTTTGTTTTGTTTCAAGATTATCTTGGTTATTCTTGGCCCTTTCTATGGCCCTAGGCTCTCCTGTTTAACCCAGAAAAGGAACAGATCACTTGTTTTTGGTTTGTGGCACCATAGAAACGATCACATTCAGCAGAGAGCTTTAAAAACTGATCTTTTGTACCAAGTCTTAGCTCATGGAACTTCAAACATCCCTGTATGAAAACATTATTGAACACATTGTGAACAAAGCCTACAAATGAAATGGTAAGTGTAGTATATGGCAGAGGTTAGTTTTGCTTTGATGGGTAGGGGTCAGAGATACTCAATAAAAATCAAGGTGCTCTAAATGATGCAATATAAAAATAATAGTATGTAGATAGAAGTTGACAGGTGGAAAAGGCAGTAAAATTGAACATAAACTTAGAAGCACTCATTTCTTCTTTGTTCATAGTACATATAAGTAGTAGAAACTGAAGAGGTAAGATTACAGTTGATAGATCTATAGGGAGAAGATTACAGAAATCTTCTCAGGAGACACTGAGCACCCCCAAAGAAAAGATTTATAGATACATGTTCCATTTCAAAATGAAATAAATAGACAAATAATTAAACTTTTTTGCGGCCCATCATGCTACAAAGAAGTTCACCATTGGAGAAGCCTCACTCATACGTGCAGAGTAAGTGTCCCATTCCTTCATAGGAATATCCTCCAAAAACCCACCCTATGATTTGTATTTTCAGAGACAGAAAAATGATACTGCATCCATGAAGAAAGAAAAAGATACTACTTAAAAAGAACATGTAGAGAATAAGAACAAGCTATTGGAAATTAAAATATGATAAACAGATTTTAAATTTTAAATAAAAATCTTAAAATACTAAATCAAGAAAATCTCCCAAAAAGTAGAAT
Organism: Rhinolophus sinicus; assembly: GCF_057876585.1. NCBI lineage: Eukaryota > Metazoa > Chordata > Mammalia > Chiroptera > Rhinolophidae > Rhinolophus > Rhinolophus sinicus. Next base: position 21,573,445 of record NC_142511.1, read on the forward strand.
GCAAAGAACAAGACATGGGAAGTTGGAAAGAAAAGAAAGGTAAAATAATATTTTACTAAAGAGAGTTTGGGGGACAGGGGGAAACAATGTAAATAAGACAGAAAGTAAGATAAAACAAAATAAAAGAAAAAATAACACAAAACAATTCTAAATATTTCCCCTGATCTGAAGCACATGGGTTCCAAATCAAAAAGTCCCAGGTTAATGCATGAAAAATGTCCTATAGCAAGGCCACAGAGAAGTTACTAATATGTCTCAGAATAAAAGAGAGGAAAAAAAAGATCAACAATATTCTATCAAGGATTGGAATATCATGGGTTATTCCATAGCAACACTGAAAGGCACATAGCACTGGAGAAATACCTTCAAACTTCTGAGAGAACTTAAACTTCTACATACAAGCAATCTATCAATTAACTATGAGAATAGAAAAAAAGATATTTTAAGACATGTAAGGACTCAGAAATTTACTTCCTGGGCACCCTTTCTTAGGTACTTTCTGAAGGATCAGTCCCAGCAAAAATGAGGAAATAAATCAAAACAGACAAAGACTTGGGGTCAAAGTAATAAAGAGAACAGAAAAGGAAAGATCTAAGATTTAAAAGTAAACAGTTTGGGGATTTCCAGTCAAGATGGTGGAGTAGGTAAAGGCTGTGCTCGCCTCCTCTCAGGACCACATCAGTTACAACTAAACTACAGAACAACAATTATTGAGAATCACCTGAAGTCTAGCTGAACTGAAGCCCTACATCTACAGACGTACAGAAGAAGCCACCTCAAAACTGTTAAGAGGCAAAGAGAGAAAAGTTATTTTTCCTGGTAAGACTGTGCCTTTCTTTATGACAAGAATGAACCAGGAAATAATCTTTCTAACCCCACTATAAACCTGATTGACGACATTTCAGGATTTCATATGGGCTAGGAGGACTCAGCTTCTTTTAAAAGCAAAGAGATGGTAAATATTTGGTTAGTATTATGAAATCCAGTGAACATAAATAACACATTCTAAGTGGACTTCGGAGGGTCAGAATGACTCATTTATCCATCTTATTGGGCTAATTTGTTAGCCTGAACACCCAGAACCATGCAACTTTTACATGGGGGGAGCCACAGCCCAGCTGGGGGCTTACTGAAGACGGCAGAAGAGGAAACTTCAAAACTGCACTGGATGCGAAGGGGCCAGATCTGAGATTTTGGAAAGTAAGTCTGGGCAGTTTCCTTTCAAAGTGGTATTGGACATATTCCAAATTACATATAGACAAAACGAAGCCAAATGTGAGTACTCACACCAAATCCTCAATAATGAGAAGCTGGGGGTCAGAACCTGGTCTCTCCCACCAAAATCAGTACTGCAACTGAGTCCTGAGAGGACGCAAACTGGTACCACAATTGGGCCTCAACACAGAAACAAAACTTATTGTAGTTTTATTACCTATGTAATATCTATATGTAATATTACAAAAATGGTCTTCTATTTTTTAAGCACTTGCTGTATGCAGCAGGTCTTCCTGTGCCAGGTGTCCTATAAACATTCATTTGTTTGTTTATTTGTTTTTGTTTGTCTGCAGTTTGTTTTACCCTCCTTTTTCCTTGTGTTTTAAGCTAAAAAAGGGAGGCTCTGTATCTATACCAGTTGAAAGTCCTCTGCGTCATATATTGGTTCAGCCCACCTCTCCTTTCCTCCCTTCCGCCTCCCACATTCCCCCAGCCCCTCACCTGCCACCCAGGAACTAAAACCAGAAGTGCTAAGGGAGCTGCGATGTTATTCCTGGCCTCAGCACGAGCAGGAAGTGCCACAAACCTAGCAAGAAAACCTAGGCTCGTGGGATTTCCAGAACCAATCTGCCCACTTATAAGGTTCAGACAGACATCTGAGCCTTAGGTCCTTATGAAAGACATTACTATATGGGAACATTCCTGTCACTTAGGAAAAAGCTATTCTTTGAAGGTTCCAAACGGTATTAGGAAATACCTGCATTTTGGAATAAAACCTTTTCTTACCAACTTGGCCTCTTGAGTTTTGGGTTTTGTGTGACGAACAGCTGGATTTTTGCATGGTAACAAATTGGCGACTCAGACTCAGATGGAACAGTATGGGACCAGACGCTAATTGGTGAGTTCACTCCCTCTCTCGCCAGGGAAGGAGCAGGGATGGAGCACTGCAGCCAGTCTGATCCACAGCTGCTAGTGGCAGGCTGGCCCCAGGGAGACAATTGCACAGCTGCCAAGACCTCATTTGTCTTGGGTACCGGTTTGGGCTTTTATGCCATTTGGGGTCTCTTGAGACCCATTTGCAGTACCAGTTTTGGTGGGAAACCAGATTCCCCTGTCTCTCATTGGGGCAAATATTTTCTCCCAATCTGTGGCTTATATTTTGATTCTCTTGACAGTATCTTTCACAGAGCAGATGCTTTTAATTGTAACACATATCTGACAAAGGACTGTTATCCAAAATATACAAAGAACTCTTAAAACTCAACAATAAGAAAACAAACAACCAAGACAAACAAGATTTAAAAATGGGCCCGAACTTGAATAGACATCTCACCAAAGAAGATATACAATTGGCAAATAAGCATATGAAGGGATACTTCACATAATATGTCAAATGACTTGATTGGAGAAGTTTTCAGTGGTCTTTATGTTCCCAGGACGGAGCCAATTTGGGCCTGTTGTCCCAGTGCTGGCTTTCATTCTCAAAGGCGTCCTGGCGTGGATAATCAGTTGTGTGGTCGCCCTGCCTGCCTCACCTGGGCTGGATGTCACGTGGTTTCCAGAGCCATTTTGGGGCCAAACATAAACATTCCAATGTCTACAATGTTTACTTCTGTTGAGAAAGTTGGGCAGATTTCTTAACAACTGGGAGGGATTGTTGCGTTATGAATAACAGTGCTGGAAAGCCTTCCACATCAAGTCATTTCCTGTCCAACATGCAGAAATTTCATCAAGAAAATCAAATGAACTTCCATACATTCACCCTGGCTGTTGACATAACCTCCTGGGCTACCAGGCTCTAGTCTCTTTCCCTCCAGTCCATCCTCTTTCTGCTGCCAAATCGACGTTCTCCCAAATAGCTTCGATCCATAATATTGCTCTTCTTTGATCACATTAGTTACTTTTCTTATTAAAAATGGCTCCCTACATCAACTCTATGAAACACAAAGTCCTTAGCCTAGCATTTTAGGTTCTTCTATCTATGTGTAGGCTTCCTGAATTCAAATGCTCCCCCTAACTAGTGTGTATGTGACCATCTCCGTACTGTCGGCTAGGTTTGGGGACTTGGGATACACAGCACAACACCCACGTCACCCTCTACCCTAAATTGTCCTTTTCCTTGAAGACCTCTCTCAAATGTTACTTTCCCCAGGTAATAGTTAATTGCATTGTTCCCAAGTAGAAGTGACTTCTCTTTCCTTTGGCCATTATAACAATTAACGTAAGGCTCTTAGGATCAGGGTCTTATAGGAGCTTTCTTTACTTGCACCCTTGTCCTCCTCTCCAACTAGATCCTCATCTCTTTGAGTCACTGATTCTTTTTTATTCATATTTGTATCCCACACAGCATAAGCAAACAAGACCTTTATATAAGCTGCTTACAAAAGACTCACTTCAAATCAAACGGCATACACACACTGAAAGTAAAGGGATGGAAAAAGATACTAATATTTCATGAAAATAGAAATATTAAAGAAGTTGAGGCAGCAATATTTATACCAGACAAAATAGACTTTAAAACAAAGGCTATTAACAAGAGTCAAAGAAGGAACTAGTAATCCCATTTCTGGGTATTTATCCAAAGAAACCCAAAATGCTATTTTAAAGGATGTGTGCATCCATATGTTCATTGCAGCGTTGTTTACAATAGCCAAGATATGAAGGAAGCCTGGGTGTCCATCACTCGATGAATGAATAAAGAGGAGGTGGTACATATATACAATGGACAGGGAAGGGAATGGGTTCTTGCCATCTGCAGCAGCATGGATGGACCTGGGAGCTGTTGTGCTGAGTGTACAATGTCAGACAGCAAAAGACAGATGCAACGTGGTTTCGTTTATATGTGGAATCTAAAGAACAAAATAAACAAACAAACTCATAGATACAGAAAACATTTTGATAGTTGCCAGATAGGATGAGATTTGAGGGTGAGTGAAAAATGGGGAGGGCTTAAGAAGTACAGATTGGTTGTTACACAGTAATCATGAGGATGTAGGGTATAGCATAAGGAATGTGGTCAATAATATTGTAATAACTATGTACGGTGTCAGATGGATACTAGATTTATTGGGGTGATAGATGGGAGGGGATTAGGGGCAAGGTATAAAAGGTGAAGGGATTAAGAAGTATAAATTGGTAGTTACAAAATAATCCTGGGGATATAAAGTAAAACATAGGGAATATAGTCAATAATGTGGTAATAACTATGCATAGTGCTGGGTGGGTACTAGACTAGTCAGGGGGATCACTTTGTAAATTATATAAAATTCTAACCATAAAGCTGTACACCTGAAATTAATATAAAATAATATTGAATGTCAAAATAAGTAAATAGTTTAAAAATAAAAAATAAAAGTAAATATACAGTTTCTGTAAAAAAAATAATTGTTGATTAAAAAATAATAATAATTATGGTTTCATGTATTTTTAAAAAAGGAAGTAAATGATTCATTTCAGAAGTACTGAATAGAGGGTCTGGGAAGGAAGTCTCAAGGAGTGTGGTGGGGACGTGTGTGGAATTGAAACGGTGTCTGATGTGTCTGAGACTATGACAGATCTACGGGAACTTGTAGCAAGAATCTGTAACAGGAACATAGAAAACTAAACAAATATTTAAAAAGAAAATTATTAGAGCCATAAACATTAAAGAGTTGTCTGCTTGGCTTATGTTGGCTTAGCAAAGATCAAGATTTGCTTAGTCATAATAATGCAAACATTGAATTAATTTAACCAAGGAGTAGAATGTAACTACACTGTGAGGAAAGATGACACTGTAAAGGGCCTAAACTCTATTCTCCCTTAATAGTAAGTCAATCCATAATGTTTAAAAGTAATAAATCGATATAAATAGAATGAGGATATTATTGGAAATATGTAGATAAATATCATAAGAAAGAGCTAAAGGAGTAGAAAGTGGTTTTTTGGGGGGAATACGACCAAAGGATGGAATGAAATGGGTCAGAATACTAGAGTTCTCATTACAAGCCTTCTTGAATTATTTGACTTTTTAATTATTTGCTTGTATTATTTTAATAAAATACTAAATTATTAAAATAACTTTGCATAAATAATAGTGGTTTAAGTACATTATTTAAAGTTATAGAAATAAGTAGTCAATAAAAGAACATAAAATTAAATGAAATTGACCAATGGAGAAAGGAGAGGAAAAGTAGGAGCTATATTGATCATTTGTAGCAGGAAATCAAAATATATGGTTTAGAAATTAAAAGTCAAATGATATAGTGTGTGCATCCTACTCAGAGTGACTAAGCTAATCAGCAGAAAAGCTCAAAACAGAGTAGGACTGAGGTAGAAAAAGAAGAATTTTATTTTCACTTTTATAAACCCCTTTGTAAGGTTTGAATTTTTATTTTTACATGCATATATTACTTCCATAATTATAATTATGTATCATTAACTTAGAATTAACAACAACAAAAAATTGTGACATAATTCACATCAGTGTGAAAATGTCTCCACACTGCCCCCAGTAGAGAATGAGGAGGAAGAAATATGGAAAGACTCATATTTCAGAGATTCCCGTGAATCTTCTCTACAGCTTGGTGCCCACATCTGGAATAGATGGCCCTTTGTTTATTTGAGGATATAAATAAATATCCAAACTGTTTCTTTTGGATATAAAAGCCCTGAGACGAGGGGGTAATAGAGAGCTAAAATGCTTTCCCTAGTAAAGGGAAGAGAAATGGGTTTGTGGGGCAGTGGGAGCAAGAGTGGATGGTGTATGTCAAGGAGAGATTTGAGGCAGACCAGAAAAGTCCGGAGGCTGGCAAGGTCATGCTGAGAAAGTCAGCTAGAAGAGATTCCAGGTGGCATTGAAAGGCAATGGTCTTTTAAGATCACAGTTATATGACATTCAGTGTGAAAGTCCAATCTTGTGTAGCCAACCATATACCACTCTGTTAACTCTAAAGCTTTAGTAAAAATCAACGACACAACTTTCTTGTGACTGTTATTTTGAAAAAATCAAGGAAAAGAGGCAATGTTCTCTATTACTGATGAAGATGTGGTGGGCAAGCAGAGGACAACCAGAGAGGTAAGCGTGAGTGAGAAGGAAATTTCACAGGAGGTGAAAAAATGGGAAAAAGTGGTGGCTGTCAGAAATACAAGGCTCCCAAGAATATCCAGAGATCTAAGAGGAACATGTGGGGTAAGCTCCATCCAGCTCCTCGCATCCCTTTCACCATTCCTGTGCACTCTTCTGCAGGTTTCTGTGTGCTTTGGTTTCTAACGGTCAGATTTTCTACTCTCTTGGCAGGACTCCCTTAGGCTGCTGGACAGCTACCCCCCACATGCATCCCTCCCACCACCACTCCCGCACAGAGACGGCTGGATGCCTTGGGGGCTTGTGTGCCCCCAGAGTGGCCCTTCACCAATAACTGGCTGGTACAGCAGAATGAAAGCCCAGTTCCTTTGCCTGGAATTGGGACAAAAGTCAAACAAATTCACAGTCCAGAGTTCCCTTTGGGACAAGGCTACGCCACTCTCTGTGGGACTTTGCCTGGTAGCCCTGCTAGGCTTCTTTCCTGTCCTGTCCTGCTCACCCTACTGCCTCTCCCATTTCTCCTTGGAGCACTTATTTAATAAATTACGTTGCACACAAATCCTCAACTCAGGGTCTGCTTCTGGGGAATCGAACATAAGAGAGATGCTAAAGCCATTTTAACTAAAATGTTAAAGAAAAAAGTGATCAGATTGGATGGGAAGATTTGAGCAAACCCAAGAAGAATGTCTGGGTTACACATAGATCGAACTTTCAAAGACTTTCAAGCTGGTTATTATTGAGTGGAAGGAGAGGCAAGCAAAACCAAATGTACCTTAAATACAAAGAGGAAGTGAGAAGATGTTCCGGAGAAATACTGGTGATCAAATAGGGAGAGAAAGGAGAAGACCTGGAGGAAGATGAGCTATTTGGCCTGGGTACTGAAGGACAAGTAGAAAGTAAAGATGTAGGATAAAGATACCTCAGGTAAGGCACAAGTATGTATTTTGGAGGACCACATATACCCTGCAGTATAGTAAAATCGAATAGAACAATAATCAGAGAAACATTAGTAAGTGATTCCAATAGGGCCCTCATTTTTCATTACACAGGAATCAAAGTGGAAACAAAGACACTAGATTTTTGACAGGTAATTATTTATTTCTGTCATTCCACCAAATCAAGGAAAGCAGAAGCTTAAGCTGGACTCAGATATAAATCATCAATAGTTCCATATTATCAGTAGTACTATCAACAGATTCTCCTAAAACAGGTGGGTTTATTTTTTATTTCAGTAAATAATAATACTTAAGGAACAGTAGAACTGCTAATTAGAGAAATGTACCTAATTTTATATTTTCGTCGGGGGAAGTATAAGGGAGGGGAATGAATGTACTGGTTTCTAAATGGTGTTCCTCTTGAAGTCTTACTCTTGCTTGAGTCGCTTAATCTCCAGAGACAGTTTATACACCTCCAGGGCCATTTTCACATCCTCCAGGTTTGGGAGGCACTGCATGAGTTTACTGCCTGCTAGCACTTGCTCACAGCCATGATGGACTTCCTAAAAGAGATAAAAGGATGAATTTTGAGAGGCTTCTTGCTAAACTGTGAAGGTAGAAGATTCCTTCAGGATGCCTCACTGATGACAGCACAATTGGAATATCAACACCCTCCTCAGGCCTGATGGAAGAAACCCGAAAGATACTTTATGTCTCAGCAAAGCGTTCACCCCAGCGTTCAGACCAACGAAGCCGGGAAGGAACTGTGCTCCAGAAGACACCCAGGGGGTCACTTCAGGGACAACTGAAGGGTGGGTTCAGATGGTTATTGCCAAAGCACAGCACTTAAGTAGAAAACACAGGGCTGGGGGCCAAGTCACCTGGATCTTACCATCCCCACTAAAGGCTTGGTCCTTCCGACTATAAAATGAGAGAATTAAAACTTGCGTCAATGAGCTCACCAAGTGCTTTGAGGGTGAAATTGTTGATTCCAAAAGTGATTTAAACAAGTCAGAAATGAGTCCTGACAAAAGTCAGAGATCTCATCAGTGTTGGTTGGGACCGTGCGCTGGAGCAGGCTACCAGTTTTAGAATGTGATAGAACACCTGGAAATGTGTGCCACTTACCCACTCACACTTGGGCACCTCTGGGTACCAGGTTTTGTTCTCTGTGCAGGTGATAGTTTGAGAGCGGACCATAACATAGCCAGAGTTACAGTGGATTGTGACATTTTCAGATTCAATATACTGTTGCTTATCCACAGACAGATTCCCATTTTCTATCTCTGGTTTCAGACACAGAGCTGTTATGGAAACACAATTTTGATCATCTGTGATTCTCAGAATAAGATCTTACAAAAATAGAGAATACTGAGGGGTGAGAAACACTGATAAATTATACCTGCATGCTGAGAGTTGTTCTTTACCTCTATTCATTGTATTATAACAAATTAATAATAATAATAATAATAATAGTAATAATCTACATACTACTATCAACATAAAACACTATTATCTCCATTTTTCTGAAGAGAAGAATTAGGTACAAATAGTTTACGTGACTTGTCTAAGGTTGCATTGCTTTTATGTTATTTTTTTTAAGGTTTCATAGCTTTTAAGTGACTTGATTATGATGAAAACCTAGGTACTGTGGTCCTGGAATCTGAGTTTTCAAAACCACTGTACCTCAAAACCTTACTCTTTTCATGATCTTAACTATGTAATTTTTAGTCTCATATCATTAATACCTTCCTGTCTTAAATGGAGATAATGATGAGAAATTAGCCCCTTGCACTGCTGTTAACTATGATTTTTTTTTTTTAAAAGGCACACCTAATCTTTTTTTTTTTTATTACAGTTTATTGGGGTGACAATTGTTAGTAAAATTACATAGGTTTCAGGTGTACAATTCTGTATTACATCATCTATAAATCCCATTGTGGGTTCACCACCCAGAGTCAGTTCTCCTTCCATCACCATATATTCGATCCCCCTTACCCTCATCTCCCACCCCCCACCCCCCACCCCCTTACCCTCTGGTAACCACTAAACTATTGTCTGTGTCTATGAGTTTTTGTTTCTCATTTGTTTGCCTTGTTCTTTTGTTCTTTTTGGTTCATATACCACATATCAGTGAAATCATATGGTTCTCTGCTTTTTCTGTCTGACTTATTTCACTTAGCATTATAATCTCAAGCTCCATCCATGTTGTCACAAATGGTCCTATTTCATCTTTTCTTACCACCAAATAGTATTCCACTGCGTATATATACCACAACTTCTTTATCCATTCATCTATCGAAGGTCATTTTGATTGTTTCCATGTCTTAGCCACCGTAAATAAAGCTGCAATGAACATTGGAGCACATGGGCACACCTAATCTTAATGGTCAACCAAAATCTCTTGTCAGGTCAATTTTGTTATGAGAAGGTGCTAGCATGAGGCTCTAATGAATATATCAGATATTTCAGGGAATGTTTGGAATTTATCTGTGAGTCCTCATTCAAACTTAAGCAGGTACTCACTAAAATTTTTCTAAATCTTCACTGATACTCTCAAATTAAAAATTGTTATCTCTAAGTGCAGAAACAGAAGCATACATAATGGATGCTTGAATTATGACAAAGGTAACACTGCACAGCAGTGTGAAACTATGGTTCATTTAATAAATGGTGCAGGATTCATTGATTATTCACTGGGGAACAACAAATTTTGACCTCTACTTTCCACAATAAACCCAAAAGAATTCCAATTGTGTCGGGGATATTAACGTGAACGGTAAAACAATAAAGCTCTGGAAGATAACACAGGGGAAGATTTTTATGACCTTGCTGTAGGCAAACATTTCTTAAACAGGACACAAAAGGCTCCCACATCAAGAAAAAAGATTGGTAAATTGAACTAAATTGAATGTAGAACTTCTGTTTATCAAAACTAGAACACTCATACACTACTGGTAGAAATGTAAATTGTTACAACCAGTCTTGAATAAAATGTGGTATCATCTACTAAAGGTGAATACATGAATACTCTATGAAACAGCAATTCTACTCCTAAGTTTATTCCTAACAGAAATGCACATTTGTACCAAGAGACATGCACAAGAATGTTCATAAAATTGTTACTCATAATAGCCTAAAACATTAAAAACTCAAACTTTTATAAGATATGGTATATTCCTCCAAAGGAACATCCTATAGCAATGAAAATGAATAAACTATCGTTACATGTAAGAACATAGATGATTTTCCAAAAGATAATGTTGAGGAAAGAAGTCAGGCACAAAAGAGTAAGTACCTGCATGATTTTCTTTGTGCAAAGTTTAAAAGTTGGCAAAACTAATCCATGGTGTTAGAATAGTGACCTCCTCTGAGGAGAAGAATCCAGAGTAAAAAAGAGAGGACATGTGGGACACTTCTGGGGTGCTGGTAAATGTAGTGCTCCCTGACCTGAGTGATAGTTTCACAAGTGGGTTCACTTTATGATAGTCAATGACCTGTACACCTAAGATTTGTACACAGTTCTGTAGTATGTTTTATTTATTTATTTATTTATTTATTTATTTATTTATTAAAGTTTATTGGGGTGACAATTGTTAGTAAAGTTACATAGATTTCAGGTGTACAATTCTGTATTACATCATCTATATATCACATTGTGTGTTCACCACCCAGAGTCAGTAATATGTTATATTTAAATAAAAAATTTTACAAAAGCAAAGCAAAAAGTGGCCCTCTAGATTACTTCTGAAAATATACACAATTGGTAACAGTGTGATAAACTGGGTGATGGTTCATGCTTTTAAAGTATTGTACTGTATGCATTATTAATATTAACAACATGAAGTGAATAAATAAGCAGATAACATACAAATTTCTAAGTTTTTTATTCTAGCTGGGAGAAGACTACTATCTGAACTTTCATGGTGGTTCTTCTACCTTCTTAGCAAGGACCATCAAGTTGGAATTACCTTTACATTGAGGGGCTGGAGATGACCACTGTGAATTTCTGCAGGTGATTTGGGGCTCTCCAACCAGAAAATATCCTTCATCACATTCATAGTGCACCACCGTCGTAAAGGATAATAATGAACTTCTGTCTTGATAAGATCCATGGGCAATGCTAGGAAACTTTCTGCAATCTTGAATGGTGAAAGAGAATGGTAGAAGAGAATGAGCTATTTAATTTAATTAACAATTCAGATTGAGGGACTCTTCCCATTTTATAGAACTAAATCATTAAATTATGCTGCTGAGGTATATTTATTTCCTTGACAAAATTACTAGGAATGATTAATTGAGTTCTTTACCACTGTGTTATTATTTTATATATGTTATACCATTTAATCCTCACACTGTGAGGCAATACTATCATCATATCCATTTTAGAGAAAAGGAAACACACTTTAGAAGGGTAAAATATTCTATATAAATGCCCGTAACTTGAATTAAACTTGCAGATTAAACGCAGGTTTGTATCTTCAAATGCCCCTTGCTACTTTCTGGAAATCTGCTCTTTTCTACTCTCTGTAGCAATCATTGGACACTTACTTTACATGGCATCAATAGATGTTCAAAAGGCCATAAAATAGAAGTTTGGGCTAAAGAACAACATTCTTGTTACTTGCTATGTCAAGTAATACCTCTTAATTGATGAAGTAGGTGGCTCAGAACCAATTAAAAAATTCTTAAGTCCCTCACCCAAATCAAAGACATCAAAAGGTAAGGGATTGATTTTTTTTTTTTTAAGAGTAATATTTGGGGAAGTATTTTTTGTAAAGCTTTTGATATTCTGTGAGCACCACTCCTGTCCCCAGATGAGGCAGGTATACGAGTGTGTTCCTCCTTCACATTGACAGAGGGATTCTGAGTAGCCCACTGAGAAAGCCTGATATGCCTCCTTTCAGTTTGGAAGGAACATTAAATGGGCTGTACAGGGGCTCTGATGGTGAGAGTGAAGGACAGATTTTGCTGCTTTGAGAATGGTCAGTATTTCTGACATTATGCAGAACAAACGATGAGTAAGTACTTCTTGTGGATTAGAAATGACCTGCATTGAGAAAGACAGCCATTGTGAAGTTGTCTTCAGGTCAGTCCAAAAGGACCACCTGAGGTGGGAGGAAGGCCTGGGCCAAAAAAAAACCTCTAGGAGTTGCCAGATATCTAGGAGATAGGAAAGAGTAAGAAATCAACAAGAATCGGAGATGGGTTTGACCATACCCTAGAAACTGCAGTTAGCAGATCCTCAGTGATGATGTAGTACCCACAAAAACAAACAAATAAACAAACAAACTCACATGGAAGAAAGAAAGCTTTAAACACCCATGAAACCAAGAATCAGCTCAGGTCAAACACTGTTTCCCTTACCTCCACTCCTCCCAAATCTTCAACTATGGAAGATTCAGAAAACATAATAACAGTAATTCCAAGGTAAATTCTGTTTAATTCACCTGTGTATAAGTCAAGAGATTCCATACAGCTTTTCCTAAACCTCAGATTAAGTACCTTTATAGAAATATAAAAAGTAGCTCATAATTTTTATGGATAAACATATGAAGTTCTGTACTAGGTCTTTCAGGTAATTATTAAGGGCCATACTTGCAATGTACTTAAAAAGACATGATATGGCCATATAAAAAGTTATATCATAATACTAGTCATAAAAGTGCCAGGAGATTAGGACAGGAAATGAGTTCTATAGGAGAAGGTGTTAACAGAACCAAGGACTAAAATATTGAGAGAAGGCATCCATGACTAAGTGGGAGATATATTTTGAAGGAATGGTAGAAGTTGAGTAGATAAGATAGTAGAGGCAGATCAACTTTGAGGCCATGAGCAAAGTCTCTGGCATCAGAAGATTGTTACTGTGAGAGAAAGAAGAGGCAGAGTCAGAAAGGGAGATTCAAGTCAGAGTTGAAAGACATTAAATGTCATGTCAGAGGGTTGAGGAAATAGGTAATGGGAAGATGTGAGGGAAGAGAAGGAAAAGGGACGGGAAACAGAAACATGAAGAACTATCATAATAAAGATGTTGACAAATTTAATATGGCTCTCTACTACCTCAGACTCTAAGAGAGGAACTCAAAGACAAAGTTGGAGAACTGAAAATCCCTTGAGCATAAAGTTATTTATTCTATATTGACTCTATAACTTAAATGAATACTGTTCCTCAATAATTTTCTTATGTCTGATGTGAAAAATCAACTCCCAAATATAAATTCTTCCTTAATAAATCCATGCTTTCCCCCAACCACTCTCAGTGATGAAGAAAGCATGGCTTCCACACTTTTCAATCAATCTTCTAACTCACATAAGAACATTCATCTATTATTTTAGAGTTAAGATTTTCCTTCTAAGCTATTCCAACTCCTCCATTTTTGTGCCATGATTGCTGTTTCAGGGAATATGTTTATAAATATCTTTAATTTATTATGAAAATTAATTCTCTCAGATCAAAATAATGTTAGCTAACACAAGAGAAAAATATAATTTTGCTTAAAGGACACATCCTTTTAAATAATGTAACAAATTAATTTCCATAGCAATAGATCTTCAACCAGGTCTGATAGTTTCTCTCAAACGCTTTTATTTCGCCTTCATTTGCAAAAAAATTCCCTACATTGCAATAACAATACCTTAAATTTATATAATGGTTTGTAGTTTTATAAGTTCCCTATACTTTACTCTAGAAAATTTCCTCAGTATTTGTGATATCACACAATATTTTTGCTTTATGAATGGAAATTTTTTTCCAATCAATCACTAAGATTGTAAACAGTATAATTAACCTATTTGGAAAATAAATGTGTTTTAAGTATTTTGGAGCATTTAAATATAAGAAATTTTTTTGAAAATTAGAAATTATTTATTTTTGTTATTAGCTTCAGGTATATAAAACAATGTAATAGACATTTACACCCCTCATAAAGTGATAACTCCCTCCCCCAATCTACTACCCGTCTGACATCATATATAGCTGTTACAATTCCATTAACTCTATTCCCTATGCTGTCCTCCACATCCTGTGACTATATATATATATATATATATATATATATATATATATATATATATATAGTTGACACTCATTATTCATTATTCAGCTTCAGGTGTACACTGCAGTGGTCAGTCTAGAGATTATTTCTTACTAAGGCAGCCTCACAAGGATTTTTACATGTCAACAGAACTATTCTAGACACAACAACAGCCTTTATCTAGGAGTTTCTTTTATAGTTTAAAATTATTTTCATTAATAACATAGTTGATTGTACTCTTTCAAAAAGGTTATGAATTACCACCATTTGACTATATTTGATTAATTTTTGATAGGGTATTTTTCACCATATCTTAGAGAAACTACCTTCTTCCCCCCGTAACCACCACTGTACTCACCACACAGGACAGCAGGGCACAGCAGTAGGGTCACGACCCCAAAGAGGCACAGGGCGGGGGCAGTGATCTGCACCTTGCGGGGCATGGTGCAGAGTCTCAGGGGCGCCTGCTGGGACTCGGCGTTCGCAGACACCTTGAATCAAGATGAAGAAAAGTTTTCTAAGTAACAGTTGAAACGGTTCCTAAGCCAAGGAACTCAGCCTTGGGAAACTGCCAGCACTGTGTCACTAAAGGGGCGGGGCGGGGGGGAGCGACTAGAAGACCAGGTGCTGAGTGTCTGGGCAAGCTGATAAGGCCCCCTTCTTGAGGAGAAGAGTCTGGGGCTTGGTGTAAGAGCCCTCTGGGGTTCTGTACATATTTACTATTGTAACTCCAAGACTTCATTGCTGTTCAGATGGCACACGTAATGAGTTTTTTCTGGATGTACACATGACTCCTTTCTGAGTAAACAAAGGCAAAGGTGCCAGAACTGAAGCTCAGAATACAAAGTGTATGTGGCGGGCTCGCCAGGAATTACAAGTCATAGCATGGGAAACAATAAACTGTCCAAGAACAGTGCCTGTCCAGGAAACTTGTTTCTTCAGTCAGGGGTATGAATTGTCCATAGAAGAATGTTGTTGTTGCTGTTGTTGTTGTTGTTTTTCTAGAAAGTTAAATTTCTTTCTAGATAGCCCATGGTCTAGCCAGAACAAAGTAACACAAATCTCTAAGTGTGAAAATACTAAAAACATGCAGTCCAAACAATAATTATTCTTATAATACTTTAGTGGGGATGTCTTTACCCTACTCCCTGGGCTTGCTGATGTACATAAAACACCAAACGATTCACTCTATGAAACTATTCTAGTGTGGAAACAATTCTGATCTGTGTTTGCAGCACAGAAAAATCATGCACTGAAAGTAAAATGGTTGAGGATAATGAATTAAGAAGAAAGGAAGATTTAGTATGACTTTCTGAATATGTGAATAATGCAGGATCTGGGGGAAGCCCAGTGTTTTGTCTCTACGCACGAAGAGCCAAGTGGATAGAAGGCACATTTGTTATTCTTCATCAATTGTTAACCCCAAGACTAAGTTTCTCTTAACTACATAGGACTGCCTTATCCAGATCATTCCCTAAATTTAGTCTCTTTAAGTGGGACAGATGAAACTATGAACCTGGATTCTACATCTTGCCTAACACCTGTGGATATCTATGTTTAGATAGTTGTCTAAACAAAAGCGTAAGCTCTGGGAATTGTCCTAAAGTGATCTTCACTATTCAGCTGAGTTGGAATGACTCCTACATACCCATAATAACCAAAAAGCTTATCTCTCAAAACTAAATGACGAGAATTACCAACTATAACAGAGTGAAATTCTTTGGAATACTGAGGAAAGCACAATTAAATTTCAACTTCCTAGACAGAAAGGAAGACAAATAAATCCACTAAATGATTTTTTCCTTTAGAAAGAGGAACCACGATAAAGAGATAATAATATAAATGATTAACCAGACACCTACTTTTAATCTGTAAGCATGTAGTGTACCAGAACATTACATAAATCATCATAATTAATCCTCAAAAGACCCTGTGGCATGGGTCTTAGCTTCCTCATTGCATAGATGAGGAAACAAGTTCTGATAGATTGAGATTGAAACTGCCCTCAAACCTCTCAGATAATTAGTGGCCAAGCCAAATTCTGAGCCAAAGACTGATTCTTTAAATACAAGCTTTTTCTTTATATGAAAATAATGTCCACATTTTGGCCAATAATGGTTTCCTGTCAGGACATTGAACCAGATGTTTGGGATGAAATCAACACTGTTGGCCTTGACCCACCGGTATGCCCACCCTCTACATGCTGCTGGTGCTGCAGTTAATGGCATAGACTTATGATCTTCTCCAGAGGATGTGCTGGGATGACAGGAGCCACCTCATCTTAATGTACCTAGGAAGTTACACCCCACACCCTAAGAGCAGCCAATGCCCAAATGATATTGAGGCACACAGCCCTGATTCCTTGCCTCAACTCTGGACAACTCTGTGGTGCAATTTTTGCTATAGAGCTCATCATGAAGTCTACACTTAACCTGAGAACCCATCGCTACTCAGCTCCTTTCCTTCCCTATCGTGCTGCTTCATTCCCTTATAGTTTTGTTTTTCTTTTTCCTGAAGAGCACACCATCCAAAATTTACATGTATCTGAATGTGGAGAAACTGACTGACTGAAGATCGTTTATATCACAAGTGGACCTATGAAGCAAACTCTAAGAATGGGATTCTAGAGCTGGATCACACACCAGCCAACAGGCAATGAAGACTCCATCACTGGTGACAGGTGGAGTATCGATAGTCCTGGCTTGCTGTAGCATTGCAACTATGAACCTGGTAAACTGTCATGGGACATAGATGGAAGGAGCTCATTGGCTTGTGCAATATCTCTGACATTTGAGTGGTGCAGTGCAAACAACAATAATAAGGATTGTTAAATTGTGTAGCTGAGTAGCTTTGATGCAGGCTCAGCACCTCCTAACTGAAAACGAAAGCTCAAAGCAATCAATCACAATTTAAATCCAAGTGTGAAATCCAGAAGTGCTCCTTGTCAGTATTTAAAGGAACTCTTGTCTCAGGCGGCTGGGAGGCTAATCATTCTAAAGGCCAGGCTCAGGATGTAATCAAAAAAGAGTAGTAGAACTTCAATAAAGTCTGAATTTTTAGCCCTGGTAAGTCTCCTACTAAAAGTCAGAGCCTTTATGGAGGTAATGGCACCTTTAGACTCAGCATGAGGATATCTGGGTAGATGCGCTACAGAACCTTGAGTCCCAGATTTCACTATACCCAAAGAGCCTACATAACTGGCCTAGGTCCCTTTGTCATAAGATAGTGCCCCTGATGCTTGAAGATCACGAAGAGGAATCGAACACAGCAGGTATCTTATAAGAAGAGCATAATTGCCCTCCTCAACACCTGCACAAACCTCTCCTCCAGACACCAGATGAATCAATAGCTGGAGTCAAACCTCAGCGTGAACTGACTACGAATGTGCTGAACCTGCTAGGAGACGAGAGGAGTCATATGCAGGACCTGTGGGACCTGCCTAGCATGTGTTAGCAGTGGGAAGAGTGCGCCCAGGAGAGGATCTTAAAGACAGATAAGGGAGAGTTTGTCAGGATGGGGACACTCTCCCATAACAGAGGATTTAACACTTTGTCAAGTGCCATGGGAGTCAGTTCTTATATACTTCTGGGATGCTTAGAAGATTGAAAAAAAAATGATCCTTAATATTAAGTGGTGTAGAGATGCCAGAATTGCCATGGCAGACGAAGTAGGAAGTGAGCCAAGGCTCTGAGAAGCCGTCATGTTAGAATGATCTAGTTTATGAAATCATAAGTCCCAGCAGCTATTTTCTTCATGAGAACCCTGAAGATGTACCATTTATCAAGGTTTACCAAGGCAACGAGGAATGCACCAGTGACAGGCACCAATAATATAAAGAGACTCAAATGTGGCTGGCCCTCTGTAGGCTGCATTTTATGGTAAGGGGATGCCATTATCGAACGTGGCTGTCTAGTAGCAGTGGGGCTTATATTAGGTTGGTGTAAAAGTAATTGCAGTTTTTGCAATTTTTTTTTTTATTGGGGATTATTAGGGAACAGTGGTTTTTTCCAGGATCCATCAGCTCCAAGTCGTGTTTTCAATCATTGTTTTCCATCTAGTTGTGGAGGCCGCAGCTCACTCACCGCAGCCCATGTGGGAATCGAACCGGCAACGTTTGTGATATGAGCACTGCGCTCTAACCAACTGAGCCAACTGCAATTCTTTTTAACATTTTAAACCACAATTACTTTTGTACCAACCTAATAGAACCCCCGGAAACCTGGACTAAGTGGCTGCACTTAACTTTCATAATTATTGGAGGGCCAGAACTAGGATTATGCAAGAGATATGCCTAGGATGCAAAATTAAAGAAGGCACTCATTCTCAGAGTTATGCATGTTCTGACCCTGAGAGTGAATGCCTCCTTAAGAGTGAGGCATGTAGGGCAGCAAGGTTTGGATGCAGCCATGGGACAGCACATCCTGACCTGTAAGAATCTAGGAAGAGGTTTTATAGAACATGTGTTTCTTAGGGTAAAGGTCAGCTAACATGGGTATTGCCTAACGTACAATCAAAAGAGATCAAGAACGAATGATCCAAAGACTGAGGCCAGCCATTCAATAGGAAGTCGTGATCTCTTGCCCAATTACTTTTTCTTGGCAGTTTTCTCACCAATTCTCAGATTGAAAGTGAGGATAGATTCCTATGAGGAAGAACCAGAGAGTTTATATAGTAGTAATTCTCCAGTCTTTCCTCAAAGGAATCTTCAGTCATTTGCTTAAGTAAGTGTGCACTAGAAGCTTTCCTCAAAGGACTCTTCAGTCATTTGCTTAAGTAAGTGTGCACTAGAAGCTTTAGAAACATGTCGGATTTGAGCTGTCTCTGATACCTGGCAACAGAAAGTGTCACCATGACCACAGTCAAAACAGGAGCTGCAGGAGCCAGGCAATAAAAAGATTCCTAGTTCATGTTTGTCTCGCAATGACCCATTTGGTTTATGGACCCACCTAGTGGCCATTTCTGTGGTTCTCAAGTGTAGATCACTTTGTAAGACTCTAACACTGGTTTTCTGACCTTTGGAATAAGAGCTATCAAAGTAAGAAAACCCATGTTAAAACAAAACAAAAAACCCTACAAATAATAGCACTGAATGCTTTCCCTTAAGATTAGGAATCAAAGCAGGGATATCTACTCTCATTATTCTTATTCAGCAATATACTGGAGGCCTCAGCTAGTGCAATAAGGCAAGGAAAATAGGTAAAAGTCATACAGTTTGGAAAGATAGAAACAAAACTGTGTTTATTTGCAAACAACATAAATGTTTATTTGGCAAACTTCAAATAATTTATAGAAAACCTGCTAGTACTAACAATTTAATAAGGTTATGATGTACATGGCCAATACATAAAAATCTATATTTCTATATACTGGCAATGAAAAATTGGGAATTGAAGTTTTAAAAGTGCTACCGCCTCAAGGGCAATACGCTGGGTGGCAAAAGCCATTTTCAAAATATCACACACTTTAAGATTCCATTTGTAAAACATTGTCAAAGTGACAAAATGATACAGATAGAGAACAGATTAGTAGTTACTAGTGTTAGGGATGGTGGGCCAGGGGAGAGGAGTGAGCATAAATAGAAATGTGTCATTCAAGGGGGATCTTTGTGGTGATAGAATACCTTTGTGTTTTGATTGCTGTGGTTGTTACACAAATATACACTGTGATAAAATAGCATAGAACTATACACATACATTGAGCCAATATCAATTTCTTTTTTGTTAAGATTTTTTTATTGGGGAAAGGGAACAGGACTTTATTGGGGAAAAGGACTTTATTGGGGAACAGTGTGTATTTCCAGGAATTTTATTGGGGAACAGTAGTGTGTTTTTCCCAGGACTCATCAGCTCCATCCAAGTCCAGTTGTTTTCCTTTCAATCTTAGTTGTGGAGGAAGCAGCTCAGCTACAGGTCCAGTCGCCATTGTTAGTTGCAGGGGGCACTGCCCACCATCACTTGCGGGAGTTGAACCAGCAACCTTGTGGTTGAGAGCATGCGCTCCAACCAACTGAGCCATCTGGCCACCCGGGAGCTCAGTGGCAGCTCATTGACTTCATTCTAGTTGTGGAGGGCGCAGCTCGCTGGCCCGTGTGGGAATCGAACTAGCAGCCCCATTGCCCAGAGCTCACTCTCTAACCAACTGAGCCACCCGTCAGCCCCTCAATTTATTGATATTATTATAGTTCTTTAAAATATAGTCATTTGGAGAAACTGGATGAAAGGTACATGGGACCTCTCTGTGCTATTTTTGCCACTTTCTGTGAATCTATAATTATTTCAAAATAAAAAGTGTTTTTTTCATTTTTTTTTAATTTATTGGGGTGACAATTGTTAGTAAAATTACATAGATTTCAGGTGTACAATTCTGTATTACATCATCTATAAATCCCATTGTGTGTTCACCACCCAGAGTCAGTTCTCCTTCCATCACCATATATTTGATCCCCCTTACTCTCATCTCCCACCCCCCATCCCCCTTACCCTCTGGTAACCACTAAACTATTGTCAGAAAACAGTCCCATTTACAACTGCTTCAAAGACTATAAAATACCTAGGAATAAATTTAACCAAAGAAGTAAAAGACCTGTACTCAAAAAATTATAAGACACTGAAGAGAGAAATTAAAGAAGATACAAGTAGATGGAAACACATACCATGCTCATGGATAGGAAGAATTCATATCATTAAAATGTCCATACTGCCTAAGGCAACATACAGATTCAACACAATTCCTATCAAACTACCAAGCACATTTTTCACAGAAATGGAACATATAATCCTAAAATTTATATGGAACCATAAAAGACCCCAGATAGCCTTGGCAATCTTGAGAAATAAGAACAAAATGAGAGGTATCACGATACCTGACATCAAATTATACTACCTGTAGTAATCAAAACACCATGGCCCTGGCATAAAAACAGACACATAGATCAATGGAACAAAATAGAGACATCAGAAATAAATCCATGTCTATATTGTCATTTAATCTATGCCAATGGAAGCAAGAATTTACATTGGGGTAAAGACAATCTGTTCAATAAATGGTGCTGGGAAACCTGGACAGACACATGCAAAAAAAGTGAAGCTGCATCACCTCATACAAGAATAAATTCAAAATGGATTAAAGACTTAAATGTAAGATCAGAAACCATAAAACTCCTAGAAGAAAATATAAGAAGAAAGTTTACAGACATTACCCAGAGTAATATTTTTACTGATATATCCCCCGGGCAAGGGAAGTAAGAGAAAAAATAAACATATAGGATTACATCAAACTAAAAAGTTTTTTCACAGCAAAGGAAACCATCAATAAAACAAAAAGGGATCCTACTGAATGGGAGAAGATATTTGTCAATGATATATCTGATAAGAGGTTATTATCCAAAATTTATTTAAAAACCCAGTCAGCTCAACACCAATCAATTAAAAAATGGGCAGAGGACATGAAGAGACATTTTTCTAAAGAGGACATACAGATTGCAAACAGACATACAAAAAAATGCTCACCCTCACTAATCAGTAGAGAAATGCAAATAAAAACCACAATGAGATACCACCTCACTCCAGTCAGAACAGCTATCATCAACAAATCAACAAACAAGTGCTGGCGTGGATGTGGAGAAAAGGAAACCCTCGTGCATTGTTGGTAGGATTGCAGATTGGTGCAGCCACTACAGAAAACAGTATGGAGGTATCTCAAAAAATTGAAAATGGAACTACCTTATGACCCAACAATTCCACTCTTGGGTATATATCCAGAGAAGTCTAAAACGCTAATTTGAAAAAATCTATGCACCCCTATGTTTATTGCAGCACTATACACAATAGCCAAAACATAGAAACAACCGAAATGCCCATTGGTAGATGACTGGATTAAGAAACTGTGGTACATTTATACAATGGAGTATTACACAGCCATAAAGAAGAATGAAATCTTACCATTTGCAATGATATGGATGGACCTAGAGAACATTATGCTAAGTGAAATAAGTCAGACAGAGAAAGACAAATACCATATGATCTCACTTACATAGAATAGAATAGAATAAATCTAAAGAATAGAATAAATGAATGAACTAATCAGAAACAGTTTCAGAGACAGAGAGGAAACACTGAGTGTTGCTAGATGGGAGGGGGATGGCGATAAGGGGGAAGGTGAGGGGATTAGAAAGCATAATCAGTAACCACAAGATTGCCATGGGGATATGAAAGTCAATTTGGGGAATATAATCAATAATGTTGTAAAGATTTTGTAGGGTATCCGATGGACACTTGTCTCATTAGGGAGACCACCTCAGGGATGATGTAGATGCCTGATCACTGTGCTGCCTTATCACTTTGTGAGGGGTATAAATAATAAATGGCTAAGTATTACAGTGTTTTGTACACATGAAACTAATAAAAATCTTAAAAAAAAAGAAATAGGCTGAGGGGCTTAGGAAGAAGCAGAGAAGCTGTAATCTCATCTTGCATGGTAAAAATTCAAGTTAATAAAGAAGCAGGCAGGAAACTGGAGGATCTTCTCAGAACAAATTAGTCAGCAACAGAGAAAACACCAATAAACACTGATATTTGGGGATTCCTCTGAATTTGTTAGGGTATAAAGTAAGCAGCTGAAACAAAAGCAGAAATTTATATCATTTTTTAGAAAGATATAAATTTATAGTATAAATTTATTTTTTTAGAAATGCATACATTTATATAAATGTATAATTGACATACAACAGTATAGAGGCAGAAGCATATTCAAGTTGGTCAGCAGCTCTGTCCATCCAACAAGGTCATCCAGGAATCAGGTCTCTTCCTTTCTGTTGCTCTAACATTCCCTGTGGTGTTGTCCTCAGCATGGTGAAAGCAGCTCATCAGCACCCAGCATTTCAGTCCCCATCGGGCAAAAGAGGAAGTGAAAGGTAAGTCGCTTCCTTTCTAAGAATGTGACTAGAAAGCTAGAAAGTTGTGCCCGTTGGGAGGAAACAGGTGTCCTGCTGATAGTTAAAGGATAAGAGTAGTTCTATTATTTAAAGCAGGTAGAGGGGAAGTGGATACTGCAAAACAATTAGCACCGTCTGACACAACTCCAAATAAGAAAAAAAATAATAGCTTACTGTCCAATCTCCCCATGTACATAGAACTTAAATCAGTTTATGTGGGTCTCACCCTTAAAAATGAATACCATGTGCTTACACAGTGGAAAGTTCGCAAACTTAACTGTCTGACCTTTGTATATAACCTAGAATCAACATCAACAGAAGTTTATAGAGAGCAGAATAGTCCTTACAGAGAGATTCTGAGATGTAGGGGTAGGCACTTATAGCTATAAAAAGCAGAACTTTTTTTTAAATGGAGAACATTTTTAAAAATTAATAAAATAGTTAAAATACAAAATCAAGAAAAAATACGCAACGAATGTGGTGCAAGGGTGAGATAGAGATGATGGTATAGGAAACCAGGAAAAAATATAAGAAAATTATAGGATTAACAAAGAGGTCTAACATCTGACCAATAGGATATCCATAAAGAGTAAAGGGTGGGGGGAGAAAGTTACTGAAGAAATTACACCAAGAAATTTTCTCAAAAAAAACCAGCCACATGGAAACAACCAAAATGTCCCTCGATAGATGAATGGATAAAGAAGTTGTGGTATATATACACAATGGAATACTATTCGGCAGTAAGAAAAGATGATATAGGAACATTTGTGACAACATGGATGGATCTTGAGAGTGTAATGCTGAGCGAAATAAGTCAGACAGAAAAAGCAGAGAAGCATGTGATTTCACTGATATGTGGTATATAAACCAAAAACAACAAAAGAACAAGACAAACAAATGAGAAACAGAAACTCATAGACACAGACAATAGTTTAGTGGTTACCAGAGGGTAAGGGGGGTGGGGGTGGGAGCTGAGGGTAAAGGGGATCAAATATATGGTGATGGAAGGAGAACTGACTCTGGGTGGTGAACACACAATGGGATTTATAGATGATGTAATACAGAATTGTACACCTGAAATCTATGTAATTTTACCAACAATTGTCACCCCGATAAATTAAAAAAAACAAATTTAAAAAAATTAAATTAAATTAAATTTAAAAAACCAGCCACAATGTTGCCATGGAGATATGAAAGACAGTTTGGGGAATATAATCAAGAGTTGTAAAGATTTTGTAGGGTGTCAGGTGGGCACTTGTCTTAGTAGGGAAACCATTTCATGGACGGTGTAGATGCCTGACCACTGTGCTGTACCCCTGAGGCTGAAGCTGAATAATATTGAATGCCAACTATAATTATATATATATAGTCATGGGATGTGCAATACAGCATAGGAAATAGAGTCAATGGAATTGTAACAGCTATATATGATATCAAAGGGGTAGTCGATTGGGGGAGGGGGTTATCCCTTTGTGAGGGGTGAAAATGTCTATCACATTGCTTTGTACACCTGAAACTAATAATAATAATAATAATAATAATAATAATAAGCATGAGTTTCTTTGTAGAAGAATAGAGATAAAGAAAAAAATCTAATATGATCAGTAATAAAAAATTGTTTCTTGCTTCCTAATTGCAATATTGGAATCTATCATAAAAAGAAGATATTCTTTAAAAATTCTAAAATATAATTATTTTTCACCCAGTTTTCTGCTCCCAGCCAAATTATCAATCAAATATTTGGATAAAGACAGTTTCAGATCTACAGGAGCTCAATATTTTTCTTCCTATGCATCATTTTCTACGTAGCTCATTGAGGATATGTACCAGAGGAAACAATCAAGAAAGAGAACAGACAGAGCAGGAAATTGAGCACACAGATGTGAGAATATCCACTGCATGTTGAAGTGTGTAGCAGACACTGTCAACTTCCTGTCAAGGTCACTAGGGCCCCACCACTTTGGCACACTCTGAACCAACTCCAACCTCCAGTATTTGCTTTGTTTGTTCATATCCCTACCCTGGAGGTTACTGAAAACAGACTCATAGGTGCCATTGACTACCAGTGTCCCGATCCTCAGGAGCATGCTTAGCTGGCCTATTATGTGGGTCATGTGTCCTGGGAACAAGCCTCCACCAGGAAGGGGAGGGAGTTGGTGAATAAATAAATACCCTATATTTATTTTTAATACCCTATATTTATATTTATAAATACCCTATATTTATACTCCTAAATAAATACTCTATTGAAGGTCTTCATCCTCACGAGGCCTAATCATAGCATGTTCCACACAACTTCATAACTGAGCGCCTGTCAGCAACCACAATCCCCTCAGCAGTACTCCCTCGTTAGGCTGTCCTCCCTTCCCCTTATTACTATCCACCCACTCACAGAGCTTCCTGAGGCCACATCTCCCCCAAAATGAGTTACCCACAAATCCTTGTCTCAGGGGAAACCCAAAATAAACATCAACTAAAAGGAATTCCTAGTAGCAGGAGCAGGTAATGTCTTTTAAGACCATGGATAGATACCTTCCATGTGAAGCATGTTTCTCTAACAATTCAAGCCCCTCTGTAATGTCTAAAGTTCCGTGAAAGCCTGTTATAAATATGACTTTTCTGCGGCTAAAACACGTCCACAGCCTCAGGACCTCCTCAAAGGCTTAGGTGGTGAGTATGGTTGAGAGGCTTCTCTCCAATGATGAGGAGGGTGCATCCTGACAGGAGTACAGGATCAGGTCAAAGACCAACCTCGTGTGTGGGACAGTTGCTCAAGCCTTTTTACTTTTCTATTATGGAAAATGAGGGCCAAATGTGGTCCTAAATGACCATGAAGACAAATAGTTTGATGTGTACCTATTTATTATAATGAACTTGGGGCCAGTGGGATGGTAGAGTTGTTCAGTTGGGATGGAAGTGATCCATGTTAAATTGAAGGCAGCAAGTCACCTTTTCCTCCTTCTTTTGGGAAAAATTATAGGGACAACTCCGGCGTGGAGTTCCTTGCCTTATCTACCTGTAGTTTCAGGAGTTCAATCTCCAAGGACAATTTAAACACCTCCAGAGCCATTTTCACATCTGCCGGGTTTGAGAGACACTGCATGATCTTTCTGCCAGCTAGAACTCGCTCACAGCCTTTAGGGACCTCCTGAAAGAGAGAGAGATGGTGAGAGGCTTCTCTCCAGATCATGAGGAGGGTGCATCCTGACAATGGCAGGCCTATAGGATCAGGTCCAAGACCAACCTCAGGACTAGTGGGTGAGCAGGGAAGCCAGAAACACCTTGGGTCCCACCATAGTCTTCCCCGGAGAGATACAGATCTGTTCTGAGAGAGCTTCCCAGAGGCCTCTTTGGGGACAGAGGCTATTTCTACTAGCCATCCAGAAATGGAACACAGTACAAGGTCTGAAAATTAAGTTCACGAACTTGTTACAATATTGCTAAACTTTTTTGATATCAGAGGGATTATTCATTATGAATTTGTACCAATTGGACAAACAGTTCACCAAGTTTACTATTTGAAAGTGCTGAAAAGGCTGTATCACAAAGTTAAACAAAAACGACCTGAACTTTTCACCAATTCATGGCTCTTGCATTATGACAATGCACCAGCTCACACAGCACTGTCTGTGAGGGAAATTTTTAGCCAGGAAACAAATAACTGTATTGAAACACCCCTCCCTACTCACCTGACCTTGCTCTCAATGACTTCTTTATCCAAAGATAAAGGAAATATTGAAAGGAAGACATTTTTGATGACATCAAGGGTAGTACGATGACAGCTCTGACGGCCATCCCAGAAAAAGAGTTCCAAAATTGCTTTGAAGGGTGGACTAGGCGCTGGTGTCAGGGGATGGCTTCCCAAGGGGAGTACTTTGAAGGTGACTGTAGTGATATTCAGCAATGAGGTATGTAGCACTTTTTCTAGGATGAGTTCTCGAATTTAATTGTCAGACCCTGTATATTATACAGGCTAGAAAGGAAAGTTAAGGCTCAGTATTCCTAGGTGTATGAGAACCTCCTCTCCCTAAAGGAGATTGGTTTTTCCTGTTCTCAAGTGAGAGCAGGACAACTTGCCATCCTAACTGACCAGAGTGCTTCCTGGGAGAGGGAGAGAGAGCCATTAAATGACTCAGAAATGAATTCTGACAAGTCAGAACTCACCCTTGCTGGCTGGGAACAGAGCTTTGGGGCAGCACCCTTTTTAGGGTTGGATAGCACAGGAACTTCCTTCAATTGTGCCACTTACCCACTCACACTTGGGCACCTCTGGGTACCAGGTTCTGTCCTCTGAGCAGGTGATACTTTGGGGACCGACCACATAGCCAGAGTCACACTGGATGGGTGACATTGTCAGATTCAATATACAGTTGCTTATCCACAGACAGCTCTCCATGTTCTATCTCTGGTTTCAGACACACAGCTACAACGAAAGCACAGTGTTAAGCAATCAGTAAATCCAAGAAAAAAGATATGATAACCTGTTAGAGTTATGCAAACGAACTCCATGTCGGTGCTTCCAGTTGTTTTATCTTTCATTTTGATAGCAATAATATCAGTTAACACTGTTATTGAGCACAGGCTCATGTCAGACTTCACGGCTAAGCATTGTATGTAATTATCTCATTTAAGTCTCACTTGGTTCTATGAAGTGTGCATTGTTATTATTCCCATTTTATCTAGGGCAAAATGAGATACAGAGAGTTTAAGACACTTGTGCAAGGATATAATACCTTTAAATAACACGACAGGGTATCAAAAAGGCTCATGACCCCAGATTCTCAGCTGTCAAAGCAATTGATCTCTACAAGACACTACGTATGAAAATCTCCCTTTAGTCTATTGTCTTCCTGTGTGTAATAGAGGCAATGGTGACAAATAATTCCTGGAGTTGTTGATAGCAGTCATATTAAACCTGTGTGCATGTGAAAATCAGGCCCAGTCGTGACTCCTCTTGTCCCCACAACAAGTTAGCAAACTTGGAGTCCCCCACCACACGCCTGCACCAGGTTCCCATGGAAATACCTGTCACTCCCTGATGTTTGGAGCTGACCCGAGAGCCTACATTCACGCCAGAGCAAGTTTCCATGAATATTTTGCTACAGGCCACAGGTACCCTCAGAGAAAATGTACCATGTGTAGACTATTTCCAGAAATATACAAGAAAGTGGGAATGGGGGCTGCCTCAAGGAGGCTGAATTTTGTAGCTGGGAGAAAGTAGGAAAGATGAATGTGTCTGTAAGTCCTTTGTAGTTTTTGTTTTGAGTGCCGTCTGAATATAGCAATTATGTAAAGTAAATCAAATCAAATGTTTTCATGCTGCCTCTGGCAGGAAAGAAACTACTCTCAATCCTTTCACGACAGTTCCACCCACTTAGCCATGGGCTGAAAGGGGAGCTGGAGTTACCTTTACATTGAGGGGCTTCATGTGACCAGCGCGAAGAACTGCGGGACAGTGTGGCCTGTCCATGCAGCATGTATCCTTTGTCACATTTATATTTAACCTTATTAGTTGTGGATAAGTATGATAATAATTTTTTCATAACGTCCGTGGGCGATGACAGGAGGATGATTGCAACCTTGGTGGTAAGACATAAAGTGAGAGAGCTTGAGCTTGTAGAAAGTAAAAAATAACACATTTCAGAATCTGCATGGTTTGTAGGCGGCTTTGTCCTGTCCTGCCATCTTCTCTGCTGGCAGGATCGCTGAGCGAAACCAAGTACCTGTGCTGCCCTCCTGCAAGACTCAGGCTGAGAAACTATGAAAAGGCTCAAGTGGAATTACAAGCACTTAGAGTTTGCTACATTTTATTGACAAGTTCACCACAGTTTACACATTTTGGCATGAAGCCTGGATTCAACTCAAAGTCACAATGTAATAATGGTGCACTCCATCGATCTCAGGCTAATTGCAGAGATACACATCAGTGACAAACTGTTAAGATGCTAAGGATATCCTAAATCTCTGAGTCATTGCTTCCAATCAAAACTGTCCATCCGTCCCCCTAAAGAACATACTTATTACTGCATTTTACAATATTTTAGAAAACAGCTCATAGAATGAATAAAAATGATGCTTGCATTTTGAAATAATAGACATTACACGGTACACAGAACCTCTCTGAAAAGAAACACTGTCAGGGTCCACAAAGAGTGCATGAGAAATTTCAATAAAACAGGTCTTCAGGAATGTCAGACAAAATGGTATGCTGATGGACTATAGTAGTTATAAGTACTATCCTAAGAGGCCTCCTACAGGGATGGAAAACACGATGCTCCACAGTACGTGAGGCAGAAATGCTGGAATTGCCATGGTGAGTGGTATAAGAGAGGATTAAATGCCTCATGGAAGTCAGTATGCTAGAGTGGATACTGCGAGTATACAGGCTGGAAAATCCCACCAGATGATTCTGCTCCATAGGAAGGCTTGAAGAACACATGTATCAAAGTCTTTAGGAACTCCCCAACAAGAGGAGCACCAGGATCAAAGGCCAGGACTGAAGATAGGAAGGCCATTAGAGAACAAGTTTCACTCTTAGGAATAGCAGAGAGGTGCTCATATGCTTTAGAAGCTAAGTAAATTCAATCATCATAATGAGTGGCAAAACCGAAGGTGCCTGAGACTTATGGAGATGGTTAATAGAACATGGTGTTCATAGGCGTGAAAACAGATGAGCAGTCAACAAAGGTACTTCAATTTGTGCCATCAAAATAAGTTAAGGATGAATGATGAGGATCAGGAGACGGGGGGCATTTGGCCCTGATAACAAGTTACAATCCCTTGCTCAGTTTCTGGACCTGTGCTAGTAGTCGGGTCTGGAAATCATTGGCTGAAGAAAAAGATAGCCCCCCAGAGTAAAGATGCTAAACACCTTGGAAAGTACAGGTAACCCCCGTATAACACTATTGTCAGGTTCCTTTAAAATGTCATGTTCTGCAAATCCGTGTTATACAAAACAAAGACTAGTACAAAAAAAGGGGTTTAGGTTCCAAAAATTTTTAAAACATACTATTATATTTTTACAAGAGAAATATCTTTATTAAAGCAATTTTCACCAAAAGTATAGCATATTAATATGTACCAAATAATGTTTTCGTCATTATCACTACTAAGCACCATTAACTGAGGGTGTTTTCTTTGTGACAAGATATCTTCATCCTCTGAACTTAATACTCCATGAACAAAATGGATTTAAAATTCTAAAAAGTTTTAAAATTCTGCAGTCAAATCTGATACGACATCCACACTCAAATGAAAAATTTCAAATGAGGTATCTTTTCCTCTTAAAAGCTCTTATTATGTCCTGTGTTGTTCTGGGATTTCCCTAATTTCGAATGAGATATTTTTTGCTCTTAAAAGCTCTTATTACGCTCTGTGTTGTTCGGGGATTTCTCTAATTCTCAAACTGTGTTAAAGTAAAACCGTGTTCTAGGATGCCGTGTTGTACGAGGGTTTCCCCCAACTCTCAAACCGTGTTAGAGAGAAACCATGTTATAGAAATGCTGTGTTATATGAGGATTACCTGTGTGCACATTCCAACACCTTGGAATGAGTCCCTCAGTCTTCCAAGAGGACTTACGTCTGTTTACATAGGTAACTATGCACTGGTGAAAGGTACACAATAATCCCAGGATTATTGAACATAAAGCTTGTGTTGACATTGATACCTGGAACCAACATAGCCTCCTTATTACACCACTTGATGTCATTTCCTCTAGCCTTGAAAGTATAATCAGAATAGACAAACTGGTCATTGTCACAATCCCCATGTTGGGTCTTTGGTCTATGGGATAAGAGTTATCATATCCAACAAGGCCTAACAGAAGCCATTGATATGACCCATATCCCTCTTCCTTAAGGCAAAGATGGTACATTTTTCTAAAAATATCATGTACCAAGGGGTAGAAGGAGAGGGGAAAATTAGTGCCACTCTTAAAAATCTAGATGCCAAAGTGGTCATCCCTATTGTATCCTCATTTATTTCACTAGTCTGTCTGCTACAAAAATTATGGCTCTGGAGAATTACAGTAGACTATTGAAAATTCAACAATATTTTAGTCCCTATTGCAATCATTGTACCAAATGTGGTATTTTTGCTAGAGCTCATTAATATGTTTTCAGGTAAATAAGGTCACTGAGTTAGCAAAGGATTCTTTTTCATCCCTATCAGAAAAGACGTTCAGAAACAGTTTGCACACACGGAAGGGTCAAGACCATACACTTGCAGTTTTAGCCCTGGGCTATGATAATTCACTTAGCTCGTTCATAGCAGAGTCTGAAGTTATCATGAGCATCTGGACATCCACAGACTATCACATTGATCTAGTGTATCAAGGCCATCTGGTAAATTTTACCTAATAAGCAATAACTATCATGATGATGCTCTTGAATACAGAAGGTAAAGAAGGAAGAAAAGAAGCAAGTTCAGAAAAGCAGGTTCAAGTAGATTTGAGTGAGTCTTGTTCTGTAGGTAAGGCATGTGGACCAGAAAGAAGGGAATAAAAGAGAATAAATACCAGAAACAGAATACAGTAATTCAGAAGTTTAGAATTACCTCTGAGCGGTGGACACACAATGTGATATATAGATGACATATCACAGAATTGTACACTTGAAAGCTATGTAACTTTACTAACCATTGTCACCCCAATAAACTTTTTTATTAAAAAAGTTTAGTTGATCTAATACATGTGGTCTATTTTCATTGAATTCAAGAAAATGGGAACAAACAATGGGAGAACAGAAAAACTTGAAATGGGTGTAGTATTTTTGAAGAAATGTATTCACTCCAAGAATCACGCAGGGTATACACATTTTTTTATCTAATTTGAAACCTTCCCTCAATAATCTCTATCACTTTGATATGAATAAACTTCTAAAATAACATAATTCTGTAAGCTCTTCCTCTGATCACATGTTGGTGTCTGGAGGCTCCACATGCTATCTGCTTGGCATGTAGCTTCAGAGTTATATTTCTCAGAACATGAATATGAAACTGAGTCTCCAGAGAAACAGGCACAGCTATTTGCAGAATCATTTCTTCTCTCTTCAGTGATTTTTTTAATTACATTTATTGGGATGACATTGTTTAGTACAATGATATGGGTTTCAAGTGTACAATTCTGTAATACATCATCTGTACATCACGTTGTGTGTTCACCCCTGAATCAGTCCTCCTTTTATCCCCACATATGAGTATTTGACCCGCTTACTCTCTTCTACCACCGTCCCTCCCTCTTTGCCCTGGTAACCACTGAACTGTTGTCTGTGTCTGAGTGTCTGAGTTTTTGTTTGTTTGCCTTGTTTGTTGTTTGCCATTCTTCAGCTCTGGTATTGGGAACGTACTTCTAAATAAGAAGTGAGGCTAATCGTTGGTAAAATCACCATGAAGAGGCTTCTATGGTTAATGACCTCATTTTAACCTTTGGAAAAACTCACCACAGAAGAGACTGGGCAAACAGGCAAGGGTACCCAAGACACTTTGAGTCTGCTCTCCCCATCCCTGAGTTGCTAAAGTAGCCTAACCCAGTCATTTCCTTCCAACTAAAAATGATAAGTTGGATTAAACCTGTATGAAAATGTAAATTTTCAAAATTATTCAAAAGCAATGACAAATAACCTCCATCTCATTATGACTTTATTAGGGCTGAAACCAAGTAATGATAGTTGCAGAATTATACATTTTCTAGAAACAGAAGTTTTAAAACATTTTCCAACTCATGGGTATTTAAGACTCCTTTAACATTGACCATCACTACTTTCTTATCTGAACATTCTTCTAACCAAATATGCCACTTACATTCTCACTTCTGTACCTGTGCTTATATCCTATTCCTACCTAGAATGCCACTCTTTTTCTCTGCTTGCTATTCAAGTCCCATCTGCTCTGTGAAGTCTCTTACTGCCCCAGCAAATAGTCATCATTCATTTCTCGGGTCCTACAGCAGTTACTAGGAAGAGAGTATATATTCTATCCAACTATTTATTGAACTCCTACTATAATCTAGACACTATGTATACATCATGTATGTATACGATGACACTATCTACACCATACATAGTATATGTATAGTATGTATACTATGGAAGCTATGTATACATAATCTAGACATTTCATATGTTATCTCATCCAATTATCACAACACCCCTAAGAGATACACATTACCATCTTCCCCACGTTTTATAGAAGAAAAACAGATCTTTGGAGAGCTTAAGTATCTTGTTCTTAGGGAGGCAGTTACTGATTGGCAGAGACAGAATTGAGATCTGTGTTGCTCAGAAGTCCGTATTCTCAATCATTTCAGTCTACACTCTCTAGTAATTATTTAACAGCTAATTTATACTGTCCATATGTATATTTTTTCCCTTTTGAGTTCAGGCAACATGTCTCAAGTATCTTTGTGTCTGTGCTGTTGACACTGTAGGTCCAAAATAAATATTCCCTGTGTACAAATCTAGCTTCACAGATGGAATTTTCTAAGTCTGAGCTCAAACACATTATTAGAAAATGCCTTCTTATGAATTAACCCAACAAATATTTATGTAAATTGGTCCCTAGAAGTCTATTCAGCTGACACTGAGGCACATTTTTGCAATACTATAAGAAAAATAATTCATAACCACATGAATAGCAATATCACAATATCAGTTTATAATAACATGTCTAAAGACAAGAAATCCTAAAAAGATGGGTCTAAAAAAGAAAAAGAAAACCAAGGGGAAAGGATAAGATAACATTTTCTAAAAGGGACCAGAAGTATATTTTAAGGTTTATATAAAAATTGCTTTGGTGGATAAGATATAGGCAGGTATTTGTCTTGGATTGAGGAGTTGAGCAAAAGTTGAAAGGCAGAAGAAAGATGTTATTGAAGAATGAAAGAGATGCAAGCGCAGAAACTAGAGTGAGACAGATTTGAACAAACATGGCCCAGACGTGAAATGGGATTTGAGAAAATGGAAGAGGAGGGGATAAACACAAAGGAAACTGAAGGAATCGTGACAAGTCTCTGTGACTTGTTTTATGTAATCTACTTTCACTGCCTCATAAAAGAAAAGGAGAGCTGTAAGGTCAAAGTAATGGTACTCAGGGAAGAAGAGAGTGCTGGGGTGGGGTAGAGCTTTGGAAGCATAACAGATTTAGCTATTTCAAGAGAGGAGAATCATCCACGATATATGAATTCTTTTACCTAACCTTAAAATTTCTCTTAAAATATCCATCATGATGTAAAAAATTCCAAAGTAAAATACTTTTGTAACCACCTTTGAAAAACAACTCGGAAGTCACACCGTGATATTAAGAAAGCTCATAAAGCTTGAACAGCATGGATCATTCTGGGGCCTTAGAAATTAATTTTGACGAAGGATGACAAGGTGGAATTTGGGGACTCCACATTCCCTCTGCTTGGGATATAATCCTTGTATGATCAAAATTAGAAAAATACCTGATATCACATGAATAGGAAACACAGTCTCTGTTGAAATAGACACAGCTATTGGTGAAATATCTTCGTTTTTGAGTCGTTTTGTCATTCTATGCAAAATGCTCTGTATTAACTGCTCTGACAGATGGTGTAAAGGATATGTATGTCAATATTTTAAAAATATTCTTAGAAATTCTTTTAAAGAAGTCATATTAAGTGAATAAGAAATTTTACTTTTATTAGCATATTTCCATTTATAAATCAAAATAATTATTCATGTCTGCACTTGTAACCAGCACTACCCTAGAGGGACTTGTAGATCCTTGCAAACCCTTTCAGTGATCATTGATTAAGGACAATTATTCCCTAATTTGCAATACCTTACACTTATATAATGTTTTCAGTTTATACAGTACTTTATAATTTCACCTTAATAAATTCATTCATTATTTGTAATAACATAATATTTACTTTCTGGATTGCAAAAGTTTTCTACTCAATTATGAATGCAATAGAAAAAAATCTGTGGAAGAATTAATTATGAATCCATTTAAATATAAAACATTAATATAAAAATTAGGTTTTTGTGGCTAGATCAGCTCCTCAAGGATTTGTAATATTTTGCTTTCCAAATAATTAGACTATACCAGAAGAACTAAAATAATTTAAGTATATTTCTTTTAATTAGTTTCATGTATACAAAACAAAATAATTAGATATTTACACCCCTCACAAAGAGATAATCCCCACCCCCAATCAACTAAAATGCCCATCAATACACAGATGATTGGATACAGAAACTGTAGCACATTTATACAATGGGGTGTTACTCTGCCATAAAAAAGAATGAAATGCTACCATTTGCAACAACATGGATGAACCTAGAGAATATTATGCTAAGTGAAATAAGTATATTTTTTAACAAAATACTTTATTGCACTTCTCCAAAATTATACTGAATTATTGCAATTTGGTTATATTTAACTAATTATTAATCAGGAATTTTCCCCCATACCTTGGTTTAAACCCTCCTGTCTTCACTATCACATCTGTACTCACCACACAGGACAGATGGGCATTGCAATAGAGACAGAATCCCAAGGAGGTACAGTGCTGGGAAAATTCTCTGCAGCTTGGGGGGCATGGTGCAGAGTCTGAGATACACCACTGGGAGTGACAAGGGTGAACACTGGAAAATGTCCGAAAATGACCTTCACCACCCAGCTGAACTGCAATGAGTTCAATATGAGGTCTATAATAACCAAATTGCTGACCTTTCAAAATAAAGAGGAACATTCCCCAGAAACAAATGAGTGGACTTCTCTGTAATATTGATGACAGCACAATTAAATTTCAACCCTCCTAGAGAGAAGGAAAACAAATGAACCCAACATGTGGTTGCTTCAATTTATAATGAGGAACTAAAACAAAATCTGAGTCTATCAGATAAAACAGACTAATTTAAATAATTTAACAGAAGATTATTTTTTTTAAAAAAACAGCTTTCAGTTATTAATAATGTTCCAAACTTTTACATAAATCATTGCATTTAATTTCTTAAAGCAAAACTACAACATAGGCATTATAGCCATATTTTACAGATGAGGAAACTGATTCAGAAAGACTGAGAACACTTCCCAAAAACTTTCTCATCAGTGGCCATGTCAGATTCTGAACCCAAGTCTGTTTCAAATCCCAAGCTCTTTCTATTATGTCAAACTAATTTCCATTTAATGAAATCAAACTACAAAGTTTTCTTGTACAAGATCCTGAACCTGTCTTTTAGGAGACCCTGCCTAGGAACCTTCTGCTTCTACTATGGTGGAAAAGACCACAGAATCTCTGCTCTATCTGGAAACCAAATCCCTATGTGATCTGCCAAGAATTAGCTGTGTTTAGCCACAGACTCAATAATTCAGGCCTCAGTCTCCGCATATGTTTGACGATGGATTTGGGACTAGAATGGACTCTATGATACTTATCATAAAGTACTAGGAAAAATTACTTGGGAACTATGCCTTCAAGGGGATTACAATGTAGTTTAGAAACACATTTGTCATGCAGGGTGTCATGCAGGGTCTCAGCTCCCACTCCCCACATAAGAACTCAGGATATGGTGAGGCCAAAAAGGAACACCCACGGAGCCATAGGTAGGGGAATCATACCACTATATTCTCCCTGGCAGCTGGGTTGGAGACACAGGAAGCAGGAGCCACACGATCTGCAACCTGCCGTCCACTTCTCTCTGCCAACCAACCTCACTTGCCAGCTGCAATCTGCCGTGCTAACTGCAATCTGCTCTTGCTAGCTGTCACCATCTTCTTGCTAGGCCCCATTTTGCTGCTAGCGTAACCACGGCAGTTTTATTAGTGGCCAATGGCTCACTGGTTACAGCTGATGGCCAACTAGCCACAGCTGATGGCCATCCAATCACAGTTGATGGCCATTTACTACCTGAGCCAGCACTTTCTACGTGAGGCCGAGAACCTGGAAACTGCACTCCTGGCTCTGTCCCTACAGAGCATGTGATAGGGAGAAGATAGTGAAAGACAGAGAGGGAAATTAAAACTGGGTCTAGTTGAGTTTTAAGTGCCAAGATTAGGAGTTTGGACATAGGAAATGAAAAGCCACTATTTGGGGGGGGGGGGGGGCTGGAGGGGGGCGTGACATGACTACTGTGCTTTTGGAAGATCACTATGGCAGAAGAGGACAAGGTAGACTGAAAAAGTCAGAGAGAGGAGACAAGGAGTGTCGTGCGGGAGACCCTGCTCGCTGCGCCATTTGTCGTGCCGGACGGCCTGCGGGGTCTCTGCTCCCGCTCCCCATACAAGAACGCAGGATATGGTGAGGCCAAAAAGGAACACCCACGGAGCCATAGGTAGGGGAGTCATACCACTATATTCTCTCTGGCGGCACTATACTCTCACTGGAGGCTGGATCCACACTGTCCGCAAACCGCCATCCACGCTTGCCAGCCCAGCCGCCATCTTCTTGCTAGCCCCCATTTTTTTCTCTTCTGCTAGCCTAGCCACAGCAGTTATATTAGTGGCCAATGGCTCACTGGTTACAGCTGACAGCCAACTAGCCACAGCTGATGGCCATCCCATCACAGTTGATGGCCATTTACTACCTGAGCCAGCACCTGTCTATGTGAGGCCGAGAGCCTGGAAACTGCTTTCTGGGGCTCTGCCCCCACAAGGAGATTATTAAGAAGGCTATTGCACTTGGCCAGGTGAGCCACAGAGATGACCTGAATAAGACAATGGTAGAGGAGTTAGAGAAGAGGCGGTAAAAGAAAGAAAACCGAGAAAATGGGGAGACTAAGGAAAGGCGTTGTCTCTATCTACCTAAGTTCTACACGGCAATGGTCAAAAAGAGCAATAATCCGTTGGATCAAAACATTGCTTTGGCTACAAAAAGGTGCAGAAGAAGAAGAAGGACGGGGAGGAAGAGAAGGGGGGAGGGGGAGGAGGAGGTAAAGGGGGAGGGGAAAAAGAGGAGGAGGAGGAGGAAGAGGAGGAAGGTGGAAGAGGAGGGGGAGGAGGAAAGGGAGGGGAGAGGGAGGAGGAAGAAAAGGACGGGAGAAACATTACTGTTGTGTTTCTTGCTTCTGGTAACATGTTATTCTTTAAGGCAAGATACCTATAAGGTTACACTCTCAAGATCCAGCCATGTTGTCACAAATGTTCCTATATCATCTTTTCTTTTCTTGAGAGTGTAATGCTGAGCGAAATAAGTCAGACAGAAAAAGCAGAGAACCATGTGATTTCACTGATATGTGGTATATAAACCAAAAGCAACAAAAGAACAAGACAAACAAATGAGAAACAGAAACTCATAGACACAGACAATAGTTTAGTGGTTACCGGAGGGTAAGGGGGGTGGGAGGTGGGAGCTGAGGGTAAAGGGGATCAAATATATGGTGATGGAAGGAGAACTGACTCTGGGTGGTCAACACACAATGGGATTTATAGATGATGTAACACAGAATTGTACACCTGAAATCTATGTAATTTTACTAACAATTGTCACCCCAATAAATTTAATAAAATAAAATTTTTTTAAAAAATCAAGAAGAAATAAAGACTTTCTCAGACCTACAAAAAAAAAGATACCTATAAGGTCAGTTGTACTCCCTAACAGAGAAACACTTACATATCCTAATTATAGTCTCTATATCTAAAGTGATACATAAAATTAACTTTCAGAGAAATACAGCGTTTCACGTTTTAGTCTAAAACCTGACATAGATTGAGATAGTCTTCTGTTACCATTCATCCTTAATTAGATTAATTGCCAGTGGATGCCCACTTATGTCAACTCAGTCTTCTCCCTATTCTTCCCAAAGCTGTCACTGCCCACCTTCGCAGGGGTGAGCTTATGGTACCCCTCACACTATATGCAGCAGCTTAACTCTTTCATTGAGTAAAGGCTCATGTCAGATTCATAACTTTCTAAAACTTCTGATCATGCCCCTCCCCCAACCCCATCTCCTGCTACCTGCATACACACATACCCTCGGTCCTTATGTGCTCTATTTATGACTTCAATTCTGCCCCAAAACTCAATTGACATAATGGCCAATTTGTTTATAACAATTTATGTTAAATTTATGTTAAATTTATGTTAAATGAGTCAACGTTCTCTCTCAGTATGAAGAAACAGAAATCTAAGACTCTGAGGCATTCACATGGCCCCATTTCTCTACCACAGGATGACCACCTGTTCCAGTTTTCTTGGTATTAAGAGGTTTCCCAGAACAAGGAACTTTGAGTATTAAAATTGGGACAGTCTCAGAAAAACTGGTGGTTAGCCACCCCATGTCAGTTTCCCCCTTCCTGCACTTAGAACCCATCTCTCCCTACCATTTACTTCTAAGCCAGAGAGAGCTGTGGGAAAGACAAGTTGCACATAATGAAAACCAGGCATCTCAAAGCTCAAAAACATTTTCAGAAATATTAAAATTCTCCCAAAGAAAAATAATTCCAAGTTGTCAGTAAGACAGTAATTTAGTAACTGTAGCCAATTGACCATTTAGTGAAATTGGAAAGAATCTTAAAATACTAAAATGTTAACAAAAGAGTAAATGGCTTTTAAAAATTTAAAAGATGGCCCTTTAAAGTGAAAATGTCCCCTGTAAATCTCTGTATTTGTACTTGAAATTCATAAAGAAAATATATGCATTGAGTTTATTAGGAAGAAAGCCTTTATAAATACATTCATTGAAAACAATATAGCCACAAGATTACTAAATCCCACGTGTTCAACAGATTCCTACAATAGGGGGGCTGAAAAGTACATATTCATAACTCTTGAAGTAAAGTATATTTATATTCTTTGTCGAATAAACTAAAAAAAAGAATCTGGAGGCTTTGCTAGAAATAAGTGATAAAGATTAATTCAAGGGTCTTGGAGATTGCAAACTAGGAATACAGCTAAGCCAAAACCCAGAAGTGTTCCAAAGAAGAAAGAAACATTTGTAGGGAAAAGAGGTGAGGAGGGTTCTATGGAAAGTAACCTCACAGGGTGATCTGATCATAAATTCCTAACTGGGCAGGTCATGGTGGGTAGTCCCGCCCACAAGTTCTTTACTAAAAGGCTTATCTTTGCCTTAAACAAGCCCTGTCTGTTGTTTCTGTGCATCTAGGTTAACACACTTTTGAAATGCCACCTTTCAGGCCCCTCCTTCTAATACCTGACAACCATTTTCGATCCCTCAAAAACGCACATACTCTTAAGTACCCTGTAATCCAATCTCCACGTGGCCACCCCAAGAGAGCACAAAATGTTGTTAACTATCCTGTAACATGACCCCTGAGTTGCTTTCTCCTACCTTCATATAATCTTCCTTATGTTCCCTCCTTAATTTCAAATGTTTAAAAAGAAACGGCAAACTATTATTCTCTGAAGCATTTATCTCAGTCTACTGAGATCTTGCTTCCAGGTGTGTCCTCTGTTCGGCTCAAATAAATTTTTTATAAAAATTCTCTACAGATTTGGACATTCTTACATCAACACGTTAAAAGGTCTTCTAATAAAAAGAACATTCTAGAGAATTATCAGTCCTTCCACCTTTGCCCTAGCATTGGTCCAGGATGGTTATCGGTCAGATGCCAGGCAGTCAAGATGATGAATGCCAGCTGGTCTG
Organism: Rhinolophus sinicus; assembly: GCF_057876585.1. Taxonomy (NCBI): domain Eukaryota; kingdom Metazoa; phylum Chordata; class Mammalia; order Chiroptera; family Rhinolophidae; genus Rhinolophus; species Rhinolophus sinicus. Next base: position 21,614,191 of record NC_142511.1, read on the forward strand.
GAAGATGGGTGCCAGGAAGTCTGACCACATCCGGGTGGTCCAGATAATGGATGTCAGGTGGATGTATATGTGAGCCCTTCAGGGGGTAATCAGGTGGCCGGGATACATGCATCCTTTGGGAATAATTAATTAGAGGGTTACCTAAAGGTCCAGATATATATCCAGGCATTGACACAGGACTAGGAAGTTCAAAAAAAGTTTAAGTTTCAGGCTAGTAAAACAAAAATGGAATCTTTTTCCATGCCTCAAGCTTCATACTGTTAATAATTTTAGCAGGTTGGTTAAAATGACTCCATTTTATGTATTCCCTATCTTCACTTTCTCTTCATCTTGAATATATTCTGAAATTTCCACTGTCCTACCTTCTTATCCCTACGCATGTCATCTGTCCTCTGGCCCTTCATCAAATCTTACTCATTTTCCAGATACATCTCTAACACTGCTTCTGTCCTCCAGGTCAGTCTCAATATTCCAATTACAATTTAGTGTTTATAATTATATTCCAGTTCTAACTTGGATTATAGCTGAAGTCTAAAGTCTATCTTTCCCCTAAACCACAAACTCCTGGAAGTGAGAAAGTAGGTTTTTATTCATCTCTGCCTTGCACAGCAGAGGTGCAAAACAAATGTTCTCTGAATTTAAATTCAAAAGTATCCAGTGGCAAAAGACATTTTTTTTTAAGTTTCATGTGAATCTCTATCTTTATATTGCAGTGTGTGTGTGTGTGTGTGTGTGTGTTGTCAAATTTTACTTGATTTAAAGATAGGCACATCTTTATTTTAATAAGAAACTGACACTTGCAACTTTATTGTAGACTTGTGACACTTACGACTTTTCAAGATTTCTCTTCCCCCATGTTTACGTAATTAACAGTCAAGGGAGGGCAGTGAGACAAGACCAGTAAAAGGAGGGTGCAAGAGTGAAGTAAAAAATTGTTCTCCTTTCTCCACAGCTCAAACCTGAGTTAGGTAATGAGGGCAGATGAAAGTCAGCCACACCTACTCTGTGGTATGGAGATTATGTCACTCTTTTGACCTCAACCTCACAAGACCACAACCCAAGTGCTAGCCACAGAGGAGGACAGTATGTGGCCAGGACACCGGCCTGCATGGACTCTGGAATCACACCTAGGTCATGGAAATTAACCTCACAGAGAATCATAATCCTGTTTCCACCATATGGGAACTGTGTACCTGTGGGCAAGATACTCAGCCTCGCTTAGCCCCAATTTCCTCTTTTATAAGATAAGAATGATACTGCACGTATCTCTCAGAATTGTTGAGAGAATTAAATAAGAATAATCTCTGTAAAATGTTTGGCTTGGTGCCTAAAACATGGTGAACATTAAAAATATACATGTAAGAGGTGTGATCAAACAATATGGTGAATGTTTCAATTAAAAAAGGATATTACAGTGTAGGAAAAGCCAGTCAGGCTTTCCTCCCCTGGCCAGATAGTGACCCTGACCAGCCAGCCAGTCTGATAAGATGGAATGCTGCGCAGACATAGTCCATCCTGAAAATGTTACTGTAAAAACTCCTATTTCAACACCTTGGCTGTGAGGCGCTTTTGTCTCTGTATGATATACAAGGGTCCGACCATTCTACGAGGGGCGGGGGCTGCTGCTCCTGTGGGCTGATGAGTTGTGAGACTGCTGCTGGCTGCGTGTTGTAACCTGAGAATGTCCAGCTGTGTGAAGCAGTGAGAAACCCCTGGCTGTCTCCCAGGAAGCCTATAAATAAACATGTCTACTTTGTCTTTGGCTCCACACATCTTCCAGCTCCCAGAGTCGCAGACAACTTACTCTCGGGACTCAACCCATTCGGACATACAGTAAGAGACACATTGCCATTAATCCCCCTCAAAATATTCCCCCTCGCTTCAAACACACTTATCCCTTCATTCTTGCCACTTTCTGAAGCAGGTCTGAAAGTCCTCTTTTATGAGTGTCTTTAGATGTGCTGTTGTGGGTGCCCCGATGTCCTGAATCATTTTGACTTTGGGGCAGAGCCAGAAGTCACACGATGCCAGATCCAGTAAATAAGGTAGATGAGGACACACCATAATTTTTTATTTGACAGAAATTGCCATATACCAGAAGTGATATGTGAAATGGAGCATTGTCATGATGGAGCATGATTTATAGCACATTTTAAAACAAACCTTCTCTCAACCATAGCTCACACCCGACTGACTGCATAGAACAAGTTGAAACTTGTCACACACTGTTACTAAGGTTCCACACACTGCTTCCCATATTGAAGATCCCTGCCTTTCCATTGGATGACACTCGGCAGCAGCATTCACTGTATTTTGTGATCACAATGGAAAGGATCCATGTCACACATCGCTTTTGGTACAGCAATTTCTCTCAAATAAAAACATTATGATGTGTCCTCATCCACCTTATTCACGGGCACTGCGTGACTTCTGGCTCTTCCCCAAAGTCAAAATGACCATGAAAGGTAAATGTTTTGAATCAATTAAGGAGACTGAGGCTGCCACAGCATCGCAACCAAAGACACTCATGAAAGAGGACTCCAGAACTGCTTCAGAAAGTGATAAGAATGATGGGATAAGTGTGTTTGAAGCAAAAGGGAGTATTTTGAGGGGGATTCATGACAATGTGTCTTTTACTGTAATAAATTCTTTTTTTCATTTAAACATTCACCATATTGTTTGATCACACCTTGTCATATGTGTATAATATATATACATATATAGTATATATTTATATTAGCAATTGTTAACCCTAAGGAAGAATTAAATTAGTATGTGACTCTGCTAGAAGCTGAACTTCTAGGAGTAAAAATATCATCACAATAACTACGTAAAATTATTATGATGGATGGCTGATTCACCAAGATTCTTTAACTAAGCCCCAGAGCAGAGGAAAGCCCACTGGACTTGGGCCAGAAACCACTGGCTGGGTCTTCACTGTGGTCCTTGGTAAGACTGAGACCCAGTGCCACACCCAGAGAGGAGATGCTGGCCTCCATGGGGTCTGTCCCAGGCTTCTTCTTTACTCGTCCTTAGCTGTCTTCCTGGGAAACACTCATCTATTCCCATGACTTTGATCATCGTCCATGAACCACTCACAAACCCCTGGGCCCAACTGTCTCCTATAGTTGCAAAACCTCATATGCTTCATAAACTCAATTATTAATAAAAATCTTATTCTACCCTATTCTCTCCCACATGTATTTTATAAAAGCTTTAATGAGATATAATTCATATACCATAAAATTCATCCTCTTGAAGTATACAATTCAGTGGTTTTTAGTAACCATCACCACTATCTAATTTTAGAATATTTTTTACACCCCTCAAAAACCCTGTATTCATTAGCAGCCACTTCCCATTTTCCCATCTCCCCAGGCCCTGGCAACCACTAATTTACTTTCTATCTCTGTGGATTTGCCTATTCTAAACATTTTGTATAAATAGAATCATATAGTATGTGGTCTTTTGTGACTGGCTTCTTTCACTTAGCATACAGTTTTCAAGGTTCATTAAAATAATACCGTGTTTCCCAGAAAATAAGAACTAACAGGAAAATAAGACCTAGCATGATTTTTCAGGATGACATCCTCTGAACATAAGACCTAATGCATCTTTTGGAGCAAAAATTAATATAAGACTCGGTCTTATTTTCAGGGAAACATGGTAGTACTTTATTCCTTTTTATGACTGAATAATATTTTATTGTATGGATAGTCTACATTTTGTTTATCCATTCTTCAACTAAAGCACATTTGGATCATTTCCACTTTTGACATGTTATATATAATGCTACTATGAACATTCATGTACGTTTTTGTTTGGACACGTTTTTATTTTTTCTTGAGTATAATCATATACCTAGGAGTGAAATTGTTGGATCATATGGTAATTCAATACTTAACATTTTTAGGAATTGTCAAACCATTTTCTAAAGTGACTGCATCATTTTACATTTCCACAGCAATGTATGAGAGCCCCAACTTCTTTACCTGTCCCTTAACTCTTGTAATTGTCTTTTTAAATTTAGGCATCCTGGTAAGTATGAAGTGATGCTGCATTGTGGGTTTGATTTACGTTTCTCTGACTAATGATGTTGAACATCTTTTTATTTGCTTATTAGCCACATGCATGTCTTCTTTAGAGAAATGTCAATTCAAATCATTTGCTCATTTTTAATTGGGTTAATTGTCTATTTTTGTTGAGTCATAATAATTCTTTTTATGTTCTGGACAATTCGCTTGTCATTCTGTGGGCTGTAACCATTCTTGATAATGTCCTTTGAAGCATAAAAGTTCTTTTTAATTTTGATGAGGTCCTATTTCTTTTTTATTTTATTGCTTGTATAGATCTAAGAAAAAATTGCCTACCCCACGATCATGAAGATTTACTCATATTTTCTTCTGATTGTTTTATAGTTTAAGCTCTTACATTCATGTTTAAGATCCATTTTGGGATAATTGTTTTGCTTCTGTTTGTTCTAGTTACTTCACTTTTCACTTTTACTGTTGAGATCAGGAGTCAGCCACAGAGAATAGTAGTTGAATGAATAAATTGACAATCTAAAGAATATTATGCCATGTTCAACCAAGGGAGAAGAGAATTTCAAGAAAGAAGAGAACAATGCCAATTATGGAACGTGAGGAGGACTGTGGTTTCTTACTTGAAAGACTGAACAGAGGATGACTAGTACCCCTTTTTATCAACTCTAAAGATCTCTGCTCTCAGAGATTGTGGAGGGTTGGTTGCTGCAGGCCGTCTCTGATCCAGGCAACTGGTCAACTTCTTTGGCTTCTAGGGGTTGCAATTACACCTTTTCCAATGAAGTTCAAACCCCAACCTTGCAAAGGAGCCCCCTTTGAAGTGTGTCTTTCCTTGAGTACCTTTCTTCTGCCTAGAGTACCATACAAAGTTTTCTTGTATCCTATAGTTTCTCTTTTATCACAGTTTAGTAATTCTTTATGTTAAACTTCCCTTGTTTAGATCATTGTGTGGTTTCTATAGCCTAATTGGACCCAGATTTATACCTGCACATTTTGGCGTACACTTAAAAATAGATATTAATTTAAAACTTGTAACAGTCAGGCTTCCACCTGGTATTGAATTAGATGACATCTAAAGTTTCTAAAAAACATATATATATATATATATATATATATATATATATATATATATATATATATATATATTAGAAATAATTTTTAATTACATAAATCCATTAAGAATATTTAAACATATTTAGAATAAAGGGAAATTCATCATATCTTTATATCTGCAAATAGACTGATTTTCAGTATCAGAAAGTTGATTATTTGCCTAAAATTGGTGAAAACATGGGACTAGAAACTGTAACTCCTGGATTCAGAGGAATTTTAGAAAGTAACATGTCCCTTTTTAGCTCCCATAAATACAAAATGCCAGTACAATCAATACAGTCTCTTTTGTTAAAATTTTTTCCTGGCAGAGCCTCTAGTTTACCAATTTATTTTTCCTTGTGGTTATTAAACATAGAATTACTTTTAGTTTATTTTCAGAGAATATTTGGCAGCTGAGGTTTTGTAGTTGACCTCTCTTAGGTTGAACTAAACTTTAGCACCAGATTAACATATCATTTAACTTTATACATCTTTTACTCATGGTGCAATCATTCAGCACCACTGTGGGAAAACCTGAGGGAAATATGAAGATGAAACAATCACAGTGAAAAGTAAAACATTTTACTTAAACCAAGGAGACACATGCTAATGTCTTCTAGGGGTGGGAGCAATTATTTCAGGAAAGAATAAAAGTTCTCTCAATGTTAATAGTGCAAAAGTAATATGGAGGTAGAAATGGGTTAAAGAGTGAAGAAAGGAGATAGAATTAAAAGAGAATATAGAAGCAGTAATCTCCTCTTATTCCATGGTCGAAATTTAAGCTGTAAATAAGCAGACAGAAGACCAGAGGATCTTTCTCTAGAGAAACTGGATAACAACAGAGAAGACACTAATACCTGGAGAGTCCCCACCCCACACATTATAGGAGACAGAACACCCAAAAACTCAGTGACTCAAGCCAGGTAGATCTTTATTTTTCTTTCGTGAAAGAAGAGTCATAAGGGCATTTAGGGTGGTCAGCAGCCCTGCCCAACATGGTCAGCCAGGGACCAGGTCCCTTCCTCCTTGTTTCCACACCCCGTGGGGTGCTGTTCTCAACATGGCAGAAGTTGGTTAACCAGAACTGTCATCATTTCAATCCTTATCATTGGGAAAGAAGAAGTGAAGAGCAAACAGCTTCCTTTCAAAGAACATGCCAGGAAGTTGCACCCATTGGGAGGTTGCTCCAAGGGAGGCTCCATCTGAGAAGCCATGTGTCCTGCTGATGTTTAAAATGGTGCAAGTGGTTCTGTTCCTTAATATAAACAGGGAAGTTAACGCAGGAAAACAATTAGTAGTCTCTGTTATAACCACATTTTAATTGAAAAAGGCTCACCGCACTATCACACTGCAAATAAGTCTAGTGTCAGCAAAATTTGTTCGTAGACAGAACTTTAAATGAGATTATTCAGGTCTCACTCTTTAAAAAAGGACAACTGATAAGTGATCACAAAGGTCTGCAGGGAGCAAAATAACCCTTCTCTATTACAAATAGCTCCATGGAGACAAGAATGAATCTAGGTGGAAAGAATTAGATACTATTTTTAAAGAAAAAAAGAAGGGAAAAAAGGAAAATCTTTTGGAAAATTTTATAAAATGTTCTTAAAAGAAATTTAAAAATTCAACAAAAGGGTTGGAATATAAAGCCAAGGGAATCTGGCAGAAAGGTTCATGGGAACAAGAAGAGAGCTGATAAGCATCTCATGTCTCTGAACATTGGAACGATTTTAATAGACTGTAGAATGTATTGGAGCAAAATTTATTGGAGCATTTAAGAGGAATTGGAAATAGAAATACAGAAAACTAAACAAGCAAACAAACAACCTCCCTAGGAGCCCTATCACATCAGAATAGAACAAAAGAATGTTGTAAAAAAAAGGAAACATGTTCACAGAGCGCTACTTGGTTTAATGCGTTCGTAACATGTAAAAGTTATTGATTTACCTAAAATTGTGCAATAACTACATTGGAAGAAAGAGGGAGAAAAAGCAGAAATTTAAATTAGAAGATGATAAAATTTTTGCAATCAATAGATAAATGGATGATTCAAGAGAAAAGTAGAAAAAATAAATTATCTAAAAAATATGGTGATAAATACCGGGGGGAAAATGCCGCAAGAGGTGACAGTGGTCCTCTGGGACTAGGGAAAAGGAATTGTGGGTCTGGTTAGTACACAAATTTGTTAAACAGACACATATTTTAAATTCATCTTAAAGATAAATAAAGTTGTAGGTCAAGAAATAGTTGCACTTGGTATATAATTTATAGAATTATGTACAAAGATTAAAAGTATAAATGTTAAATTTAAACTTAAAATGGAAATCAAGATATGGAAAATGTAATGAAGTTGAACTATTTAAACCCACCTTTATTATTGCAATATTTGTTTGTGTGTACATGTATTTATTTTAGGTAATTTTTGAAAGGCATTTAGATAAAAGAATAAATTAAAGAATGGAGGAATAATTTATATCAGTGTGAAAAATCAGTCTCTGTAATGCTCCTTTATATTCATAGAGACTGGTAAGGAAGACAATATGGAGGATTGACGTTTAAAAGCTTCAACTATTTCTTCTGTACAACTAAAGAATGAGACTTGAGGTAGATAATTCATCTGAGGACGTTAATACTATGAAAATATAAGCATACTTAGCTCTTCAATTCTAACCCAGTAATAAAACGATGTGGAAGGTGATTTTTCAGATAGTGAGAATCTTAATTTCATTTATGAAAATGGGGAAAATCTTTTCTTTCCCAACTGATCCCAATATCCAAACCAATTTCTCTATATCAGTAAAATATTCTTAAACACAACTACAAAAATCTAGCAAGGATTTCTATGTATATAATGCATATAAAACAACAACTACCTAATTATCTGGTAATCAGTGAACTCATTAGTGAGTGTAATTGCATGCAGTATGCCCTGATACTCTACTGTATCAAATACAAATTAGGTTTTTATCCTATTCTACACAAAGCATTGTACTATAGCTTTAAAAAAAACACAATAAAAGAATGTAATATAAATATTAAATGATATAAGTGATAATAAAATAGAAAATTAATTCAACTAGCACATAACAAAATAAAAAAACAAGGTCATGTTTTTAAAATTGTTTCTTAATAAATGACACTTTTCAGAGTGAGGTTTGTTGGTAAGAAAGGCAGATGGAGGGGAATAGTCACTCTTGCTGGTGGGTGAAGGTGAGTGAGATTTAATAAGAGCCAGTGAGTGAAATAGCAATTGCCAGATATCTATCCACATCTAACCCCAAAGAACTGGTCAACTTCTTCTCCTCCGGTCCCTGTTGATGTTGGAAGTAGACAGACAGAACCATTGCCGGGAGACACAGACATAAACAAAATGGACATTTGTTTGGGTTTCCTGCTAACATGAGATATTCTGGCAATTCAATTTTTTAATGAAATGATACATCACCCCCACTTCATAAGGCAATAGTAACTAGTTTTGCAAATGTTTTAAAATGTATTTAAAATTTTTGGTATAAAACATCCAGGCTCCTTTCCCTCCTGTTACTCAAACCCTGAATGAGTAGCAGGTTAAGCAAGTTCCCCTTGTAAATTCTTCTCATATGGCTTTTCTAAACCTTCTTGGATCACCACATTCCTTACAGTAACTACCACTTTCTTAAGCTATATATTCGGTAAATAATGTGAAGATGGTAGTTATAATATACGAGGCATTTAAGCAATGAGAGCAGGTGATGATGTAATACTATTCGCAGAATGTCTGAAGTATCCCCGGGGCTCATGTTACAGCCTCATACCACAACCAAAAAAAAGAGAATCAATATTTGTTACAGTGATTTGTTGACTTCTTGGTGAATTTTAGTTGTTTTATAGGCAGTGTTAGCAAATACTCACTTTGTGAGAATTCAGATAACAAGAGATGCCAGAAAAGGTGCAGAGTCCAATGAGAGAAAGAAAATTAAATAGCTCACTCTAAAAAAATGAAGGGAGTTGAGTTAAAGACAACAAAAGCAAACTTTTGTACAAGTCTGATAGAGAAAAATGACAGATTTGAGTAGGGAAAAAGTGATAGATTGAAAGCAGTTTGACAGAGAGTCATAGAGAAAAGGCAACTGAAGAAGAGGCCCTCTGTGCTCTGCCCATATTTTTACCCCAGAGGTTACTGTAAGCAAGTCCCATAGTGCCATTGGCTACCTGTGTCTCTGTGTGATGGCGATCCCAGTTCTTGGGAGCCTGCCCAGCTAGACTGCAGTGTGGGTCAGTTGTGCTTGGGAGTCAATGTTGCCAGAGCAAGTCTTCACCAATGAGAAGAGGGCTAATACCCCAGGTCCTTGTACTTGGTAAGACAACTTGGAGGTGTTCCATGTGCTCTCAGAAGGTGGTCCGCCTGATTGAGCTTCTGTCAGCAGCAGCAGTGAGCTCCTCAATAACGCTCCCTCTTTAAGCTGTCCTCCCTTCCCCTCCTTCCTACCCACCGACTCAGCCACAGAGCTTCCTGGGCCCACCTCCTAAGGAAATTAGTTACCCACAAATCCTTGTCTCAGGGGAAACCCAAAATAAACACCAGGCAAAAGGAATTCCTAGCAACAGGAGCAGGTAATAGCTTTTAAGACCATGGACAGATAACTTCCATTTTAAGCAAATTTCTCTAATAGTTCAAGCCCCTCTGTGGTGTCTATAACCCTGCTTTACACCGTTAACCTCATTGCAGTATATTTGGGGTAATTAAACAAAAGCAGACAATATTTCTCATAGTTCTATGTACAAAAAAAGTGATGAGACAACCAAAGGATCTGAGATTAGAATGAGAGAGCAATTTCAGAGGGAGCAAAGTTGGAGGAAGTGGTTGAGTGGAAGGAATAAAGCCTCCAGAATACCATAAGATATACAAGTGATTGAGACACAGTTTCTCCTCAGGTGGGAGAGTTGCTCAAGCCTTTTAAGGAAAATGAGGACCAGATCAGATGGAAGACGTGGGAATGCACAGGTGGCTGCCACATGGGCCTCACATTCATCCCTCTTTCAGAGTTTGTTCTCTGACGATGGAATAAGCGGGTCAGACACAAGCATAAATCCTCTTTGTGTAAGGCAAAAGTCAAGAGGGAGTTTGGATGTGGCAGAGACCAAGTGCACAGGGGCTTATTAAAGGGCATAACTCCCTTCAGACATGGGAGAATGGATAAGGCTTTTGGGGTGTGTTGACATGTAATCTAAGTACTGAGGACCTGAGTGATTTGCACATGTGGGACTGTGGAGTAAAGGCAACCTAGGGCAATGTATTGATGTGAACCCAAGTCCATATTCAAGGCCCAATAGAATAAAACAAATGGGTTTAATTAGGAACACCATTTCACAGAGTCCTAATGACGATAAAGACAAAATATGGTTTGATATGGTTTTTTAATTGAAAAAAGTACACTCTGTACGCTCTGCATCTAAAAAGCAAAAAAGCTGAGCCACAAGAAGATCTATAATCTCAAAGCACTAAAAATGAGCAAATTATCCTTTCTAGATATCTATTATGATGAGTTTGGGGCCAAAGGGATGGTAGAGTTGTTAAACTGAAGTGATCCCATGTTGAACTGAAGGTGCCAAGGTACCTTTTTCTCCCTCTTTGGGAAAAATAGAAACAATTTGATTGGATTTCCTCTCCTTTTCTATCCGTAGTTCCAGGAGTTCAATCTCCAAGGACAATTTATACACCTCCAGAGCCATTTTTACATCTGCCGGGTTTGAGAGACACTGCATGATCTTTCTGCCGGCTAGAACTTGTTCACAGCCTTCAGGGACCACCTGAAAGAGAGAGAGGTGGTGAGAGGCTTCTCTCCAGATCATGAGGAGGGTGCACCCTGACAATGGCAGGACTATAGATCAGGTCCAAGACCAACCTCAGGACTAGTGGGTGAGCAGGGAAGGCAGAAACACCTTGGGTCCCACCATAGTCTTCCCCGGAGAGATATAGATCTGTTCTGAGACAGCGTCCCAGAGGCCTCCTTGGGGACAGAGGCTATTTCTGCTAGCCATCCAGAAATGGAACACAGTATATCATGCAGGCTAGAAAGGAAGGTTAAGGGTCATTATTCCCAGTTCTATGAGAACTTCCTCTCCCTCACTTTTGCCTGTTCTCAAGTGAGAGCAGGAAAATTTGCCACCCTAACCGACCAGAGTGCTTCAAGGCAAAAAAAGAGAGCTCTTTTGAATGACTCAGAAATGAATTCTGACAAGTCAGAACTCACCCTTGCTGGCTGGGAACAGAGCTTTGGGGCAGCTCCCTCTTTAGGGTTGGATAGCGCAGAAACTTCCTTCAACTGTGCCACTTACCCATTCACACTTGGGCACCTCTGGGTACCAGGTTCTGTCCTCTGAGCAGGTGATACTTTGGGGACCGACCACACCATAGCCAGAATCACACCGGATGGTGACATTGTCAGATTCAATATACTGTTGCTTATCCACAGACAGCTCTCCATGTTCTATCTCTGGTTTCAGACACACAGCTACAACGAAAGCACAGTGTTAAGCAATCAGTAAATCCAAGAAAAAAGATATGATAACCGGTTAGAGTTATGCAAATGAACTACATGTCGGTGCTTCCAGTTGTTTTATCTTTCTTTCATTTTGATAGCAATAATATCAGTTAACACTGTTATTGAGCACAGGCTCATGTCAGACTTCACGGCTAAGCATTGTATGTAATTATCTCATTTAAGTCTCACTTGGCTCTATGAAGTGTGCGTTGTTATTATTCCCATTTTATCTATGGCAAAATGAGATACAGAGAATTTAAGACACTTGTGCAAGGATATAATACCTTTAAATAACATGACAGGGTATAAAAAAGGCTCATGATCCCAGATTCTCAGCGGTCAAAGCAATTGATCTCTACAAGACACTAGGTATGAAAATCTCCCTTTAGTCTATTGTCTTCCTGTGTGTAATAGAGGCAATGGTGACAAATAATTCCTGGAGTTGTTGATAGCAAAGTCATATTAAACCTGTGTGCATGTGAAAATCAGGCCCAGTCGTTGACTCCTCTTGTCCCCACAACAAGTTAGCAAACTTAGAGTCCCCCACCACATGCCCTGCACCAGGCTCCCATGGAAATGCCTGTCACTCCCTGATGTTTGGAGCTGACCCGAGAGCCTACATTCACGCCAGAGCAAGTTTCCATGAATATTTTGCTACAGGCCACAGGTACCCTCAGAGAAAATGTACCATGTGTAGACTATTTCCAGAAATATACAAGAAAGTGGGAATGGGGGCTGCCTCCAGGAGGCTGAATTTTGTAACTCGGAGAAAGTAGGAAAGATGAATGTGTCTGTAAGTCCTGTGTGGTTTTTGTTTTGAGTGCCGTCTGAATATAGCAATTATGTAAAGTAAATCAAATCAAATGTTTTCATGCTGCCTCTGGCAGGAAAGAAACTACTCTCAATCCTTTCACGACAGTTCCACCCACTTAGCCATGGGCTGAAAGGGGAGCTGGAGTTACCTTTACATTGAGGGGCTTCATATGACCAGCGCGAAGAACTACAGGAGAGTATGGTCTGTCCATGCAGCATGTATCCTTTGTCACATTTATATTTAACCTTAGTAGTTGTGGGTATGTATGACATAATTTTTTCATAATGTCCGTGGGCGATGACAGGAGGATGATTGCAACCTTGGTGATAAGACATAAAGTGAGAGAGTTTGAGCTTGTAGAATGTAAAAAATAACACATTTCAGAATCTGCATGGTTTGTAGGCGGCTTTGTCCTGTCCTGCCATCTTCTCTGCTGGCAGGATCGCTGAGCGAAACCAAGCACCTGTGCTGCCCTCCTGCAAGACTCAGGCTGAGGAACCATCATAGGCCCTTGTTTGACACATGGTGGTTATTTCCATTATCCTCAAAGTATAACTGGAATAGACAAAATTGGTCATTGGCACAACCCCCATATGGGGTAAGAGCTATCATATCAAAGAAGGTCAGGTAGAAGCCATTGATTGATATGACACAGAACCCTCCCTCTTAAAACAAGAAAGTAAATTTTAGAAATATATCCTATACCAAAAGGTAGGCGGAAAGGGAAAAATTAGTGTCACTCTTAAAGAACTAAGATGCAAGGGTGGCCATCCTCAGCATGTCGCTATTTATTTCACTAGGCTGTCTACTACAAAAATTAGAATTGTGGAGAATTACAGTAGACTATTGAAAACTCAACGTTTTAGCTCTTATTGCAGCCACTGTACTAGGTGTGGTATCTTTGCTGAACAGATTAATGTGTCTTCAGGGAAATGAAGCCACTAACTTAGCAAAGGCCTTCTTTCCCATCCTATCAGGAGGAAATTCAGAAACAGTTTGCATACACATGGAAGGGTCAAGATCATGTATTTGCAGTTTTAGCCCTGGGCTATGATGATTCAACTGCCCCTGTCATGATAGAGTCCGAAGTTGTCATGAGCATTTGGAAATGCACAGAGTATCATATTGATCCAGGATATCAATGGCATCATGTTAATTCTACTGAATGAGCAAGAAGTTGCTAGCATGATGTGAGACAACAGAATTTATATATATTGATCTCTGCTCTCTGCCCTCTGTCCTCAGTTCCTCGCTCAGAGCTCCTAACAGCCTTGTAATTTCCTTTGTGATAAGAGCACTAGGAGTATTCTTTTGTTCTAATGAGGCGACTCTGGGTGAGCTCCTGGATGGGGGCTGGTCATCAGAAAGACCAAGCCCTGGTTAGAAGTTTAGAAAATTCAGCCCCATTACCCATCTCCCAGAGAGAGGCTGGAAACAGAATTAGTAATTGATCATGCCAACGTGAGGAAGCCTCCATAAAATCCCAATAGTCATGGTTTTAGAGAGCTTCCAGGTGGGTGAACACATCCACCTATGGGGAGGATGAAGCACCCGACTCCACGGGCACAGAGGCTCTATGCTTAGGACCTCACTTTATGTATCTCTTCATATGACTGCTCATCAGTATCCTTTATCACATCCTTTAAAAAGCTGGTAAACGTAAGTAAGTGCTGCCCTGAGTTCTGTGAGACACTCTAGCAAATTCATCAAGGCCAAAGAGGGGTCATGGGAACCTCTGATTTGTAGCCAAGTTGGACAGAAGTTAGGGGTAACCTCGGGACCTACTACTTGTGATTGGCATCTGAAATGGTGTGGGAGCAGTCTTGTGGGAGTGTGCCCTTAACCTGTGGGATGTGACACTCCCTCCAGGTAGATAGTTTCATGATTGAGTTAAATTGTAGGACACCCAGTTGATGTCATGAGAATTTCATGGTGTGGGGAAAACCACCCACACATTTGGTCATCAGAAGTGTTGTCAGTGTTTGGTGTGAGAAGTAAAGGAGACATAGGAGAAACACAGGATGAAAACGGAAAAACTGGGTTTTCCCAATTCCTACAATGATGCTCCAGAGTATAGAAGGTTTTCATATCCGTAAAATTGTTAGAGGTCTGAGGTTCAGGGTGTGCTAGCCATCCTACCTAAACTAATGTCAAATTATTGTACATTGCACATCCTACAACAAAGAAGGAATCACAATGCCTAGCAGTCCTTTTCAGATTCTCGAAGCAGCATAATCCATACTTGGGGATACTGTTTCAACCCACATGCTAAGTGACACAAAAGATTGTGGTTTGAAAAGGCTCTGTGTTAGGTCTATTTGGCAGTGAAATCATCCTTCTTGCTTGGCCCTAGGACTTTGCAGAGCCTAGTGTACTGAGGTAGCTTCAGTAGGAAAAGATGCAAATGTCAATGGGACAATCACACCATAGACCTTTAAATACTGAAGCAAGGCCACGCACTGCAGCAGAGAATTATGTACTTTTTGAAATATAATTCCTGGCATGTTGCTTGGTCCTGACAGAGACAGCTCCTGACCTTAGGTCATCAAGTGACCATGCACCCAGAATAACTCATCATGAGCTGGGTCTGTCAGACCCATCACTTTATAAGGTCAGGCAGGCAACAATCCATTATGCAACTTCTGTGCATGTGAGATTGAGCATGAGCAAGGCCAGCTGGCACAAGGAAGCTGCACAAACAAGGAACCCAGCTCTTGCTTGTGCCCATCCGCTATTGCACTAGTCCTCTCCCTGAGCTCACACTTATGGCCATGTGGGGGATCCATTACAACCAACTGACAGAAGAGAGGAAAGCCTGACCCTGGTTCACAGATATATGTGTACAAGCTAAAATGAATGGAAGCTGCGTTAGAGCCAAATTGAAGATGGTCTCAAAAGTCAGTAGTAAGGGGAAACCTTTCTGATGAGCAGAGCTTTAGGTGGTATATCTGGTCTTTCTACTTTTGAAAAAAGAAGTGGCCTAAGGATAGACTAAATTAGGGTTCATGGCCTGGAATGAATGGGTTGTCTGTCAGAGCACAAGAATATCTGGGGTAGAAGCAGTTGACTTGGACATATGAGAATGGCCAGGAAGTGTGAAGTTTTTAATTTGCATGTTAACACCAGCAAATCACCCCCAACTGAAGAGGCATTAAACAACCAAGTAGAAATAATGTCTCAGCCAGTTGAAGTCAGCCATGCTTTGTCACTGGCCTCAACAGAGCTGTCACAAAAGGAAAAGGAGCAAACAAATTAGCCTATGGCACGGCTGAAGGACAAGCCTCGGCTCAATTACATTCACTCCTACTTACAAGGCTCACTAGCTATTGCTGGCAGCACAACAATGCCAAGTCCCTGATGTGACACCGTCCCTGAGACAACCAAGAAGCCACTTGGTAGCAAGATGACTATGTTGGACCCCCTTCCACCTGGAAGAGACAGCTCTTTATTCTGACAGACTATTATAGACTGTAACAGATTATGATTCCAGGTATGGGCTTGCCTTTCCTTCCTTCAGGACTTCACTCCACACTGTTATCTGAAGATTATACAGTGTTTAAACAATTTGCATAGGATTCCACTACATACGCTTACAACATCCATTCACAGCAAATGAGGTGTGGTATCAAGACATGGCCATAAAATACACTATTCATATCACAGACTGAGTCACCCAGAACCTGTAGACCTGTGAGAACGTTGGAATGGCCTGTTAAAGGCTTAGCTCAAGTGCCAGTTGAGAGACAATACTTTACAATGATAGGACTTTACAGTATTATTTTACAGTATCTTCCAGAACACAGTATTCACTTTAAATCAAAGACTGACATTTATACAGCACTGGGCCCCAGTTAAATAAAATGCATGGGTCCAGAAACCAAAAGATGGAATCATGAGTAGCCCCACTTATTCATGCTAAGTGACCCACTTGGGGAAATTGTGATTCTAATCCATGAACTCTGGGATCTGCAGATAGAAAAGTCCTGGTAGGTAAAGTGGAAACACTTCTACTAAAAGAGAGATAAGATTTCCAATTTCTAAATTGCAACTGATGCCTGGCCACTTTGGAACTCCTTTGGGCTCCTTCTTGCTCACAAGGTAAGAAAAGGAATCACTGTCCTGGCAGTGGTAATGGTTCCTGACCATCAATAGATAGGGTTATGGAAAAGCAATGGGAGAAGAAGGATTATGTTTAGCACTTAAGTACACTTGGTGAGAGAGAAGCAGGCATTTCGCACTGAAGGATAGTCTGAAGAATGGCTTAGAGGCAGCAGAAGAGGGAAGCAAGCTTCAGAGAGAAAGGAAGCAAATTCAGAAAAGTAGGTTCAAATAGATTTAGGTGAGTCTTGTTCTGCAGGTTAAAGCATATGGACCAGAAAGAAGGGAAGACAAGAGAATAAATACCTAGTAACAGAAGGCAATAACTCAAAAGTCTAACTTTATTAGGTATGGCCTATTTTCACTGATTCATGAAAGATAAAGAACCAGGAAGTTTAAGAGAATGGGAACAATCAATGGTGGGGAGAAAGAGAGAGAGAGAGAGAGAGAGAGAGAGAGAGAGAGAGAGAGAGAGAGAGAGAGAGAGAAAGAAAGAAAAGAAGAAAGGAGGGAAGGAGGAAGGGAAGGAAGAAAGAGAGAGAGAGAGAGAGAGACGGAGGGAGGGAGGGAGGGAGGGAGGGAGGAAGGAAGGAAGGAAGGAAGGAAGGAAGGAAGGAAGGAAGGAAGGAAGGAAGGAAAATCTGGACTAGAGGCTGTGCTTTTAAACAAATTTATCCACTCCAAGACTCATGCAGAGTGTACAAATTATTTCACCTAATTCGAAACCTTCCTTTAATAATCTCCATTACTTTGATCAAAGAAACTTTTAAAATAACGTAATTCCATAAGCTCTTACCGTGACCACATGTTGGTGTTTCAGGACTCCATGTGCCATCTCCTTGGCATGAAGCTACAAAGCTTTGTGTCTCAGAACATGAATATGAAATCGAGTCTCCATAGAAATAGACACAGTTACCGGCTGAAAGTCTTTGTCTCTGTGAAATGATTTTGACATTCTTCAGGTCTGGTTCTGGGCAACATAACTCTAAAAAATAAAAAGTGAGGTTAATGGTTGGTAAAATCACCATGAGGAGGTCTCTATGGCTAATGACCTCATTTCCAAACCTTTGGAGGAGCTCACCACAGAAGAAACTGGGCAAACAAGCGTACCCAAGACACTGTGAGTCTGCTCTCCCTGTCTCTGATTTGCTAAAGCAGTCCAACCCAGTCATTTCCCTCCAAGTAAATAATTTCATTAGGACCCTCCAAAATGAGAAGTTGGATTAAACCTGCATGAAAATGTAAATTTTCAAAGTGATTCAAGAGCAAGGACAAATAACATTCATCTCCTCATGGCTTCACTAGGGTTACATCATTGTTAAGTTTTCTAATAACTTACACTTCCCCAATCACAGGAGGAAGAATGGTCTCAAAAGTTTACATCCACCTGACAGCAGATTTACAGAAATAAATTTAAATTATTGCTTTGGCTAGGATTAGTTTTTTTTAATGACAAATTTAAGAGAAATAGCTACTCAGATTCTTCCATTTTAATGCAATAAGAGCTGATATAGGGATATAATTTTTATTCATTAGTAGAAATACTTTCAGATAGAACTTGATATTGTTTGATGTAAGAGAAAACATAACAGCATAAAATGCTCTATTGACCGTATCAGGAGCTTGACCAGAATAACAGGGTGGTCTTGCAGTGATACGCAAATACTCTCAGTACTCATTTGCTTATGAATTATAATAAAAATACTCAACATTCATGTTTTCTAAATTGTGACAATGTTTATATAATGCTTTAAATTGTAGAAAACACTTTTAAATATTTAATTCATGAATCCAAATTCATATTTTATTAGATTTTATAATAAATTGGATCAATAACATTTCACTTCTGCTTTTTAAATGGTTAAAAAATATCCTTTATTAAATAATTAAATCAATAAGATTATAATGGATAAGATAAATATAATTTAAATGTAGGTTTTTAAACATGAATATTCATTTTTATAAAAAACAATAGTGTCTTACTTACGTGTCATTGTTTTTTATTCATTAAAGAGGTTCCCCAGAGGCCTGTATGAATCAATACTTTGCTATTTAAGTAATGGCAATAATTTTTGTTAAATATATTTTTAATTCAGTCATTTTGTTAAAATCTTTCATTCTATTTCCCCAAAATGAGCCTGAAAAACTGCAAAAACCTTTAAGTCCTAATATGAAATGAATAATATTTCAGTGGGTTGCTCTAAACTACCATTTTTTATATTCGTGTATTTCACATACTTTTCAAATTCCAATCTATAGAATAAAATTCCCTGTATCCTGGCCTTCAGTGTCTTCACCTCTAAAATGGCAAGGTTCTGATAGATGCATTGAAGGAAGCATTTTCTCCCTCTGTTGTCACTTCTACTGAGGCCCATTGAATTGCCTCCGCCTGGGTCTTAGCCCATCACTCATTCTTTCAAAAAGAGAAGGGACAACTTCTACTAGTGAGACTGGAGAAAGTCTCCTTTCTATCTTACTGAGGTAAGAATATCTTCTAGAGGCAGTCACAAGACCCAGCTCTTTCAGCCACAGTTTCACGCTCAAGAGACATGAGACAAGTCACTTTACAGCTGGTTGAGTTCATGACGCTTTCCCAGACTTCCTTCTACCAAGCACCCCAAAGTATACATTAGGAAGAAAGGGGCGGATGCAGGTCTGACTCTGGCAATAATTAAACTGTATTTTCCATTCTACCATTATTAGTAATGAAGCTAATACTTAATCTGCATAATGTTTGACTTCTGTGTCTTTGTGTCATTTGTTCTAAACTGGAATAAGGTTATAATTTCTCAGCCCCTCACACTGTAAGACTTCTATGGTTTCTTCTGGCGGTAATAATCATTATTCTATTGAATTAATATAACTTTAGATTTACATAGGATATAATTGTATTCATTTAAGGTAGAAAATCCTAGCAGATGCCGCACATTTAATATACTAAAAGATTTTTTAAAACGGAAACTCACCCTCACATTCTACATATGAGGTCCACCGAAGATTTCTCTGACAAGTCACAGTCAGAGGCTTATCTCCAACAGGTTTGTAGCCAGGATGGCAGTGGTATTTCAACACAGTCCCAACATCATACACTTCTTCTTTGGTTGGCCTATGGAAGTCATGCATTTCCCAGGAAGTATGTGGGATATCTGGTAAGTCAGTACACCCATCTGCTCATAAAGGAAAAACAAGGAAAAAGGACACTGTTACTAGGGATGTGACATGATACATGAGCCTGTCCTATGACAGGGTTCATTCAGCCATGAACCAGCTTGCCATGACTGATGGCAACACCGGAAAGCATACTGGGACTTGCGCCCAAATGTGCACAGCATCAGAGAGGTTCTTACTCAACACTCGGCCACCAGGTGGTTTCCGTGTGTCATGCCAACTCTCCAAAATGTTAATTCCCCTTCCTCCTCATCGTACTTCAAAAAGTTTAGTTTCTGAATTGACACATTAGGCTTGCTAGGTAGATGTGGCTGGAAAACTGTCCCAGACAAATCTTTCTTATTTCCCAACTGATTGGGGGAAATAAACAAGTGATTCCCCGCATCCAGATGACACCAGGAACTTTACCAGTAAGGGTTCATCAAGAACAAAACAAACTCCAAGCATCTTTTGAGCCTGGACTTGTGTCTTGTCCTCTGTACTCTTTCCTGATACTGTTAATTCATATCATGTAGAAATTTAATACAAACATCTGCCAAGTTGGATATTTATTACATTTTGTCTTCAAACATTTTAAATGGTATATAGAGTAAGGTTTTTTTTTAACAGTTTTACTGAGATACAAGTCACATAATATAAAATTCAACCATTTAAAATATACAATGGGTTTTAGTATAGCCACAGAGCTGTGTAACCATCACCACTATCCAACATTAGGATATTTTTATCAACCCTAAAAGAAACTCTGTACTCATTAGTAGTCACTCCCTATTTTCATCCCCCCACTTGCTCTGGGAATCACTAATAATCACTATTTTCTCTCTATATGGGTTTGCCCATTCTGGACTTTTCAAATAAGTGGAACCATGTATTTTAATATGTTTTGTTTTGTTTTGTTTTTTATAACCGGTTGCTTTTACTTAGCATAATGTTTTCAAGTTTCCTCCATATTGTAGAATGTATCAGTACTTCATTCCTATTGCCAAATGATATTCCATTGTATGGATATACCGCTTTTTGTTTATCCATTTTTCAGATGATGGGCATTTGGGTTGTTGGACTATTATAAATAATGTTGCTGTGAACATTAGCATAAAACTTTCTGTGTGTGGATATCTGTTTTTATTTCTCTAGGTAGATCCCTAGGATGGCAATTGTTGGGTTATATGATAACATAAACTTTTGAGGAACTGCCAAAACTCTACTCCAAAACGGCTGCACCATTTTACATGCCCACCAGCCTAGTCTGAGGCTTCCTATCTATTCACCTCCTTACCAACATTTCTCATGGTTTACCTTTTTATTATAGCCATACTGACAAGTGTAATGTGGTGTCTTACTCTTTCTAGAAGATCACCTTTTCAAGAGATACTAAAGGAACTTCTTCAGGCTGAAAGCAAGTGACACCAGGTAGTAATTTGAATCCATGCAGAAAACCAATGAGCACCAGCAAAGGTAATTATGTAAGTAATTAAAAAAAATAGTATAATTGTATATTTCTTCTCCTTTCTTCTCTTAACTGACTTAAACAGCAATTGCATAACACAATATGTATATAATTGCATTAAGCCTATACCACACAAAAATGTGATATATTTGACAATAACAGCACACAAAAAAGATACGTGGGAACAAAGCTGTGTTGGAGTATGGAATTGACACCAAATGGTAACTTGAATCCACAGGAAGACACGAAGAGAATCAGAAATGGTGAAAAGAAGATTACTATAATAAGCTCTATAAATATATGCTTGCTCTCCTTTCTTCTCTCAGCTACCTTAAATGATGGGAAACAAAATTATATAAAGCAATAGTTATAACAATGTACTGTTGGGTTTGTAATATATATATATAAACACGAAATGTTTTGTTGGATTCTTGGCTGCCAGTTTTTTCTTTCTGCACTTTGAATGTGCCCTCACCTCCTTTGTTTCTGATGAGAAGTCAGATGTTACTATTACTGGGCTTTCATTGTACATGATGTGTTGCTTTTTATGTTGCTATGCTTAGATTTTCTCTTTAATTTTGGCTTCAACATTTTGACAATGATGTCTCCAGGTATGGATATTTTTTATTCTAAATTCAAAAGTTCAGTAAACTTGTTGGATATGTAAATTAATGTGGGTTTTGTTTTTTTTCAAAATTGGGAAGTTTTGATCCATTATTTCTTCAAATAGTTTTTTTGTTCCTTTCTCTCTCTTCTCCTTCTGAAACTCCCATTATGTAAATGTTGAGGCAATTAAATGTCCCACATTTCTCTGAGGCTCTATTCATTTTTCTTCATTCTCTGTGCTTCAGATTGCATAATCTCAATCAATCTATCTTCAAATTCATCAATTCTTTCTTCTGCCAAATCAAATTTACTGTTGTGTTCCTCTTGCAAATTTTTCATTTTATTTACTGTGCTTTTCAACTCCATAATTGCCTTTTTTTGTGCATCTAACATCTACCTTCACTTATATTCTCTATTTGATAAGACAATGTCATAATACTTTTCCTTAATTATTTAAATGTCACTTTCCTTAGTTCTTTGATCATATTTCTAATTACTGCTTTGAACTTCTTTTTTCCTAAATTCAACGTCTGGGTCCCCTCAAAGGCAATTTCCAGTGTCAGCTTTTTCCTTTGGTATGCGTCACTCTTTCCTGTTTCTTTGCATGTCCGATAATTTTTTGTTGAAAATTGAATATGTTAGATAGTATATTGTAGCAACTTACGATATTGATTCTCCTTCCTCACCTCCATGACCTGTTGTTATTGTTGTCTCCTAGTTTGCTGATTTATTTGTTTAGTGACTTGAGTGGATTAGTACAGTTAAGTCTATTTCCCCCAAATCATGCATCTCTAATGGTGCGCCCAAGAGATCACAGCCTTGGGCAGTCACACTGTCTTCCTACCACCAGGGATGACTGTGGGGTTTTTTGTTTGTTTGTTTTTGTTGTTGTTGTTGTTTTATCTCTTTCCCATTAAGCTTTTGGCTAGTTTGCCTCTATTGGTATTATATATAGCTGTTAGCCTCCACTTATTGTTAGCTGATTGCTCTATTGTTTTTGACAACTCACTGAGGGCATAAATTGTTTCACAATCAGATCCAATTAAAGTCAGGTCCTTTGGCAGGGGCAGGGCATTAACAGTCTTTGAGGCTTGTTCCAAATCTCCCCTGGCAGAACCTTTGTGCTATGGATCAGGAGCTGGAGGAAACTGGGAGACTCAATCTGCACCATCTTACCTCAGAATTCTACCTATGGTGTAAGAGCTGTGAAAAGGAAAGAAGGGAGGGGAGGTAGGAACTGGTACTGCCACCAGCTGTGCCTTTCACCATGTATAGATATTTCACAGCCCAGAGCCAGGGAGAATGAGATCTGCTAGTGTCACTGGCTGCCAAATCTACCCATGATAATTATTCTGCTCCATGAAGCTGGGGAGGATGGGAGATGGCACTTGACCACCAACCCCACTGGAACAGATCTCCTGAAACTCAGTGTTAGGCAAGAAATAGAGACTGAACTCTTCACCAGATATCCTTACTTGGTCCTTCTTATACAGTGGGAGTTGGAGTGGAGAAACAGACACTAATGTCTGGCTGCTGCCACCTAAAGCATGGAGCTTTGGAAAATGCTATTGCAAGATGTTTGTTAGCAACCAAATCCAGTTTAAATTGCTATTCCACCCCAGTGAGCTGGGGAAGATGGGAATTGCCACTCATGAGTCCACAGAAACAGTTCTCCCACAAGACTGTCGGGGTCTGGGTACAGACCTATTACAGCTCTAATGTAATCGCCTCCCACTGTTTGTTCCTAGTCCCCATAGATTTTGTTAGATAAATGCTTATCAATTTGTTGTAATTCCTTTGGTTAATCTCCAGAGACCTAAAATGGTTGTCTTCGCTAATTATGACCAGTTTAATAGGTTGGATAGAGGGTTCCCCAAGCTCTTTACATCACTATTCCAGAAGTCCTCAGGATAAAGTTCTTGACATTTCCTGAGGTGAAAAGTAAGAGCACAAGGCATAGGTGGCTTCCTCCCATTTCCAGCTATATGGGCAAGTACTTAGCCTCAGTGAACAGATTCCTCATATGTAAAGTGAGAATAATAATAGTGCCCACAGTTTTAGGGAGGATTCATTGTGTAAATTCTTATTATATGCCTAGACTAGTGCCAAGTTATCATTATTATTTTAACATTATTTTTAATAATCCACACGAGTTTATAATTTCAGAACGTCAGTCATTGTTAGTCCATACAATACTTTGGTGCAAGTTAGAAAAAGGCATCTTTGTTCCTCAGAACTCCTTATTGTTTATCTTTCAAAACAACTATCCTAATATGATGATTTTGTTAGAACAGAACAATTTTCTGTCAACTGCAAGACAATTGTTGAAAGAAATATGTTAATGCACAATGTTTACAATGTCAATGTCTCCCCATAGGGTTGGACTGTGCACAACCTGCACAACTGCACATGGCAGTCTGTTGTGATATCATGTGATCCTCTGCCATGTACTGTGGCCAGTCTTTTTTCCAACAAGAAAAAATATAAAGAAAATTATTGATCCAGATTTAAATTTTTACTGCAATTCATGTGGGCTTAGGCATACGTGTATGCCCTCACCAACATTTCTGGTATCTTTATATGCCAAACATTGGAGTTCCTTTATGGTCCATACTTACTGAGCTCACAAATGGGAGGAGGAGGATTCCAGTTGTTATCCTCTCCACAATGGATTAAACTGCTGCCTTTGAGGGTAAAACCTTTATTGCAGTCAAATACAATGGAGTCTTTGTAGGTATAGGTGGGTCCAAATCCCAAGACTATCTTTCCATATCTAACACGTGGCTGAGGACAGCTGATTTCTAAAGAATCACAAGAAAAGACAAGTGGATTATAAAAGAGAAATGGCAATAAGGATCTTGCTGCTATTGCTAATCCAGTTCCGAGTATAACACAAAAGCCTTGTACAGTACTTGTCAAGTAGATACGGGGAAAACAGTTTTAAATGCATATTTATTTTTTTTTCAACTTTTAAAAGCCTTAGTAAAATGAGGTCCCATCGTGCTGGTTCTGTTATTGGATGAACCAGCTTATTTCCCAACTGCCTCATTTTCCCAAGAAAAATTAGCCATATATAACCCAGAAGAAACACATTATCTCAAATTCCCCAAATCCTCCCCTTAATGACCTATTTTCCTCAATGATTTTGGTGGTGGGTCAGAGGTCGATGGTAATGGTTTGATGCTCATGATAATGAGGCATTCAGGGCATCAGAGATCTGCACCCTCACAAACAAAGAACAAAGGGCCCATTCCCTTAGCAGACAGTCAAGTCCTGCTACCTTAATTCTTCTACAATCCCTCAACTTCTCTCCAGGCCCATAGCTACCATTGAAGCAACCTTTACTTATTGGCTGGATACAGGCGCCGATGGGTTAAATTTTGTTCCACTTCAAATTGTGGGCCATTCTGCAGCCAGAGTTACCTTTCTAAAATACAACATATTAAATCTAGTTAAAGCCTTTCAATTTCTCCCCTTCACCTTCGTTCTGAACTCCTGAGAGTGAGACATAAGGCCCTTCGTAAGCTGCTAACTTTCCAGTCTCAGTCCCTGACATTTCCACCTCCTGTAATCTACTAGATTCCAGACATTTTGAACTGTTTGCAATATCACGTTCTCTGATCCCCTGATTTGACTGTGTCCTGTGGGGAGTCAGAATAGTAAGTGATACTGTGTAGGCACCAAGTAGCAAAGTAGGATGCCTTAGATTAGCAATCTAGCAAAATACCGCAGTATATCTTCTGGCTCAACTACTGTTAGCTTTGTCCCTTTGTCCCATTGGTGGTTAGTAGGTTTTGCTTGCCTTGTAAACATCTGTGGTTGATATTACAAACGCTAACCAACATTTCCAGTTCTGCTTCCTGAACAGAGAAAAGATGATATTCCCCAGTTCCCTTAGGGTATGTAGGATCTACGCATTACTAGTTTGGGACAAAAGGCTGCAATGTAAAGTGATATGTGGTCATTTCCAAGCCAAAGCTCCTAAATGCCGGGGCACAATTTGCTTTCCTCTCTTCCTCTTCTGAAGACATTGTGAAAGTGCATTTTGATATAAGGTACCACAAAATCAACCCAGATTGCTGAACTGGTTGCTAAATTACCACCTAGAGTCTCCTGGACATTCGGTACAATCATTATGAATCAGAATCAACTCCTACTTCACAAGGCCAGTGAGATATTGGTGCAGTTTGTTACCATATACTGGTGCAGCATGCATCAGTATCAGTTGACCAACTAAATGACTTCATCATTGCAATAATTAGTTTGTCTTTGAATCATTTCATTTCCCCAATAAATTTACCTTCCTTGCTCTTTTAAACAGAAGGAAAAAATTCAAAGCAGAATTCAACAATTTAATTGCAACTTACTTTTACAAGTAGGAGGGCTGGGGCTCCAGACACCTATTGTTTTATTCTCCACTGTGCAAGAAATGGAAGCTTTGCCTAACATTGAGAAGCCACTGTCACAACTGTAGGTAACAGAAGAGCCATATGTGTAGACATCTTCAATTCCACCAGTGTGCTTCCCATTGCTGATGTCTGGAGGGTCCTGACAGTGGGCAACTGGGATGAGTCAGTGAAAAGGGAGAAATAATCAGGGGAGGCATCCTTATAAATTTAACATTCATGATGCAAATTCTAATGGAGGGTACAAAAAGCAGCAAAGATGTACAGGACTTTTATCACCTAACATAGAAGAATTTTGTAGTCAAATCAGTACTTACTCACACATTCTGGGAAATCATCACTCCAGGCAACTGTTTTATCTCGGACCTCACAATAACTAGTGGTTGAGCCACTTAAGATATATCTGAATAAAATACGATCAAAGATTTTAGTGGAATTCTTCCTATCCTAAATTAAATTGAATAAAAGTGTCTAAACAAATAGAATTGTTACTCAACATTAAAAATGAAGAAATAATGTTTTCTCAGATAACACTGCCCATTGAACCTCCATGCTGTAAAATTTCTGCAATGAGATGTGTGTGTTTGTTCATTTGTTCTTTTATCCTGTAATCTACTATTGAGCATCTACTAGGTGTCAGTCATGGAGTTCATCCAGAGCTCAAGCAGGACGATATAGAGTGAAAGACTTATTTGAGTGTGTTATGCAGCTTGGATGAGAGTGCCAGCTAGATTACTTGCTCCAAACTCTCGTGTTTTGCAGCCTCCTTTTGACTGCTAGATAATAAGCCTCTCCCATACACTATTAATTCCCTGTTCACAATCCCCATTTTTATGCTCTTGATGAGTTCTAAGCTTGATGCTCTATGTATTATGATAACAGAAAAAAATAGAAAAGCATTGTTAGTATGATGTCAAATTTTACTATCATCAAGGAATAACCTACAATATGATTGAACACTAATATAAATGTTACCTTCAGCAATTTAAGAGCCCCTTGAGTTTATTTAATAATAATTTAAAGAAAATGAATCTTTTAATAAGATAAAATACAGTGAAAATTAAGCATTTATTTATTTTTAAACTTACTTAAAATGAAATTTTTCTAACTTAGCCAGGAAAACAAGTGAAAAGTACTGTTTCTAGTTATTCCAATAGGAGCACTTCGATGTTCCAACAGCACCATACTTAATGAATTCTTAGCAGCTACTCACAATAAAGGAAACAGGATAACATAAGAAAATCAAACAAAACAAAACAACAATAATAACAAAAAAGATCAGAAAAAAATGTGAGTTATAGACAATAAAAAAAGGAGAATCAACATTATGGGGACAGAGTCCCAGAGAGCAGTTTCCAGGCTCTCCGCCTCACGTAGGGAGGTGCTGGCTCCGGTGCTGAATGACCATCGGCTGTGATTGGTTGGCCATCAGCTGTAACCGGTTAGCCAATTGGCTACTGATGTAACTGCAGGGCTGCGTTGATTGGTTGGTTGGTTGGCAGGCAGAGAAGTGAATGGCGGACTGCAGATCGTGGGGCTACTACTGCGTGTGTCTCCCTGGCTGGCAGAGAGAATATAGTAGTATGACTCCCCTATCTATGGCTCCGTGCGTGTTCCTTTTTGGCCTAGCCACATCCTGCATTCTTATGTGGGGAGCGGGACCAGAGGCCCTGCAGGCCGCCCTGCATGACAAACATATACTTAATTGGAGAACCTGAAGAAAGAACACCAAACAGAAAAAAATAGCTATTTTAAAATGCATTTCAAGTAAATATTACAAAAGTAGAACAATACTTTAATCTACATTTTAAAATTGTATATCACGTAGCAACAACAAAAAAAATGAACGAATGGTTTGTAATCAAAGAGTAGAATTATTAGATTTCAAAAACAAAGAATAATATCTTTGAACGGCCAAACGAAGACCAAGTCACATATAAGAATAAGAATTCCAGAGAGGCATTAGAGTTCTCTACAGCAGCACCACTAGAAAAGGGTTTTTAGCAATATCTATAGAATAATCAAGAAAATAAAGTGTGAACCAAAGACTTTATATCCAGGGGTGGACGGGTGGCTCAGTCGGTTAGAGCGCGAGCTCTGGGCATCGGGCTGCCGGTTGGATTCCCACATGGGCCAGCGAGCTGTGCCCTCTGCAACTAGAATGAAGTCAATGAGCTGCCACTCAGCTCCCGGGTGTCCAGATGGCTCAGTTGGTTGGAGCGCAGGTTCTCAACACAAGGTTGCAGATTAGACTCCTCCACTCCCGCAAAGGATGGTGGGCTGCGCTCCCTGCAACTAACAACGGCAACTGGACCTGGAGCTGAGCTGCGCCCTCCACAACTAAGATTGAAAAGACAACAACTTGACTTGGAAAAAATCCTGGAAGTACAAGCTGTTCCCCAGTAAAGTCCTGTTCCCTTTCCCCAATAAAATCTTAAAAAAAAAAAAAAAAAAAACCTTTATATTCAGCCATGTTATCTTTTAAGTATCAAGTCCTCAGATAGTATTGAATTTGTAAGAACTCAAGGCATAATTTTCACTTGGAGCTTTTCTTTTAGGAAATCACCAGAGGACAAAATATAGCCAACCGAGCAATGACAGGCTAAATTTCAGCAAAAACAAAAACAAAAATGAAACTGGTAGTGAGCACTGAACATGCAGATCTAGGACAAAAACAAACGTGGGGTTAAGAGTGACTGAGTGAAATACAAATGTAATACGCTTCGCCAGTGCTGAAATGACATAACTAACAAATAATAGGAGATGGAGGAAAAAGTGGAAAAGAAAACAAACTCCCTCATTGCTTTATCTGCAAGAGTTGGGAGTGAAATCAAGCTATAGACATATATGAGTATTTAAGAGTAATGTTAAATATAAACACTAAGATAATACAAATGACATAAATTTACTGGTAGAAAAGACAGAGGGGATGGGAAGGGGAGGAGAGAATACAAGATAACTTTACTGTTGCTCATAACAGGGAACAAATTTAAACTGCCTAAAGATAAAGGGGAATAACAATATTATGTAACTGTAAATGTATAAAGGTTACCACTAGAACTAAATTTTGAACCTTCCTAAATATCAAATATATATATATATATCTCATATATATATATGAGAGAGAGAGAATACATATACATACGAGATCTGAGAATTAAGTTCACGAATTCATCCTAGAAAAAGTGCTACATACCTCATTGCTGAATATCACTACAGTCACCTTCGAAGTACTCCCCTTGGGAAGCTATGCACCAATGCCAGAGCCTAGTCCACCCTTCAAAACAGTTTTGGAACTCTTTTTCTGGAATGGCCATCAGAGCTGCATCATATAACCCTTGATGTCCTGAATGTCATCAAAATGTCTTCCTTTCAATATTTCCTTTATCTTCGCATAAAGAAAGAAGTCATTGGAGGCCAGATCAGGTGAGTAGGGAGGGTATTCCAGTACAGTTATTTGTTTACTGGCTAAAAACTCCCTCACAGACAGTGCTGTGTGCGCTGGTGCATTGTCATGATACAAGAGCCATGAATTGTTGGCGAAAAGTTCAGGTCGTCTAATGTTTTCACACAGCCTTTTCAGCACTTCCAAATAGTAAACTTTGTTAACTGTACAGTTAGTACAAATTCATAATGAATAATCCCTTGATATCAAAAAAGGTAAGCAACATCATTGCAACAAGTTCACTAACTTAATTGTCAAACCTCATATAGTAAAATATACGAAATAATATAACAAAACCAAATCTATAGATATCACTCATATCAATAAATGTAATTGGACTTAAGTTTCTTATTGAAAGAAAGAGTTTTTAATCAGAACAAAATTCAACTCTATGTTGTGTACAGGAGACAAACCTAAAAGTGTTTCAGATTAAAAACACAAGGAAGAGCAAAGGTATGTCAAGCAAATGCAAACAAAAAGAAAGCAGGAATAATGATTTTAACATTCCAGAAACTGGACATCAGAACCAAGATTAACAAATTATACCAAAGATGGGAACTTTATAGTGTTAAAGGTTTTGATTTGTAGTAAAGAGTTATGAATATTTATGTATCCAAAATATAGCAGGAATTTTAACAAAACAAAAATACATCAAAATATAGTCAAATGTGCTATTTGACTAAAAATTGTCAAAATATGCTATTATTTATCAGTAATTTATTTTGTGATATTTAAAGTAATTGTGACATTGTTAATTTACTTTAATTGCTGTCTTTAAGTTTAAGGCATATAAAGAGAAACATAATTAAAATTCAGAAAAGCTAATCAGTAAAGTAGATCTGATATGTATCAAGGTCTGACAATTAAGTTCGGGAACTTGCCACCATGCGCTTACATTGGCAACACTGTACAAACAGCTCACTCAATAAGATTTCATAACCTTGGTATTCAGTGTCTCACAGCTGTGTTCCTGTCGACGTGTGATGGTGTCTTGCTGAGTGGCGTTCATTTTTGTTGTTGCACATTTTTGTGTGCCATCGCGAGAATGTCTGAGCTTGAATTAGAGCAATGAACAAACATTAAATTTCTTGTTAAACTTGACAAGAGTGGAAATGAAATCAAGGACATGTTAGTCCAAGTTTATGGGGATAATGCCATGAAGAAAACGGCAGTGTACAAATGCATTAAACATTTTTCTGAGGGTACAGAACATGTCCCTGATGAAAACATTGCAAAAATTCATCAAATTGTGCCTCAAAACCATTGGCTGACAGTGAGAAGCATATAACAACTCTGTATACTACTAATAAAGATTAGACCTTCGTTGTTTTGTTGATGGCTTCTTTTGCTGTGCAGAAGCTTTTTAGTTTGATATAGTTCCACTCATTTATTTTTGCTTTTATTTCCCTTGCCTTTGATGTCAAATTCATGAAATATTCTCTAAACCCAAGGTCCATAAGTGTAGTACCTATGCTTCCTTCTACGCAATTAATTGTTTCAGGTCTTATATTTAGGTCTTTGATCTATTTCGAGTTAATTTTGGTATATGGTGACAGATAGCAGTCTAATTTCATTCTATTGTGCATGGCTTTCCAATTTTCCCACCATTTATTGAAGAGGATTTCTTTTCTCCATTGTATGCCTTGGGCTTCAATATCAAAATTATCTGCCCAT
The DNA here is from genome assembly GCF_057876585.1 of Rhinolophus sinicus. Lineage (NCBI taxonomy): Eukaryota > Metazoa > Chordata > Mammalia > Chiroptera > Rhinolophidae > Rhinolophus > Rhinolophus sinicus. The sequence continues at coordinate 21,645,505 of NC_142511.1, forward strand.
ATACATATGGGCTTATTTATGGGTTCTCAATTTATTCCGTTGGTCTGTTTCTCTGCTAGTACCATGCTGCTTTGATTATTGTTGCTTTGTAACATAAACCGAAACCAGGGAATGTGATACCTCCAGCCTTGTTGTTTTTTTCTTAGGATTGATTTGGCAATTTGGAGTCTTTTGTGATGCCATACAAATCTGATGATATTTGTTTTATTTCTTTTAAAAAAATGGGAATTGTACTAAATCTGTATATTGCTTTGGGAAATCAACTATGTTGATTCTTCCAATCCATGAACATGGAATATCTTTCCACTTCTTTGTGTCTTCTTCAATTTCTTTTAATAACGTCTTGTAGTTTTCAGTGTATAGGCCCTTCTCATCCTTTGTTAAATTTATTCCTAGGTATTTTATTCTTTTTGGTACAGTTGCAAAAGGATTGTATGCTTACCTAGGGAGATTCAACTTAAAAAAACAAAAACCTGTTCTCGTAAAATTAAGTTAAAAGCTAATCCAACATTGATTTTAAAATATGCCTAACTCTAAAGTTCATATAGAAAAAAAACACAAATAAGCATTTTCAGGAAAATTCTTAAAAAAGAAGAGCAAGAGATCCATATTGGATATTAAATCATATAAAGCCTCAATAAGTAGATGACTGTGAAATGTGTATGTGAATATATAGGCAAAACAATGGCATTAAAAGGAAATCCATTATATTAAATGGAATTTAATATAATATCAAAAAGCACTCTCAAACCATTAGATTGAAGATGGACTTTTTAATAAAATACAAAAGTTGTAGAATAAATCTAGGCCAATAGTTTAAAATCTTGTATTGGGAAAGGCCTTTTAAATTAAGACCTAAAATCCAGAAGCCATTTTTAAAAGCAAGATTGATAAATCTGACAACATAAAAACAAATTCTCCTTCAGAAGAAAAAACATACCAATAGCCGGGTTAAAAGGAAAATAATTTACTTTGGGGAAAAGCTGCGGCTCATATCAGAAACAAGGTCTAAACCCTAATATACATAGGTTCATGTGTGTGTATGTATGTATATGTCCTAGGAATTAAGACTAAAAAGTTCAAGTCAAGAGAAAAAAATAGACAAAGGATATGCCAAATAGTTCACAAATAAATACAAATATCTCTTAAACATACAAAAATTGCTCAACTTCACTCATAAAAACAGAAACATACATTGAAACTACAATGAGATTTTATTTTTACCTCTTAAACTGAAAAAAATTCAAAAATTTGACAAATATTCAAAAGTTCAACAACACAGTTATTTAGAAAGTTTATGGAGAGACAGACATTAACATACTCTGCAAAACCATCTAACCCCTGGCAGAGCAATTTGCAATATCTTTCAGATTTCCAAATACATATATTCTTTAACCCAGAAATCCCATTCTGGGAATTTGCCCTGCAGATATAACTACGTATGTACAAAAATGACATATGTACAAGGTAATCCATGAGAGTACTGTTCAGAAAAGCAAAACTTTACTAACAATTGTCACCCCAATAAACTTTAGTAATCAAAAAAAAAAAAAAAAGATTGGAACTATCCATGGATCCATCAAAATGACCGTTAATCCATGATGTATCCCACAATAAAATTGTATGCAGTCGTAAAATCAAATTAACAAGGAATCTCCCTATGCACATACATGGAAATATCTCTTGTGTATTTTGATAAGTAAAAAAATAAAGCAAGATTCAAAATTGCATTTGTTATTGGAAAGGTGCAAAATAAAAATATATACTAATTTCTTAGCTTATATTTGTAAAAGTAAACACTAAAAGGATGCATAAGAAACCAATAAAAGCAGATCTCAGTTTAAGGGTAGGAAAGAAAGGGGTGAATGGTGATAGAGTGGAAGCAAGGATTTTCAGTGTATACCTGTTTACATCATTTTTACTTTTGAAATATATAAACACATTAGCTATTTTTAAAAATTATTTTTTTAAAAACTGTATTGTTTCTAGATTGCCACACACTTACCCTTCTACACAGCTGAATTCTATATGTGATCCAAAAGAGTAATCTGTTTTAACAATCACTTGCCCGTTATGTAATTCTCCTGGGTTTCTGCATTGTTTCTCTGAGAGAAAATTTAAAACGAGGATTAGTGATTTCAAGTACTCATAGATATGGCATTAGAAAATTTGACCTCTGCTTCCAGAAAGACCAGAGGTTCAGATTCAAACTTATTTCTGATCCTGACTCACTGAAGTTTTATTTTGGAGGATAAATGAATCCAAAAAGTGATTTCATTTTTTCTGGTATATTTTTCCAATAGAGAAAAATGGTCAGTTAAATCACTATGGTAACAAAATCTGTGGTCCAGGATTTAACACACTAACCAGGAAGTTATGCTCCATTCTATGTCTGCGGCATACACTTTGCAGTTAGGCCACTTAAAAATGCATGTCCTGGGCCACAAAAGGCACAAGAAAAAAAAAGTGTGGCTTATACATCCTTCCTATTGGAAAACGTCACAGACATATTCTCAACTGAGGGAGAATCGCACCATCTTCCAAACACAGCAAATAGTTTGGGTGAGATTTCTCTCGAAACTGCATTTCTACTTTCTAGCCATATAGCTTTTTATAATTTTATAAAAAGTGAATCTGGTTTTCAATATATTAAAATTGAATTTGTAGTTAACTTCTGAAAGGAGTATTTACTGAATTATGTTGCAAAGAACAGGCTTATTTTTCAAAGCAGCTGGGTAGCTTCTAATTTTTCTTTTTTATTTATGTATTTGTTTGTTTGCTTGTTTATATTTTCCAAAAAATGGTACAAATGTATACATTGAAATCAGTCACTGACAAACTGGGTAGTTTCTTAGTGGTCAAAGATTCTCATTTGCATTCAGAAAATTTAGTTCCTGAATTTGCAAAAAGGGGAAAAGTCCAAATAAGAAAAATAAAAATGCTCATACTTACTGACACAGAAGACAATATAGTGCCATGTGCCTCCTTGCCTACAGGTAAGAACCTGATTTTTTGAAGAGCTCCTGCTGTAGCCGGGACGGCACTGGTATTTCAGAACAGTTCCAGTTTTAAAACTTGTCTCATTCAACTCATTTACTGGAGAAGCATAGTGTAAAGTGGGTGGTGGACCACAGTCACCTGGACACCAAAATGACAAAGAGCACCAAAAGTTATAACTTGGGACTCAGCATCTTAATATTTTCAGTAGTATGATTTTAGAGCAAGAGCAATTCTTTTCTAATCCAGAAAAATAATAGCTCCTATGATTTCCACTGGTCAATGATTCCAGTGAGTGCTCAGTAATACATATTTGTTGATAAATGATAATGACAATGGTAATGATAACTGATAATGATGAAAGGCTTTCATGCTTTCTCCATTACATAGGAGATAATTTATTTTAGAAGGATGGCACACACGATCTCATCAGCCTATCAGATTTCCCATATCTGCTGACTACATGCATCTGTGCAAAGCCAGAAGTCTACAATTTCCCTCAACTAAACAGTATTATATGTCATTAATAATAACTTTAGGTAACACTGATTGCCTCAGGAAAGGGAAGCTGGGTGGCTGGGATATGAATAAAAACATTTTTAATTTGTGGGGTTTTTATATGTTTTGGATTTTGAATGATATGAAGGTAGAAGCATGAAGCCCTTTAAATGTAAAAATCTTTTTTTAATTGAAGTTTATTGGGGTGACAATTGTTAGTAAAGTTCAATAAATTATAGGTGTACAATTCTGTATTACATCATCTATATATATCATATTGTGTGTTCACCACCCAGAGTCAGTTCTCCTTCCATCACCATATATTCGATCCCCTTTACCCTCATCTACCACCCTCCTCCCCCCTTACCCTCTGGTAACCACTAAACTATTGCCTGTGTCTATGAGTTTTTGTTTCTTCATTTGTTTCTCTTGTTCCTTTGTTAGAAACATAAAAATCTTAATCCTGCTTTCCTTATAAGAATAAAAGGGATCAAATATATAGTGGTGAACACACAATGTGATATATAGATGATGTATTACTGAATTGTACACCTGAAACCTATGTAACTTTACTAACAATTGTCACTCCAACAAACTTTAATTTAAAAAATAAAAATTGTTAAATACAGAAGCGATTTCCCTTTTAGGAGCCCCAGTAGTTGTATACACTTCCTCCCTCCATTCTGGATAAACCCACTGGCATTGAAAATTGTTCAGTCAGGCTGATATCATAGATAATACAGATTAGTTTCAAGTCATGGTTGGGAAACAACTTGGAAAATTCCTGGAGAAGAAATCTAAGGGGAAGTGTCTAGAAAACTGCCTCTTTTATGGGTAGAGCAAATTCCCCCTAAATTCCAAATCCCCTTAAAAGCCAAATTTAAAATAAATTCCTAATTCTTGGTCAAATAAACCCTTTGTTACTGAAGCTGAATTTCTGCTAAGAGTTTAATCATTTCTTTGTTAGTCTTAAAAGTGAGCAAGTGGGTGATCTTGAATGCTTGTTGTCTATCTGAACTTGTCTCCCTATTACTCACCAAGAACAGTGGCCAACAGAGCAGCAACCAAGGTCACTTGGAACAGTATTGGATCAGAGACTCTCCACAACCTGCGGAGGGGCCAGGCTGTCATTTTCCCCTTTCTATCAAGGGTCCCATTTGGAGCTCTTGGAGTGTACATGACTCGATGCTTCTCCAACATTTTTCTGCTGAAAGAACTCAATTTAATAAAGTCATTGAATTCCCACTGTGATAAAGCACCAAGATAAATGCCATGGGGTCTATGTCTTCAAGGAAATTACAGCCTAGAGTGGAAGAAAAGACATGAGCACAATTGTTACAACACAAAGAGAGTGAGTGTTAGCCTCTGTGGGAGCACTCTGCTCAGAAAAGGGATGAACTCCAAGTGGAGAGATGGGAGGTGGCTGTATCTGCGTTAGGGATGCTGTAAAAGTTAGAGAACGGATGCAGGGTAAATTGGGAGAACAGCAGATAATACTGTGCAGGAAAATAACGTGTCTGAAAGGGGGAGATGGTTGTTAAGAAGGGTGCAGCTTACAGGTGTGTCCGAACAGGATATAAGGGCCACGTTTAGGAATTTATGGACACTATTATTTGGGGAATAAAGAGCCATTGTTTTTTGTTTTGGATTTTGGTTTTAGTTTGTTAAAGAGTGACAGATTATTGTGATTTAAGAAGATCACTATGGCAGATGTGTACATGAGAGATTGAAGTGAACAGAGGGAAGGAACAGGGAGGTTGGTTAAAAAGACTATTGTAGTTGGCCAGGTGAGCCACAGAGACGATCTGACCAAGGACATGGTAGAGGAGATAGAGAAGAGGGAACAAATGTAAAACAAAACAAAAGAAAACAAAAAGGCAAGAAAATAATTAGATGGGGAAAAGGAGTTGTATATATATATATATATATATATATATACACATGTATGTATATATGTATGTATGTACATATATGTACATACATACATATATATGTATGTATATATATATATATACAACTGTCAACTGAGGCAATAAACTATCAAGCAATTTACAGTTTTGAAAGAATATACATACATATATATGTATATATATATGTATATATATACATATATATATATACAATTTCCATGAAATTGAAGAAAGATATATATATCTATATATATATAGATATATATATCTATATATATATAGATATATATAGATATATATATACACCGTGTTTCCCCAAAAATAAGACCTACCCCAAAAATAAGCCCCAATTAAGATCGTCAGCCAGACGGACGCATTTAGTACGTTATGACGATGTTCCAGAAGAAGATGGCATGACTGTATTTGAATAAATGTAGATTGTTGTACATGAAAAAATAAGACATCCCCTGAAAAGATGCCCTAATGCATCTTTTGGGGCAAAAATTAATATGAGACCCAGTCTTATTTTCGGGGAAATACGATATATATGATGTCAAAAAAAATGTATACACATTTTAAGAAAAGAAAACTGTATTAAAATTGTAATATACAATATATACCAATAACAAAAGATGAATACAAGTCATGTTTGACTTCTGCAATTACAAGAGGTGCTCAAAGTGGTTACCGTCAGCGTCCAGACACTTCTGATTATGGCCAACTACTGCTTGAGCATAGCTAACATCTCTTTAAATGTGTATACATGGTATACATATATACCAGGGGTGCCAAAAAAAAATATACACGTGGACGCTTTGGTCAACGTTGCTCAAGCAATGTTTCAGAAGTCAAATGTGGCTTGTATTCATCTTTTGTTATTGGTAAATATTGAGTATTACTATTAAATATAGTGTTTTCCTTTCTTAAAATGTGTATACTATTTTTTGGCAATGTGTGTGTGTGTGTGTGTGTGTGTGTGTGTGTGTGTGTGTGTGTGTGTGTATGGTGAGGGAGAGATCTATATATGTAGAGATATACATATATAAAAAGAAAAACATATGAGATAAATGTACTTTCATTATTTAATTAGACTAAAGACTTGTTTAAAGCAAAGTCATGAAAGTTATTTTTCTCTTCACCACCACATACATTTCCTTTGGAAAAAACAATATATCTTAAATTTACATTAGAAATAGTCCTTGTCCTCAAAGGAAAATACAAAGTTCACTGCCAATGAATGTTGAATTTCGTTTTTTATTCTGACACCTCCATTAGGTCCAGATGATTCTACACTCCCCGTGTGTCTGTAATTCATACTAAGCACATATCCATTTAGATAAAGGGAGTCACCTCAATATTTCCCTCAACGATGTTTCTGTCCCACATTATAGGGGGGAAAAGTTTATAGTGGCCCTTCACACTATGTGGCGGGGCCTCACTTCTTCACTGAGTAATGACTCATAAAATCTTATTGTTCTAAAATTCAATTCTGATGAAACCATTCCTCCCCCAGTTGTCAGTTGTGGGGGCATCCACCCATGCACATCCTATCCCATGAACTCTTTACATGGCCACTAAGACAATTCTGCCAAAAAATAAATTCGACCTAATGAACAATTTATCAAATGTATTTTCTTATTAAAATCATGTTTACAGAATTTGTTCTGAATGAATTGAGGTGCTCTAAAATGTTGGGAGGAGCCAGGATTCACATTTGGGGCCTTCACCCACCCCCTTTCTTTTGTGTTGTTTTTCTCTCTATTTTCCCAGTCCATCCCTCCCAATTGCAAGTCTCTATCTTCCTGCCCTAGCAATCTGATGAGACTGGAGACAGTTAAGGCTAAGGCAAATTCCACAGAACATAAACCAGTCCACTAAATCGTCTGTGAAGTTTATAAACTATGATAAATTTCAATTTAAAAAACTGCTATGAACTATTTAAAAACTGTAGAAATAAGTTTCTTTAATTTTTGATAAGTCAGTAGATTTGGCATGTTTATCGGATTTTCGTGAAATTGAAGAAAGAGATTTTAAAATACCAAAATATTGGCAAAATAGAATTTCACTATAAAAAATCAAGAGGAGAAGAGTACAAAGTGAAAATTTCCCATATGAATTGTTGCAAATGTTATTACTGTATATTCATAAGAAAAATACATACATTGAATATACTCAGGAAAATATGAGTATATTTATAAAAATATACCCATAAGATTAAATCCTTACCTTCAGGAAATTGAACAAAAATAATTAAAATGCTGGTACAAAGAACATATTGATTAGCTATGTACAAAAAGAATATATTTACAATTATGGAATATATTCAATAAATACTTCTTAAAACAATGTCAAGTAAAATGATAATCTGATAAATTCAGCAAATTGACTTCAGTGACTTGACATTCATTCAGCTGGTCTCTGGTGAATAACTTTTCAGTAGTTTGGTCTGAGCCGGTGCTTCAATTGTCCAGGACAACCTAGATCCCCAACAGTTCCAAACACTTTCACCCCTCCTACCCTGCCCAGATCCTCTGCCCCCTCGCCCTTTCCTCTTTGATTCTTACTCATCCTCATTCTCCAATGTCCCCTCTTGTCCTCCAGGCCAGTTTCCATATTCCAATTGCAACTTAGTATTTATCATTCTGATTCTGACTTGGCTTATAGACAACTGAAGTCTGTCTTGACGTCAGAGGGTGGGTTCTTATTCATCTCTGCTCCCCACCGTACCGAGCCTTGTGCCTCGCACACAGTTATAATGCTCAATGAATATTGGTTGAATTTAAATTCAAAAGCACCTAGGGACAAAATATGGTTTAAAGAAAAAGAATACTGTTCATGTCCATATCTACTCTTACAGTGTTTGTTGTTTGGTCAAGGTCAGATTTTAACTGATTTTAGAGCAAGACACACTTGTATCTTAATGAGAGCAGACCCTAGCGATGTCACTCTAGGCTCTTTTCCATCCACATCCCGAAGTCATCATATAATCAGCCAATCAACAGAGGACAGTAAAGAGGTAAGGAATAAACAAAAACTAGTGCCCCTCCCTCCTCAGGTTATGACAGGAGGTAAAAGGCAGCCTCATGTACAAACCCTACACTGTGGACAGGGATTTATATCACTCAGCCTCACACCAAGGCCAGACACAGGACAACAATATGTGGCCAGGCCCTGGGGTATGGACCCTGGAGGGTTCAACCCTGCTTCCACCACGTGAGAACTATGTGCCCCTGGGCAAGATACTCAGCACTCTAAGCTCCTCTAAGCTTCAATTTTCTTTTTTATAAAATAAGAATAATAACTATACGTGTCCCAGAATTGCTGAGAGGGGGCTGGGCTTGCTGAATGGACAGCACATAGTAAATATTCCACACACAAAAAATGTTAGGGAAGAGAGTTGCAATGTGACTCTGACAGGACCAGAACTCTTAGAGTCAAAACATCATTATAATAATGATGTAAATTGTAATGATGGCTGAATCACCAAGATACTTTAAACTCTGGTACAGAGGAAAGCCCACTGGCAGTGCCACACCCAGTGCAGGGACTCTGGTGCCCACAGAGTGGGGCCGGCGGGGCTGTCCGCTGTCCTGGTCTTCTTTCCTCATCCTTAGCTGTCTTCACGGGAGGAGCTCATCTACCCCACAACTTTGGCCATCATCCATGAATTACCCACAGATCTCTGGACCCAACTGTCTCCTGTAGGTACAAAATCTTACGTGCTCCATGAACTGAATTGTTAATAAAAATCTTACTGTGCTCTGGTTACTTCCCATATATAAATGTTGAGCCATTCAGGCCTTCCTCCTTTAATCTTATTGCTAACTAGAGGAATTCCAGTGCTCAGTCTGAAAATTGTGGAACTTTTAAAAGTCGGTGAAAGAAATCTCAGCAAAATAAGGAGGAAATACTTTCTCTTCCCCTGCAGCTGCGAAAAGCAGATATCGACATCATAAAACTGACCTTGCAAATGTTATTTCTAACAAAGGAGTTGTTCCTGGACTTTACAGATTGTAGCTTTCCTTCTTGAACATAACCTTTAACCCTGGAAAAGTCTATAATTCTGACTGGTTATTTCAGCAAATTGTTTTTTGCTTGGGATAATACTTAAATTAAAATTTCTGTTTTTCCCTGGTGTTAATATCTGTGAGTTTTCTTTGCAAACCCAGAAATAAATTTTTACACTTTCCTCTTCACTTACAGTCCTGAAAGTAAGTGAAAACTTTTGACTCTGTTGAATTTTTTGTTTAATTTCAGCTTTATTGAAGTATAAGTGACTAAACTGAAAGTTATTTCAAGTGTACATCGTGGTGATCTGGTATGTACATGTTGTAAAAGGATTCTCCCCCACCATCTAGTTAATTAGCACATCCATCACCACATATGTTTGTCCTTTTTGCCGGCAAGAACCTTCAAGTTCTACTCTCATAGCAAAGTTTAATTATACAACACAGTGTTATCAACTGTAGTCACTATGTTTTACATTAGATACTCAGACCTTCTTCATTTTATAACTAAAAGTTTGTACCCTCTTACCAAGCTCTCCCTATTTCTCTCTCACCCCCAGCCCTGGAAACCACTTGTTAGATTTCTTATTTAAGCAAAAAACATTTTTTAAAAAAAATTTAAGTTATAATTTCCACGGTTTAGATTAGTATTTTCAACTGCATCATTTTTATTTCCCAGGGATCTTTAATTCAACAGACTCCAAACTAAATGCACTATCTTCCTTTCAACACTACTTGACCTCTGCACTTTCTGTTTCAGCTAAAGTAATAATCTCCACTCAGCCTCCCAGGCTAGAAACCTAAATCATCCTAGTCTCCTTTCTCTTGGCCCATTTCCTTATTCAGAGTGCAATCACTTTGGCCATAGCAGCATTAGAATCTGTCCAATCACTTTGGCCATAGCAGCATTAGAATCTGTCACTCTCTCCTACACCCCAGCCTACACCATAGCAAAAGCCTCCAAACCTTTGTAAGCCAGCTTCCACACTGCTGTGGTTATAACCCTAAAAAGCAATTTACTTAAGAACTCCATGGTTCCTAATTCCCTGGGTGTCCATACCTCTCCCTCTGTTTCTGCTCATTTAAAACACTGTGCTTCAACTTCATGAAGGTGCTTTCCTTTCCCAAAACATAGCCTGGAATTTTTTTAAACACCTGCAACTATTTGTGTAGAATGTCTCATGTGCATGAATGCTCTTACCTCCAACCTCCAGATCAACTGTCACCTCCTTGGTGAGGAACCACCCTACACCACCAAGAAGTATCAATCTCTTCTGTGCTCCCCTAGTACTTCTCTGATACAATAGTTGTAACACCACATTGTATCATAGCTTTCTATTCACTTTTGCCTTCTGAGATAGATTGTGGGTCCCTTGAAGACAAAGAAGGTGTTTATCCAACTTTCTTGTCCCAACTTGCTATTGAAACTGGCATATAACAGTAATCCAATAAATGAAATTCAATTTAGTTTTGCCTTCTTAATAATAACTAACTGCTTTACTGAGGACCAAGTGAAATAATGTGTGTAAAGTGCTCTGTAAATTTTAAAGAGATGATACATTGATTTGACTTCCCTTACTAGTGCTCAGGATGTATGGTGGCTCTTTGGGTCAGGGACAACATTGTGTTTCACCATCGTACTCCTTGTGGTTTCTCAGCAGAAACTGCACAGAACTCAGGAGACCACAGAGTACGAAGATGGAGGATAGCACTTGTGTGTTGAGAAGACCAGAGTTTGAATCCCAGCAATCCCATCTTCAAATTCTCTAATCTTGAAGCAGCTACATCATCTCCTTGGACCTCAGCTTTTCATCACTAAAATGATGACATTAAACTCAGACCATCTTTCTATTCCCTACAAACTCCAGAATTCTGTAACTGCCCACTGAAAAGCTAAGACTTTCCTAGCAAATGCTCTCATATTTCAATGACATCATCATCTTTTAAATCCCTTCAGAAATAAAACCAACTCAAGAGCCATAGTCTACATGGTGGGTCTCATAAATAATCCCATCAGCACTGATCAATTTGAGAGGCACAGGGGAAATCCTCAGGCCAAAATTTCTTCTTCCATTAGAGATTACTTCTTGAGTTAATGTATTTATTTTATCTAAACTTTCCCTTTTAAAATTCAGATGCCTTTGTAAAGAATGATATTTGTTCCCACTCTCAGGTGGAGTGTCTCCTTGCTCACACCTGCACTCGCAATCACATCACGTTCAGACTCCAGAAAAAACTGGCTTCCACACTTTCCTCTCCCTTCCTAGAATTTCTTTATCTGTCAGCTCCTTCCTTCTGGACTCATATTCAAATGTATCTCTACACTTGAGGGAGAGAAAGAAGATGAAGACGACTAAGCCTTCCAGCTTCAGAAACTAATTAGAGACTGACTGACTTATTACCCTCCTTATTAGCAACTCTAAAGGTCTTTACTGTCGGTGGTGAAGAAGGTGTGGAGAGGTTAAGAAAATCTCCAAAGGAAATTGCATCAATTTTCAGAATGCAGACTATGAAAACCCGGGGTCTTTTGAATCCCTTTGGGAAGTCTGGCTTGCCTCCTGTCTCAATTCCCTGACATGGAGAGATGATTAAAAGAAGAAGAACCAACACACTCAACTGTTATATGCAATAACAAGAGCAACATCTTACTTTTTTCTGTTTCAGTTTATTTCATTAGTGTGCATCATTACTTCCCCATTTATAATTTTAAAAAACTGAGGCTCGGAGGGGTTAAAAGTACTCTTCAAGTCATGCAATGCCCTGAAAATGCAGTACTCCTGAAAAGATTTCTGTTGAAACACCCCCAAGTCTTTGTCTGTGTCTCAACCTTCTAGTCTTGCACTCCTCAAAGGGCCAAACCACAAGCCTTTCCCCCAAGGTCCCCCAAGTAATCCACTGACCTGCAGGTAGCTGATGAAGAAAGAAGTAGAAGACTTTATCACGGTTCCTTGCGTAGTTTTTCAGGAAAGAAAACTGCCTTGATCTCTCATAATCCTGGTTCCGTCCCAGATAAGGGTTTACCAGAAAGCCCTAACGTTGGCTAGTAATTGCTCCACCAAAAAATCCCGGAATTGCAGCCATGTGGTTGGCTGATCAAGGACAGCTAGATGGAAATGAGTGGGCAGAGACTCTCTACTGGCTCAGTGAATGATTAACTGCAAAAATATAGCACCACTATTTACCTAATCTCCTTCCTCTTCACCAGTCCTCATTCTTGATAACATGTTGCAATCATTTATTTTTCTCCTCTGCCAACCATTTCCCTTAAGTGAACAAAATAATATGAATTTGATGCCAGAATTTTTTTTTTTCTTTTCATAAATACAAGAAGGTTGTACAAGATGCAATCCAGCTAACCTGGAAACGTTGGATGCCACAGGGTTCAAACTAGGTTCACAAAGATGATCTATTTTCCATTAGTCCGTCTAGCTTTCCTGGGGGCTCAGAGAACTATGGGTGACCCGGCCCTGTGCTGGTCTCCATCCCATCCCAAGAAAATACAAAAGGTGGGGAGTTTAACATATTTACTGAGTTCCTGCTATGTGCCAAGTTGCCTGGAACAACATTAGTACTCAGTAAATGTTAGCTACTACCACCACCCCAACTACTAAATGCTGGGTGTAAGATGACCTCCAGAAGTTAGTCTATCACTGAGTGCTGCTCAGAAGAATGTGATGAAGGGCCAGCCATGTTTGTTATCACATCAATCTAGAAAGGATCCCAAACGCTGACATTATCAATTAAGCTATTAAGCCTCAGGATTAAGGTTGTGTGCTCAGGAAATTGCTATTAAAAAGCAAGTTCTTCCTGACAACTTCACTTTTTCTGTAATAAACACCAAAAGTCTCAAAGATTTCAGAAAAGAAGTTGAACCACAGCAGAAGTTTTGACAGAGAGATGACATTTGGGCTGGGCTTTGAATGAAACGTGGAAATTATTAGATGAAAGAGAGAAATTGGAGGTAAAAAGAACATAGGCCAAGTCACAAAGGTAAGACAGATTTGCTGTTTGGACAAGACTGAGCATAAAGAAGGATTCCAGATTGTGCAAAATTCTGAGAGCTGAGTTAGAGGAAATGTCATCTTACAGCTGGGTCTTCAAAATACCATTTCCCAATCTATTGCAGTCAGAAGAGAATCGTTTGTTCTTTTCCTTATTTTCAATGCCTTTCATCCTGAAATGTACCCTCAACCTTGATGAAACCTCAAATTTCATTTTTCTTCTGTTGTGACATGTTGACCTTCTCAAGAGGCTCCTATGTTTCCTGCCTATTCTTTCTCATTAATCACTCCACACCCCTCCTTTTTGTGGTCTTCCAGTCTGGCTTCTTCCCACACTTATTGACAAATCTCTTTGAGGCATGCCCTTGTCTCCAAATCCAAAAGTTCTTTAAGTCATTTCTTGTGATTTCTTAGCAGCCTCGAACACCACTGATCATCTCCTTTCTGAAACTCTTCTCTGTTGTCTTCCATTATCCTAAGCCTTTCCTGATTCTCCAGTCTTACTAATTGCTCTTTCTTAGTTTTGTTACCTTCTCTTCCTTCTTTTCATACCTAAATATATCCCAGGTTCTTCTTTAAAATTTTTTTTTCTTCCACATCTTTAATTATCTTACCTGCTCTCATGGCTTAACTAGTCCCTATAAGAGAACTACTCCATAAGTACATCTCTATCTCTGATTACTCTCCTAAATGCAGACCTACTTTTTTTGTTGTTGTTGGCCATTGGACATCTTACAAGCACTTTATACTCAGCACAACCAAAAGGGAACTTCTCATTTCCTGTCCAGAAGCTTCATCTTCTGACCCCCACATTAATCTAGGCTCCCAGGAATGAAATTTCAGACTTGCCTTTAAACCTTTCTGCTCCCTCATTTTCCAACTTGTCAATTAGTTGACAAGTTGCTGTTATTGGATTTTGCAATGTCTTTCATGTCCGTGGTTTCTTTTCTGTTTGTACTGCCATCAAGCCACTTCAGGTCATCATTGTCTCTCATGTGGACTGTCAGTAGCCCTTTCAATGGATTCTCTGTCTCAGTTTTTTTTTCCTACTTCCACCTATATACCTACTATTGTGAGAGAAATATTCTATGTCCTGTCCTCATCAATTCCTTGTTTGAAACTCTTCCATCTCTACTCACTACCTACCAAATAAACTTTAAATGTTTTTAACATACCCTTTGACGCCCTCTATAAATTCACTGTAAAGTATCTTGCTAGCTTTTTGTCTCATCACTTCCCATGCTTTATCTAGGTCAATTCAGGCTATGTGCAGTTCCCTAAACATGCCCCATCTTTCTTGCCTCTTCATAGCACCTTTTTAAAAAATTATTACTAAACACTCAATTTAAAACACTACAAAAGTTTAAGAGAATAAACACCTGTAATTTCATCATTTTAAGAGAAGTGTTTTCATCTGTGCCTATTATTGCCTCATCCTTTTCTACAAGAATAAAGGTTTTGATAAATGTAAACATAAGTACTTGTTATTTTGTATTCTAGTTTTACTTAAGATTATATACTTAAGATTTTGTTGTTCATAATTATCACTGTAAAAGGCTGCTTTACATTTGATGTACCATAACTTATTTAAAAATTTTTTAAAAGATTGGACATTTCAAATGATCACAAGGTCTTGCTAGTGTAGATAATACAGGCAATAATATAATGAATAGCTTCAAATTAAAAATCATTTTGCTCAAGTTAAATTAACCCTAAGAGTGGACTTACTTGGTTAAAGAGCTCATAACTTCATTCCACTTGGAATATCTCCTTCCTAATCTTTGTCTCTAACTCCTACTCTCTTTTAAAGGCTCAAATAACTATGACCTCTTCCTTGACAATTTTCCTGCCTCTTCCTCGCAGACAGAAGTCATCCTGTCAGCTAACATCTGAGTTCCCATAGTGCACTGTTCTGTGCAAGGTGTTTATTTCATCCTAACCACCTGAATTAATCACTTATATAAGTATATATCTATATATCTATATGCCAGCGGTGCCTATCTTAAAATGTGTATACATTTTTTGGCACCTTCTGTACATCTATATACAAGTCTTATGTCTATTAATAGACTGTGGGTTACTTCAGAGTCCATCTGTTTCTCTCTTTTGTAACTTCACCTAGAGATGTTTCCATTATTTCAAGCTCTCTTATGTATTTGCTTTGTATTTTACCCAGATTTCCCATGTGTTTTAAGTAAAGGTCAGAGTGTAAAATGGAAGAAGCTTGTCATATCAGCTCAGTATGACATCTTGACGGGAAAACCTTGGGATTCTTGTGTCTTCTGCACTCAAAAAAAGGAGAAGAGAATATATTCACTTGTGTTGTTCCATCTCAAATTAACCATACAGGGCTAGGTTTCATCCAAAAGACCAATATTTCTGCAATATCACTGCAGAATATTTGGAAACCTGGTTTTATAAACATGATGTAAGGGAGACCCAGGAGAGTTTGGGTCCTAATTCTACTTTTTTCTCAATAGATCATTTTAATATATAACTGTTTTGAACCTATTTCCCGAAAATGAGAGGTTAATTTTTACCTCATACATTTTCATTAATTTGAGGTTAATTTTTGCCTCATCATTCCTGTCTCATATTAAAATATAAGATAGCACACCCTTAGCTGTGATTCTAGCTTCCCATTATTTTTAAAAACAGGAATTTAAACCCTTAACTCCTCATTAATGTGTTGCTAATTCTAGTCTTAAACAGATAACCACCACATTTGGTCTTTCCACATTCTGAGTGCAACACACACACACACACACACACACACACACACACACACAATGCATTACACAACCGCAGTTGGTTACTATGAAGTTGCTTTCCAGTGCAATGAGGGAAAAATCTGAAACCAATTTCAAAACCAAGAGGAAAATTTATTCATAAGTGTATTTCCATTACCCAGTTGGCTCAGCCCCAATGTAAGGGCAATACTTTTGCCTCCAACTCAGCTTTCTTTATTTCCAGAGAATATTTTAGTTCCTCCACTGTTAAGCCATTTTCCTTTAATCTTTTCTGAAAGTTTTCTATGGTTTTGCAAAAATCCTTCCTCTCCCGAGAGGCAAACTGAAGAAGAAAACAAAAATCTAGGTTACAACTTAAGGACTGAGACCCCATTATCCACTCTAAAGCCCCTGAATGGGGGCTCAGATACAGACTAACTCAAGTAGGGATCTGGGCCTTCAACAGGATGCTTAAATGTACTTGTTATTATCCCAGTAGAAACATAAACTAAAAGAGGGTTTTCAATGAAAATTGATCTGTTCAGTGTTTTTTGGAGTCTAGAAGAGTTTTATAGACATTTCACAGCAATACTTGCAAGTCTAAGACACGAGTTTATGTACCTTGCTCTATAAAGTACATAAAACAGCAACTCCTTCTCACATGGCCTCATGAGGTATTTGTGATGATGTTGGCGAATGGGAACTTCCATATATAAAAATGTGAGTTAATAGTTAATGAGCCCCATTCTACAATCAGACCAAGGCCAACCCATTCAAATCCATCCAAAATTGAACAGATATTTACTAAGCATGTGCCAGGAGAAATGCCAGGCCCTGGAGTTACAGTGGTGAACCAGACAAACAAGAGTCTACTACTTACAAGTGCCTTCTCACACGCAGTCTGGGGAGCCAGTTTGGGAACTTCTTGGATCAATTCACAGACTGGAAGTGCGCTGCTCCACTCCCCATCAATGCACTGCTGTTCTTGTGTGCCCACTAAGTGGTACCTGAACAGAAATTAGAATGGCAACACCCTTAGTCTTTCCACTTTCTGAACTGGGTAACTAAGGCTGGTTTTGTGCCATTGTAGTTCAGTATTTCATAGTGTGATAAAAACCACCTCTCCATCCCTGATCCATAATGTATGCTTAAGTTATCTCAGTATAACAAAGTAATAATAAAGTAAAACCACTCATCTGAGGGGTGCAGAGGACCCAAGTGATGAGTCAACCCATAAAACATGGAGAAATGAGAAATTCTGAATATGTGTGTTTACATACACAGTTTTTGAATGGGGAGGGTGAGGAAAGAAGCTCTTCATCATTCAGTTAACTTTTTAGAAAGCATCTATCATCTATACTGTAGAAAGGAGTAGAAAGCTAGAAAGAGCCTTCAAATAAATTTTAACGAACTTTAGTAAAAGTAGTAAAAAGGAGCTGTGGTTTTAATAAGAAAAACAGGAGAGCTGACTATAAAATTGGTTGGAGATACATAATGAGATTGAAATTCTAGTGAGGATACATGACCCTGAGTTAATAAGATTTAGATAAGGGAAAATAAAGGGTAGATCTATAAGGTGGGTGACCAAGCAATCTAAATTAAGGTAAGACTTTAGGATATTTTAAGGGTCTATACTTTAAATCGTTCTATTTCTGCACTTCCATATGTTCTGTATTTATTTGAAATTTTTGTTCTGAGATTCTTTAGAAAAACACATATTTTTAATATTTTGTCTTATCTTAACTAAGAGAAAAAAAGTGATACTTTAATTAGGATAAATAGGATGATCAGTCTGTCTTTTGAGGGTTGGGGAGAGCTGGTAGGAGGCTAAAGCAGCTCTCAAAATCAGAATGAGCTCAGAATCCGGAAACAGTAGGAAATCAGGGGACTGTTAGTAGTTTGAGACAGACTGAGTCATTCCCAAAAATGATGCTACTAGTCAATGAGCAAGAACTCATATTTGAAAGGCTGTGTATACTTACCTCTCTTCACAGTAATAAGTAATAGTAGATCCTGAGTTGAAATTTCTTCCTTCAAAATAGCCATGAGCTGGAATCCCAGGATGGCCACAGTCTCCTGAGAGACAAGAGTATAAGAGTGACAATCGGGAAGTCCAGTTATGCTCAATTAACAGTGCTCCCTAAGTGCAACTGTCTATGCCAGCACCTGCCATCTCCATAACAGCACATGTGGGACCTTGGGACATCCTCTCCATTCATTTCCTTCTGGTCAAAATCATCTTGGTCCATGGAAAAGACCCCCTCTACCAGCTCATCCTCTGAGTCAGCGATTTGTGTGTACTTTCTGATTGACAGGAGCTCAAGGAAAGAAAGTTTAAGTTGTAGGGAAGTTAATTGTCAGTGTGCAAGAAAAAAAAATCAGACCATAGGTAGAAGTGGAAGAAATAAGTCCCTGAGACAGGAGATAAACCGTGTGAGCTCAAATGGAGGTTGACAACCCCTGTGGGACAGAGATGCACAATATGAGAGCTTCAGAAAAAAGAACAGAGCTGGAAGCAACGAGGATGAGTCTGTAAAACTGTGGAAAAAGAGATGGATGAGGTACTAGATGTTGTGAGTTTGGGTTCCAGCTCTTGTAGTAGCCACCTGGCACTAAAGAGTTCATTTCATCCCCCTCATCTTTCCCCTAACCTATAAGAGGAGCAGGTAAATGATATTATTTCCAAGCTTCCTTTCATCTCTGAGATTGAGTCTAAACATGATCAAGATTAAAGACTAAATCCATAATAATACCAGATGAAACAGACTTCAGCATAAAAAAAGGTAACAAGAGACAAAGACAAAGACGTTTCATAATGATAAAGAGAACTATACAACAAGAAGACATAACAGGCATCAATATTTATGCCCCCAATCAGGGAGCACCGAAATATACTAACAGAACTAAAGGGAGAAATTTACCAAAACACAATTATAGTTAGGGACCTAAATACATCATTAACAGCTATGGATAGATCATCCAAACAGAAAATAAATAAAGAAATAATAGCCCTAAATGACACATTAGATGAAATGGACATAATTGACATTTATAGAACACTTCATCCCAGAACATCAGACTATACATTCTTTTCTAGTGGACATAGAACATTCTCAAGGATAGACCATATATTGGGGTATAAAACTAGCCTCAACAAATTTAAGAAGATTGAAATCATACCAAGCATATTCTCTGATCTCAGGGCTTTGAAATTGGATACCAACTGCAGAAAGAAAGCGGAAAAACCACAAACATGTGGAGATTAAACAATACACTTTTAAAGAATGACTGGGTCAAAGAGGAAATAAGAGGAGAGAGATCAAAAGATACATAGAAACAAATGACAATGAAAATACATCTTACTAAAATTTTTGGGATGCAGCAAAAGCAGTTTTAAGAAGGAAATTTATATCATTACAGGCCTATCTCAAGAAGGAAGAAAAATCCAAGATAAATAATCTCACGTTACACTTTAAAGAACTAGAAAAAGAAGAACAAATAAAACCCAAAGTCAGCAAGAGGAAGGAAATAACAAAAATCAGAGCAGAACTAAATGATATAGAGAACAAAAAGACAATACAAAAAATAAATGTGATGAAGAGCTGGTTCTTTGAAAAGATTAATAAAATTGACAAACCCTTGGCTATACTCACTTAGATAAAAAGAGAAAAGACACTAATAAACAAAATCAGAAATGAAAGAGGGGAAGTTATCACGGATGCCACAGAAATAAAAAGGATCATCCAAGAATACTATGAAGGACTATGTGCCACCAAATTCAATAACCTAGAAGAAATGGACAAATTCTTAGAAACATATAGCCTTCCTAGGCTGAATCACAAAGAACTGGAAAATCTAAATAGAATGACCAACAGTAAGGAAATTTAATCAGTCATCCAAAACCTTCCCAAAAGCAAAAATCCGGGACCAGATGGCTTCACTAGTGAATTCTACCAAACATTCAAAGAGGATCTAATACCTGTCCTGCTCAAACTCTTCCAAAAAATTGAAGAACAGACAATACTCCCTAATTCATTTTATGAGGCCAACATTACCCTGATACCGAAACCTGGTAAGGATAACACAAAAAAAGAAAATTAAGGACCAATATTTCTGATGAATACAGATGCAAAAATCCTACACAAAAATTCTAGCAAATTGAATGCAACAATGCATTAAAAAGATTATACATCACGACCAAGTGGGGTTCATCCCAGCGGCACAAGGATAGTTCAACACACACAAATCGATCAATGTGGTACACCATATAAACAAAATAAAGGACAAAAATCATATGATTATATCAATAGATGCAGAAAAAGCATTTGACAAGATACAGCATTGATTTATGATGAAAACACTTAATAAAATAGAAGGAAAATATCTCAACATAATAAAGGCCACATATGACAAACCTTCAGCTACTATCATAATTAATGGTGAAAAACTGAAGCCCTTTCTTCTATGTTCAGGAATACGACAGGGCTGTCCCCTATCACCTCCGCTTTTCAACATAGAACTGGAAGTCCTAGACAGAGCAATCAGGCAAGAGAAAGAAATAAAAGGCATCCAAATGGGGAATGAAGAAGTTAAAATGTCACTTTTTGCAGATGACATGATGCTATGTATAGAAAACCCTAAAGACATTACCAAAAAACTATTAGAAACAATAAATGAATACAGCAAAGTTGCCAGCTATAAAATCAATGTCTAACTTCCATTGCATTCCTATATACTAACAATGAAATCTCAGAAAAAGAAATTTTTTTAAAAAATTCCTTTTGCAATTGCAACAAAAAGAATAAAATACCTAGGAATAAACTTAACCAAGGATGTGAAAGACTTACATACCGAAAACTGTAAGACATTTTTAAAAGAAATTGAAGAAGACACAAAGAAATGGAAAGACATTCCATGTTCATGGATTGGAAGAATCAACATAGCTAAAATGGCCATATTACCCAAAGCAATATACAGATTCAATACAATCTCCATCAAAATCCCAAGGGCATTTTTTTAAGAAATAGAACAAAACATCATCAGATTTGTATGGAACCACAAAAGACCCTGAATAGCCAAAGTAATCCCAAGAAAAAAGAACAATGCTGAAGGTATCTCTCTCCCTGCCTTCAGCTTGTACTACAGGGCAACAATAATCAAAACAGTATAGTATTGGCAGAAAAACAGACACACAGACCAATGGAATAAAATTGAGAACCCAGAAATTAACCCACATAAATATGGACAGATAATTTTTGACAAAGAAGCCAAAAACATACAATGGAGAAAAGACAGCCTCTTCAATAAATGGTGCTGGGAGAACTGGAAAGCTACATGCAAAAGAATGAAAGTAGACTGCTCTGTCACCATGTATGAAAATTAACTCAAAATGGATCAAAGACCTAAACATAAGATCTGAAACAATAAAATGCATGGAAGAAAACATAGGTACTAAACTTATGGACCTTGGTTTTAAACAGCATATTATGAATTTGACCCCAAAGGCAAGGGAAGTAAAAGCTAAAATAAATGAATGGAACTATATCAAACTAAAAAGCTTCTGCACAGCAAAAGAAACCATTGACAAAATAAAGAGGCAACTAACCGAGTTGGAGAAGATTTTTGCAAACAACATCTCCGAGAAGGCGCTAATATCCAAAATATATAAAGAACTCATACAACTCAAGAACAATAAATGCAACAAACAATCCAATTAAAAACAATCCAATTAAAAAATTAGCAGCAGGCCTGAATAGACATTTCTCTAAAGAAGACATATAAATGGCCGATAGACATATGAAAAATGCTCAACATCACTAATCATCAGAGAAATGCAAATAAAAACCACAATGAGATATCACCTCACCCCAGTTAGAATGGCTATCATCAACAAGACAAATAGTGACAAGTGTTGGAGATGCTGTGGAAAAAAGGAACCCTCATACACTGTTGGTGGGAATGCAGACTGGTGCAGCCGCTATGGAAGGCAGTGGGGAGGTTTCTCAAAAAACTAAGAATAGAATTATCATATGACCCAGCAATCCCTCTCCTGGGTATCTACCCAAAATATCTGAAAACATTTATCTGTAAAGATATATGCGCTCCAATCTTCATTGCAGCTTTATTTATGGTGGCCAAGACATGGAAATAACAAAAGTATCCTTCGATAGATGAATGGATAAAGAAGTTGTGGTAGATATACACAGTGGAATACTACCCTGCCATAAGAAAAGATGAAATAGTACCATTTGCAACAACATGGATGGATTTTGAGATGATTATGCTAAGGGAAATAAGTGAGAGAACCATATGATTTCACTGACACGTGGTATATAAAATTCAAAACAACAAGGGAACAAGACAAACAAATGAAGAAACAAAAACTCATAGACACAGACAATAGTTTAGTGGTTACCAGAGGGTTAACTGCGTCTATTGATATAATCATATAGATGAGAGTAAACAGGATCAAATATATGGTGATGGAAAGAGAACTGATTCTGGGTGGTGAACACACAATGTGACATATAGATGATGTATTACAGAATTGTACACCTGAAATCTATGTAACTTTACTAACAATTGTTACCCCAATAAACTTTAATTTTAAAAAATTAAAGGCTAAATCAAGAATAATTACATAGGTGTACATTTATTGAAACATAAAGGTCTTCAAAACAAATAACTGAATATAAAAACAGCAAAGCAAAAGAGTATGTATAATATAATACTATTTTTGTAAAACACAGTCATACACAAACATATCTGAGCAAAAATGTCTGAAAATTATAAATCAAAGTATATATATATATATATATGAAACCTACTGGGTAGTAGGTTTGTAGGTAATTAATTGTTTTCTTCTATTTTCTAAATTTTCTACAACAGAGATGCATTACTTGAGCAGTTAATAAATAATTGTTAAAAAATCAAAAACTGATTTCAAAAGCTGTATAGAGGAAAGGAAAAAGAATTTCAACGAGTTGATTAAACTCAATTTAGACAGGGTTTTTCTGGTGACTGTTAAGAGTACAGTTTTGAATTGAAGGAGATGATATGGATCCTGGGTCTAAATAGAAAAGAATCTGCTTTATTCAGGGACCTAGGGAGCTTCCCCTGGAATTGGGCATTGGGCAATGAACTAAAACAAAATGACAGACAGAGATCCTGTATTTTGGAGTTAGGATAGGACCTACCTGAATTAAAGGGGAGTAAAACAGAAAAAGCCCCCAAAATATAAATATTTTAAACCAGTGTCAAGCTAATGAGGTAGATGATTTTATATGCTTGTGATTTAACAGCATCTAGTATATATGTATGTTTTAAGTAACCCCAAACTCCTAAATAAAAATATATACAGTTTCTATTTTAAAACTGCCTATTTATTACTTTAATAGCGACTGCCAAAATACATTCAAAGAGTCATATCACTTTCTCTTGCTGACATAAGTGGCTGGTCCCTCATATACTGAATGATATTAGATGACATCAATTTTTGAGCTAATCTGATCAGTAAAAACTTGGCATCTAACTTTAACATCTATTTCTATAATTATTAGTAATGTTTACTAGTCTTTCATAAGTTTGAGAAATATAAATGCTGTTTGTGACTATTTTTGGAATTGCCTATCCTTAAAACTTTACTTTAAAACTAAACATATTCTTTTTTATTATTAAAATTTATTGGGGTGACAGTGGTCAACAAAACTACATAGGTTGCAAGTGTACAATTATCTAATACATCATCTATACGTTGCATTATGTTTTCACCACCCAGAGTCAGTTCTCCTTCCATCACCATATATTTGATCCCCTTTACCCTCTTACCATATGATCCAGCAATTGCACTCCTTAGTATTTACCCAAAGGAGTTGAAAACTTATGTGCACACAAAATCTGCACACAATGTCTATAGTAGCTTTATTCATAATTATCAAAACTTGGAAACAACCAAAATGGCCTTCAGAGGTGAATGGATAAACTGTGGTGCATCCAAAAATTAAATACTATTCAGCGATAAAAAGAAATGAGTTATCAAGCAGTGGAAAGACATGGAGGAACTTTAAAAACATATTACTATGTGAAAGAAGCCAGTCTGAAAAGGCTGCCTACTGTATGATTCCAGCTACAGGACAGTCTGAAAAAGGCAAAGCTATGGAAACGATAAAAATATCAGTGGTTGAGAGGGGTGGGGGAAGTAGAGAGATGAATAAGAGTACAGAGGATTTTTAAGGCAGTGAAAATACTCTATGTATGATATATGGATATATGTGATTATACATTTGTCCAAACCCATGGAATGTACAGCAAAAAGAGTGATCCCTAAAGCAAACTATAGACTTTGGGTGATTGTGATATGTCCAATGTAGGTTCATCCTTGGTAACAAATGTACCACTCTGCTCAGTGATGTTGATAATGGTGGAAGCTGGGGGGCAGGGGTATAGGACAATCTCTGTACCTTCCTCTCAGTTTTACTATAAAACTAAAACTGCTCTTTAAAAAAATTAAGTCTTTAAATAAATAAATTTGCAATGTTAAATATATACTTTTCCAAATGAGATTTTAAAATTAATTTTTTGTTTCATATTTTTTTAATTTAAAATTCTGATTAGAATTGCATTGTAATACCAAGTTTGCCCACCCAGAATCATGACATATCTTTTCTTTTATTCAAGTTTTATTTTATGTCCTTCGGTAAATTTTTATGTAGGTCTCACGAATTGAATTATTTTTACATTTCAATAGTCACTTAATAGTTATGACTAGAAAATAAAACTGTTGATTTTTCAATATTTATTTTGTATTTAAGAATAAAGTTTTTAATAAAGTTTCTTGTATCTTTTAAATATATTTTGCAAATAATGATATCCGGTGAGTCAGCAATCATTCTATGAGTCTATGTAGAAATAAAAGCATATATATATATATATATATATATATATATATATATATATATATACCTTTATATAGCATATATACCATTTGTTTCAGCATTGTTTGTAATAGTAAAAATATGGAAGTAAAATAAACATTCATCAATATGAGCGATGTGGAATAAGATATGGCATCTCTACATGCAGTTGTTAAAAAGCAGAAGATAGAGCTATACATACTGATCTGAAAAGAATTCCCATGTAAATCGTTATATGAAAAAAAAGCAATGAAAAAATATGTGTAGCAAAGACCCATTTTTGTAGGTATATATGTGTGTAGGTATACGTTTGTGCATTTGCTTTTTTAAAATGTTTGCATAAACATAAGGAAAAGCCAGGAAATAAACACATCTAATTATGTCTGAAAGCTGTGAATTGTAGTGATGGATGGAGATACTTGATACTTTCAACTCTTATTTTATATAATTTTGCAACGAATGAGTTATGATTTTTTTCCTGTTTTTGTGTGACAAATAAAAACTTTGTCACTATCTTGAAATAAAAATAAAAAAAGTTGGATGTCCCCAACTATCCTGTGTTGGACCTAGTGGGACGGGAATGCTACTTGAGAAAAGAATAAAGTGGTGTTCACTGTTTGAATGCTGTTCATTTCATCGGACTGTATCATCTGAGTTGAAGTTCAGCTCTGTGAGCTCCACTTGTTTCGTGGCTGCCTGTTAGATCCTAAGCCCTTCGCAGACACAAAATAGAGGAAAGCATCACAGGGATGTGGCGAATGCCTAGGATGTCACTGCTGATCAGTACCTTTGGGATTTGGACTTGTTTCTCTTGTACTTACTGCTTCTGCAGACGGGAAGGGGAGGCACCCAGGTGTGGTTCTCTAGGCACTGGCTCCAGTTGCTGCCCTTGAGGATGTAGTCCTCTTTGCACATAAACGTGATTCTGTCATTCACATTCACAGGGCCTGGGGAACTGAACTCACCATTCACCAGCACAGGGTCAGGACAGTGGCCCACTGAAGAAGAAAGAGGCAGTGATCGATCTGAATGGGCCAGGCGGAAGCCCCACACAGCAAAGGCTAGACCTCCTCAGCCATCATTAAGAAAATAGGAAACTAGAGCCAAAACTGCACTTTTTAACAGGAACTGGTGCATGGTACCAAACCATATCAATGAAGGATGAGAAAAGACTGGGTTGGCCTAAGTGTGGTAGAAAAGGTCCTGGTCATACACAAAAGTGACAATTGGCACTTGAGCTTCCTAAAAGTAATTAAGCATACGGTATAACTGGAAATTACCAATAGCATATGCATCATTCTGTTATGGTAAGCTTTGCTCAAAATTGTTGAGCCTATGTTTGAGGCAAGTGTTTCCTTCCCTTTCATCCAGCCAAATACATACATTACCCATCACTTCTTACTTTGTTTGGTTTTTCCCAGGTAGAAAAACAAGAGAGAACGCAGAGGAGTGTGAATTTGGTCATATGAATAAAAGATAAGCATGCTGGTGTGCTTTATTCTAGGTATGAAGGAGAACTAATCCAGCTATTCCTGAAAATAGTAACGCTAAAGAGGGTATAGACGAATTATTCTCCATCACTATAGACGCCATAATGAGTTTTGTGAACTTGAGCAAATCACTTAGAGCTCAGTTATCACATCTGTAAATTGAGAACATAAATTTTTCCCAGTTCAAAAGTTACATGACGAATGAAATAAAATGATATGATATTTACTTCAAAATAATAATGCAAAGCAGAATTGTAGCTGAAAAAGGATTAGTCATGTGTTGATAATTGTTGAAGCTGGATGATAAGAACATATGAGTTCCTTTTACTCATCTGTCATTCACAGTTTAAATTTATCATAATATAAAATTTTAAAGCAGTATGATATTAAACAAATTACAGCCAAAAAAATAATCATTTTAATAT
Organism: Rhinolophus sinicus; assembly: GCF_057876585.1. NCBI lineage: Eukaryota > Metazoa > Chordata > Mammalia > Chiroptera > Rhinolophidae > Rhinolophus > Rhinolophus sinicus. The sequence continues at coordinate 21,672,474 of NC_142511.1, forward strand.
ATGGTAGAAATTCTTTCCTTCTTGTAGGGGTGATTGAGTCTATTAAGAGCTGGTCGTGTGCCATCTACAAGAAGTTCCATCACTAGAGTGCTTTAAAACTGGACTCCTATAAGTTGAGAATTTTGTTTCTTACAGAATTTTCACATGCCCTACTGAAGTAGGACGTGAAAGAATGCAGTGAAATGACAAAATGGACAAAGAAGCAGAAAGAGCAAACTTACAGCGGCACTTGGGAGTGGGGCCGTTCCACTCCTTTGAGGCATTGCAAAAAAAGGTTTTCTCTCCTACCAGATGGTAGCCCTTAAGACAAGTGTAAGTCCCCAGAATTTGTCCCTTCATTTCCTTTGCAATAAATATGCTGTTGTCCACTGGGGGAAGTTCTGGACAGCTCTGCGCTGCAAGGAAAAAGGAAACAGATTCACTTGGCATTTCATGTGCTGTGTGAAAACCCGTTAGACTCCCCATCCGACTTTCTTTTTGATGGATTATTGATTCTGATTCCTTGTACTCATTCATGTCCATGTACACCCACACCCCTCCTTACCCAAGGATTCCCAAAGATTTGTTTTCAAAAGGAATTTTACTCAAATTCAGCCGTAAGTCATCCATTCCCAAAGAAAAAAAATTCCCTTTTCAAATGACGGCCCTGGAGTTTATAAGACCACTCAAGATTTTAAAACAGGTACTGTTTTTGCTCCTAAAACAGGAGGGGGAAGTAAACAGGTAAGTAAGTAAACCCATTTCACAGAGCAGAATCATCATTAAATGTTTACAAAGATCCTGTGAAGTACAGAGTATTAGGTCAAGCAATGTGAGATTTTTCAACAAAGTAAATATATTTCATTGATTTAAATTTCATTAAAACCCTTGACAGAATGCCTGATGACCCACAAACTCATATCAAGTGCCTTATAAACTGAGCTTAAGAAAAGCATACGTACCATCTGAGCCAGAAATCAGCCACACAACCACAAGATAGCACACAAACCGAAAAAACATCTTGTGATCAATTCCTTGACCCAGGCTGGAATTAACCCAGCCTAGACACCTTATTTGGGTCAAAATGATCTTCTAACACGGCTTAAGATGAGACCACCACCTCCTCCTAGAGAAGATGTATTGATTCCCCTTCCCTGAAAAGAATGAGGAAAAAAAAAAAAAAAGAAAACCTACTACAGGAAATAAGAACAGTAAGGAAGTTGGTACAGGGAGGGACTTTGCAAAAACACAAAGGGCTGGTAAAAGAGCTGCCAGTTTTAAAACTCAGTTTCAGAAATTGCTCAGGTTCTGTTCATGCGAATCCAGTTGACCAATCCCTTTGAACTGTAGGCTTATTTTTCCACAGAAGACTGGGGCCAAACAGTCTTGTCATGACCTTCACTTCTGTCAATATTTGCCAGTGTTTACAGTACACTTTTTGTAACTCTCTCCAGCATTGTGGGTGGAGGAAGGGGTGCCAACGCTTTCCCAAGTAAAACCCAACTCTGGGTGCTACCTTACCACCTTTTCTCAAATACCAATATCCTAAGGCTCTGAGCAGCACTGAAGACTGAAATCCCAGGGAAGCCAACTAACCTTACGTGTCTCCGGCCTTTCAGATTTATGGCTTTCCAGCAAGGACCTGGTCCGAATTGATTCCAATCCTGAGAAGAACTCAAAAGCCCTGCAGTGACACAGTGTCCTCCTCAGCCAGGCCTGCGGAAGACTTGCCATTCTGCAGACCTTCCTGGGGCAGGAGTTGGCCTGAGTCCAGAGTCAACCATATGAACTAAGAGAGAGAGAGATGAGGGGAATGCTTTGGTCTCGGGAATTAAAGCATGTAAAATTGCTCTGGGGCTCTCATAGCTTCTTGTTCATGACTATTACAGCAAGTAGCTGGCTGGCCATGCTTCAATTATAAAATTGAGGTAAAATTCCTACAAAATTTTAGGTTTAAAAACTAATAATCATAAAGCATCATCATAATTATGAAGCATAAGGATACAGTAAGGTCTCAAATGTTCTCTTCCCCACCCATTATCACTACTTTGTAAGACTTGTTCTCATCTCTCTCCCATGCTCGACTGCCGACAACTGCAGGACAGAGAGTGTGCCTTATTTGTGCTTGTGTTCTTTTCCTCTGCACTCCAGAATGCAATGCAGAATGGTCCGCTAAATAAATAAAAACAATGCAGGATACATGAAAAGAACACACTCATCCAGAAACTTTACCACAGCCTCTGAAATCCACACTGATAATTTATCATTTATGTATACTGTCTTTATGGTTTTTCCACATCTTTGTTCAACTAATACGTGAGCTCAGATGGATAGCAGACTTGGGTTTATCACTTTGTGAGGTGTGCAAATGTCTAATCACTACATTGTTTTGTACACCTGACACTAATTTTTTAAAAACTTCATCGTAAAAAAAAGTACATGAGCTTCTAGAGTGCAAGCACCTTTTAAAGTATAAGTTTCAAACAGTTAATCACATGACATTCACGTAAATATAAAATGAGTGTGTCAAAGATTTTATTCAACTAATTAATTAGTGAGGGGACCATTAAGATACTACAACTAGTTTAAAGGAGAATTTCAGGAACAGAGATTTATATAGTCAGTCAGTCAAAGGCATTCTGAAATGACTTCTCTAACAGATGCAAAGCTGGTAAATATCATACAGGGCAACAAACTGTAATATTTGGAATCAGCTTTTTTAATTGATAGAAATTAATTGATTCCACAAGACAAAATTCATTTGCCTTGCTGTGATCAGAATCATTTGTATTATTCTCACAAAAAAATAGTTTGCATTTCTATTCATTTTCTACAAATTAACCTCCATTCTTTAAAAATTTCTTGTTAAAGAGCTTATTTGCCTTCAACTTACTCTTGAGGGATACATGTATCTAATGTACATATTTTTGTATAACAAATGATTTTTAAAGTGAAGAAAATTTTTGTTTGTTCCTACATAAATATGGACCTAAAATAGAGCATCATTTTAGGACATAATTGCAAATAATTCTTCACCTCAATGGTTTATTTCAGATTCAGAATTATTAGGACTTTAGAAAGGTACTATATTGCTTATAATATCGTTTTACTAATATTTCTCCATGAAATGTAAAAATACACTGAATGGATTATATAGAGACTATAAATACCCTCACAAAGTTCAGGTCAGGTTTTGCTGTCAAATAAAATAGAAGAAAATTTTGTTTTTAAAGCTTTTTTTCTTTTTTCCTTTTAAAAAATATTTTTATTAAAATATAGCTAACACAATATTATGTTTCAGGTGTACATCATAGTATTCAACAGTACCCACCTGGCACTATACATAGTTATTACCACATTATTGATTATATTCCCCATGCTAAAGAAATGATCACCATGATAAGTCCAGCAACTATCTGACACTGTACCATGCTATCCCATTATTGACTATATTCCCTATGCTGTACATTACATCCCCAAGATATAGTTCTTTTATTCCTGGAACTTTGAACCTCTTATTCCCCTTTATCTTCCCCCCCTTTTTAAATTTTTCAATTACAGTTGACACTCAATGTTATGTTATATTAACTTCAGGTGTACAGCATAGCAGTTAGACATTTATATGATTTATGAAGTGATCCCCCGACTAGTACCCACCTGGCACTATACACAGTGATTTCTATATTATTGATTATATTCCCTACGCTTTACTTATATCTCCATGACTACTTTATAACTACCAATTGGTATTTCTTTATCCCTTCACCTTTTTCACCTTGCCCTGAACCCCCTCCCATCTATCACCCCAATAGATCTAGCAGTACCCATCTGACACCATACATAGTTATTACAATATTACTGACTATATTCTTCATGCTGTACCCTACATCCCCAGGACTACTGTGCAACAACCCATTTGTACTTCTTAATCCCTTCCCCTTTTTCACCTATCCCAACCCCCCTCCCATCTGGTAACCATCAAAATGTTCCCTGTATTGTTTTTGTTTCTGTTTTGTTTGTATGTTTGTTTGTTTATATTGTTCTTTAGATTCCACTCATAAGTAAAATCATATGACATTTGTCTTTTGCTGTCTGACTTACTACACCCGTCACAATACCCTCTAGGTCCATCCAAGTTGTCACAGATGGCAAGATTTCATTCTTTTTATGGCTGAGTAATATTCCATTGTATATATGTACCATGTCTTCTTTTTCCATTCAGGGACACCTTGGTTGCCTTCATATCTTGGCTATTGTAAATAATGCTGCAATGAACATATGGATGAGTACGTCCCCTCAAAGTAGCATTTTGGGGGTTTTTCGGATAAATACCCAGAAGTGGGATTTCGGGGTCCTTCTTTGTCTCTTGTTCTAGTCTTTGTTTTAAAGTCTATTTTGTCTGGTATAAATATTGCTACCCCAAATTTTTGTTTCCGTTTTCATGAAGTATCTTTTTCCATCCTTTTACTTTCAATGTGTATGTGCCTTTAGATCTGAAGTGAGTCTCTTGTAGGCAGCATATGTAAGGGTTTTGTTTTCTTATCCATTCAGCACCCCCCCTTATCTTTTGATTAGAGCATTTAATCCATTTACAGTTAAAGTAATTATTGATAGATATGTAGTTATTGACATTTTATTGTTCACATTTTTTTTTTTTTTTTTTTTTCCATCTTAAAGAAGTCCCTCTAAGATTCCATGCAATTTTGTTTCGGTTTTGGTGAACTCCTTTAGCTTTTTCCTGTCTTGGAAGATCTATCTGTCCTTCAATTCTAAATGGTAGCGTTGAGGGGTAATCTTAGTTGTAGGTCCTCAATTTTCATCAACTTGAATATTTCCTGCCACTCCCTTCTGGCCTGCAACGTTTCTGTTGAGAAATCAGCTGACAGTCTTATGGGAGGTTTCTTGTAGGTAACTAACTGCTTTTCACTTGCTGCTTTTAAGATTCTCTCCTTGTCTTTAACCTTTGGCATTTTAATTATGTACTATCTTGGTGTTGGCCTCTTTGAGTTTATCTTGTTTGGGACTCTGCATTTCCTGGGCTTGTATGTCCATTTCCTTCACCAGGTTAGGGAAGTTTTCTGTCATTATTTCTTCAAATAGGTTTGGAATTCCTTGCTCTCTCTCTTCTCCTTCTGGTGCCCATAAGATGCCAATGTTGGCATGCTTGATATTGTCCCAGAGGGCTCCTAAACTTTTTTGGATTCCTTTTTATTTTTGCTGATTGGATGTTTTCTGCTATCATATATTCTATATCACTGGTTTGATCCTCTGCCTCGTCTAATCTACTGTTGATTCCCTGTGATGTATTCTTCATTTCTGTTATTGTATTCTTTATTTCTGACTGGTTCTTTGTTATGTTTTCTATTATATTTTCATTGTTGAAGTTCTCCCTATCTCTTTGTTGAAGTTCTCCCTAAGATCATTGAGCATCCTTATAACCAGTGTTTGGAACTCTGCATCGGTAGATTGCTTGTCTCCATTTTGTTTAGTTCTCTTTCTGGAGCTTTATTTTGTTTTGTTTTATTTGGGACTTTTTTACGTCTTCCCTTCTTGGCTGCCACCCTGTGTTTGTTTCCATGTCTTAGGTAGGGCTGCAATGTCTCTGGGTCTTAGTAAAGAGGTCTTATATAGTAAGTGTGCTACGGGCTCAGTATCACAGTCTTTCTGGTCACCTGAACCATGCACTCTAGGTGTGTCTCTTGTGTGGGTTGTGGGTGCCCTCATCTTGTAGTTGAAACTTGGTTGCTATTTGCATGTCAGTGGGAGATACTGACCCTTAGGCTCACTGGTTGTGAGGACTGGCTGTGACTATAGTGGATGAGTTGTGGTGCAGGGGCTGACACTACAGAGCAGGATCTGCCTCAGTAGGGCTCCGGTGCTTGCCCAATCCACCCCATTGCATGTGTCATGCTGGAGGCAGCTGGGTGATGCTCCAGATCACTTTGAAGCTAGCTACTGGGCATACCAGCCCCAGGACCGCCTGGGAGGGGACCCATTGCAGGTCAAGTTCAACTGCAGCCCATGCCCACCTGGGGCCATCCAGCAGGAGCCACAAAGCAATCCACAGATGGCCGCTGCCCTGACCATGCTTGGAAATGCCTCAAGAGGCTAAGCCACAAACCAAGGCCAACTGCCCCTAGTGCTGGGTTTAGGACTGCTCAAGTTATAGGTATGGGACATGCTCAAGCCACCTGCTGCTTGTCTGGGTTCCGTGAACCTCTGAGAAACCCTAGGAAAGTCTGCAGCATGAGCCGAGGCAGGTGGTTTGTACGAAAAAGTCACTGAAAGTGGCTTGAATGTGCCCAAAAGTTGAGTGGGGCAGAGTCTCAGAATCACCAGGGAGTGGAACGTGAAAGGCATTAGCCAGCTTGATGGAGACTCAGATATGGCGTCTGCCTGTTGTCTGCAAACTGGGCAGGGAGAGGGCTCAACAAAGAAACAATCGCTTCTGCCAGCTCCTTCATCCTGGAGAAAGCTGTCCCTCCAGCACTTGTTCTGAAGTCAGACAACTCAGACACCACCCCCCCCCCATATGTCCCTGTCCCCTCCCCAGTGCTGGAGCTCAGAGTCAGTGATTACATCAGTGAGTAAATCCAGCGTGGTCTCTTAAAGAGGAGCACATGGGACTTCAGCCGCCCTCCATCTCACTCAGCCACAACCTCCACTGGTTTTCACAACCAGAAATTATGGGGACTTCTCTCTCTGGTACTGGAACCCTGGGTTTGGCAGGGCTGGGACCCCCTTACACCTCCAGGGGAAACCTCCACAGCCAAGACATCCCTCCTGATTTTTAATGGTCACACACAGGTGTGGGACCAGCCTATTCCGAGTCTCTACCCCTCCTACCAGTATCAAGGTGGTTTCTTTTGTATGGCCTTAGTTGTAGTGCTTTGGTTCAACAAGATTTCAGGCAGGTTGTTTTATAGTTTAGTTGTAATTTTGATGTGGTTGTGACAGAACGTAAGCACAGCATTTACCTACTCTACCGTCTTGACTGGTCAAAGCTATTTAGATTTTGGAATTATATAAGGGATTATGGGAGTATAGGTTTTATTATGAGTGTCTAAGGTTGATAAATTAATAAATAAATATTTACAGGCTCTCCTGGACTTTTGAACATTAGGAACAATTTAATCTAATCCAGATTGTTTTCTATAGAACTGGGATAATAGGTCAAGTGCAGAAGTTGTACTTGGACTGGTTTGATTGCTTTACAAAGGGATGGGCGGGCCATAATTAGTGGAAGAGATCAGAAGGTGAGGGAGGAGGGGTAGAAATACAAAAGTCAGCAATGCCTAGGCTGGGGGAAGAGTTGTGGGGAGTTAAACAAGGGACACATGCACTACAGTGTGTGTGTGTGTGTGTGTGTGTGTGTGTGTGTGTAATTTTAAGAGAATGGGGAAAAGATAATTTTAAGAAGTTCTATAGTATGTTATGAATGGATTCCCTTTGGTCTTTGTCAGAATAATTCAGAAAAGATTGAAATTGCTTCTCCAATTATTTTTTTATATATTGACTTGACAGTTCTTGAATGTCTCACCAAGAAAAACCTGGACCAGAAAAGTAGCCATTATGCAGATTACATGAGAATAAAACTAATGTAAATTTTCAAAAACTCAAATTGTTCATGAAATATTGTAGAGTAACCTTTGACTGTGAGTCATGACAGACAGGCACTATGTCAAGATCAGACTGGATGAATGAAAAATACTCTCTGGGCGATGGCAACATAACTCTGCAAAGACTACTGCCTGCCTTGTTATATCCCTTTAGACTTGCTAAAAAGTCATTATTACTTCCTAAAGCAGATTGCTATTCCTTACCAATATCCATTTTATCCTTCTTCCTTAGTAATTAAATCTCATAATTATAGCTGGCACAGGCCACCTGAAATTTTTTTTAGAAAGTGCATTCCCAGCCTGCCTCACAGCTATGTAGCCATTTGACTAAGTTCTGGCCAATGGGATGTGAACATAAATGTTGTGTGCCACATCTCGAAAACATCCTTTAAAGAAGTCGGTGTACCCTTTCTGCTCCTTCCTGCTGATTGGAATATAGACATGATTCCTGTAGAGCTTGAGCAGCTATATCGTACTATGAGGTGGAATCCAACACATCTTGAAGGAGGTAAGTTAGCACGTCAGAAGGACCTTGGTCCTTGATGATTGAGGAAGCTCCGTTCCAGTCCTACACTGCTTATGTACCAACTTCATTCTGGGTGACAGTGACCGTTTGTATATATAAGGTGCTACTATTTTGGGGGTGCTGATGCTTTCAGCTGAAATCAACTCTAATCTGAAACACTGATGAACACAAGAAAACAAGGGTCAAACCATTATTTGAGTAAAAGGACCCAGGAATTTAAATTTGGAAAGAATATTTATTAGACCTTATTAAACTGTGCCCAGAGACTATTTCCCATTTCATCCATAAATTCTAAAAAGGCAATGGATAAAAGAGGTGAGATCCTAGGAAATGAAAACTGAATGTAAACAATAAGGTAAGCAGATCACTAATGAAGACAACCCAAATGGATTAACAAGCTATTCTCCAAAAGAAGGCTGGATGTTCGGTGAAGGGCGTTACACTTTTTTGAGGATAGGCCCCATTGGATAGGGAATGCTGCTTCCCAAGGATTCCTCTGCTTCTGAAATTATTTTACTTCATTGCAAGGAGAACCTCACCTACATGATCTGACCTAGTTTTCACAGGTAAGATATTGCATACAACCAAAAAGTGTATTTAAATGCCTTTGGAAATTCAGGACATTCTGAAGGGAGTTGCTCTGCCTGTAATGATTAAAGCAATGCAGCTGGCATTGGCTTAATGAGAATAAAAGGACAAAGATTGTGTGCTTTGGAGTTTTTAAGAAAAAGAAAATATTGCTCTCCATGATTAGTGATGCTATCTTACTACAATCCATTCAAATTCTTAAATATTCCACAATGTCTAGTAAAAAAAAAAAAAGTGAGCATTTCAGAATCTCATATAGTCTCCTCCTCTGCTTAAAAAGTTAGTATCAAATGGATCTCGATATTTTTCACGTCAAAGGGAGATGATGATGATGATGGTGTGTGTGTGTGTGTGTGTGAATCTAACTACTGGATTCCTACCCTGAGGTGCAGGGATGGGTTTCAGGAGGTCACGAACCCCCTAAACTGTATGTAAATCTTATGTGTCTACATTTTACTGGGAAGATTCCTTAGCTTTTGTCAAATTTTCAAATGAGTTCAAGACAAGGAATGCAATTTGGTTGGTGCAGAATACGTCAGAGACCATCAAGCATGGTGATGGGATATAGTCCGACTGCCACAGAAAGTGCCAGTAATGTTTTCACCAACGAGGGCAAGCTAGTGAGCCTGAATGCTGACCCTCCTCACGGTGAGTCCTCCCTGCAGGCCCTGGAGAGGTTGAAGACATGATGTAATAATTTAGCCTAGAAATAAAGCAAATAATGTCACCCAACACTGGAGCACTCTCTGAATAATCCCTTTCTAATCCTGGTATCTTTAAATTTCCAGTTACATTTGAAAAACTGACTCTGGGTAGTGAACACACAATGTGATATATAGATGATGTACTACAGAATTGTACACCTGAAGTCTATGTAACTTTACTAACCATTGTTGCCCTAACAAACTTTAATTTAAAATAATAATAATAATAATAATAATAATAATAATAAAAGTATGTTATGTGTTTGTTGGGCCCTCACTGTTACAAATCTTACTGTTCACCTTGTTCTGAGCTATGGGCTTTGACAAAAACCCCATCAGTGTTGAGATGAATCCCTCAATAAGGATGTTCATTCCCCTATTTGTAAAACAGGGTGAATGACCCCAAACACTCCCAGCCTTCGACAAATCATGGCTTGATTACTGAATAAAAAAACACTTGCAAAGGTGCCTGGAGATCTTTCCAAGGAAATACACCCTTGACACCTTTATTATTGTTACTCCTCCAGGTAAATTGCCTAAGCTCAGTACATTTAGCAATACTTATAACCACTCTCTCTCACTTAATCGCAAACTTGGAGAATTCATAACTTTTTCTATCAGAGACCTTGGACTTATAGAATTTGTAATTGCTCTACTGTTATTACAAACGTTTCATTTTGTCTGTTGCTACTGAGAGTGTGCCAACTTCCTTTATCATAAACATTTACATAACAATTATCTAATAATGGTTTTGGTCAAGGTCATTCATAGGAGTAGGCATTCCCAGTAGGGAGGGATGGGTAACAGAACTGCTGTTAATTTTTTCCTTTCCAATAATAAACTCTAGAAAGAAAACAGGGCCTTTGTCTTAGCCACTGAATGGTAATCAACAGGTGATCATTAAATATTTGTTAAATAAATTAATGAAGCTTTAGAACGTTGATAATGCACGATAGTAATGGCCCCACTGATATCATTTTGAAATGCTAATGAACTTCAAAAAGGCAGGAGTCATCATTTAAAACCACCAGTTGGAAATACATACACAATCTAATAATTTGAGAATCATTTTAAAGAAGCTAGTTTCAAACACATTTTGCACGATGTTAATGTTTCATGTATGTATAATGTACCAAATGCTATCTTCTGTTTGTGATTTCAGAAATTGCATTTTTTAATTAAAAATAACTTTTATTGTATTTCTTATTACAAAAGTGATACATATTACATATTTTAGCATGATTTTATTTATCCAGGAGATAAACTTTTCTCCAGAGAAATGCATCTTTTTATTTATACTTATAATAAAAATTGATGAGGAAAAAAAAGTATTCAAAGAAACCCACTGTGCCTTAACATAGGCATTATCCTTTTACAGAAGATATAACTATATTCTGGAAATTTAATTTAAGGTAATACTACAGACATTGGACTTAAAAGCTGAAACTATCTAAGTTCATACCAAAAAACGGATAACACAAATTACCTTATATTCTGATTAAATACATGCAAACACTAATATGGGGACTTAAAAATACCATATACGGATGAATAAATAACTAAATAAAAACATTATGTGATCATGAAAAGACAGTGTATATAAATGCAGAAAGAAATCTGCTTCACAAGAACAAAATCGTTACAGTACAGCATGTTACAAGCAGCCAGATGAAAATCACCTGCTACAGAGCAGTCAGGAGCCTTTCGGAAGGCAGCGCTGTGCATATAAAATACGCTCCTCGTTGCTGGATGCTGAGCTGCCTGCAGCCCAGCTCATCACATCTTAGGTAACAGCCCCGTATCATCCACAGTATAAAAAGAACCATTTGGGAAAAGCTACATTTCATTACTTTTCTTCGTACTCACCCTCTTGCCTAGCAAGTGGGCATCTGAGTGAAAGAAAAAAAATGTGAAAAGCTAAAAATTTACCATTCTTAAAAAAAAATAATAATTTTGCTTGGAAGCTATCCTTTGGAGCTTCCATCCTCCTTGGGCAGGAGGACTGACATATTAAAATTACATCTACAAAGACATATTTGCACATTTGACAATCACTGAGCTAAGGAAATTACCTGGCTTATTTTTAATGGAAACCCAATGACTAATGCAATGTTCCCCCTGCACTCCCAATGTATTACATGAGAGACAGGTAGACCACAATAGTGACAGCTAGCGAGAGGCAGGCATCAGAAGACCAGCTGCTCTGAAAGTCACAGCCACAGCTTTAAGAGACCACACCCTGGTGGCGAAGCCCACAGAAGGGCATGTCTCCATACCTGTTTTGAAACCAAAAGAACTCCCAGGCAGAGTAGATTCCCAAGGAACCTTTTACTTCTTCATGGCATGTAAATGGCACCCTAGTTTTCTCTCCAGCCCGCATTCCCAATCACTGGAGAGAACACTAGCCCTCTTCAACTATGAGAGATACACTAAATCAGGCAGAAAACACAGCAGCTACAAAAGAGAACTCAGAAGATGGGTACCCATTTGGGAGAACCTTGCAGTCAGATTATGCCCTCAATGGGCCTGGAAAAAGAAAAACTTCTCTAAATGCAAAAGTTGTTACTGACACTGCTCTTCCATCACCACAGAAGAGGCATTTTAGGGACTGAATTTCTCAGATACCCTCCACTCACCTGGTGAATCTATTTCCAATGTGACAAAAAAGTGAATGCCAACATATGTAAATTGTACTTTATCCTGCTCACCTGGAATGGATGCAGAGACCAGCTCTTACAGCACAGAAAAGGCTTGCTGGAGTTCAGCCCTCTCACCTGAAAACAATTAAATCTGAAGCGGTACATCTACACTGTAGGCAAAGAATAGCCAGCTAGGTATAGTCACAGGTAGGATGTTAAATGCCTAAATAAAGCAAGATTGGCCAACTTGGGCCAAATCCAGTAAAGAAATCAGGAAAAAAAAATTAATTGGTTTAGGCTGTTAAACGTTTTGAGGCACAGAAAAGTTAAGTTTTTCAGTGTAACTGATATTCCCACTAGGTAGACATAAGGGGTAGGAGTGTGATGCTTCTCCAGGCCTCATTTTGGTGGCCCCAAATGTCCGATCCCCACTTCACTTCCTGTTCAAGCCCCAGTGGAGCTGACATCCAAGCTTTTCAGTTGATCCCAGTCCCTGGAGAGGTCTGGCCTCAGCTTCCATTACCATCAGGATAATGATGGGACGGATGCCAGAGACAAGTGTCTAGGCACAGCCAGTGGGGTCTCTGCCTGAAAGCCAGAAAGAGAAACAAAGCCATTAATTATACCACTGCCAAATGGCAAATAATGAAAATAAAGCAGAATCCCTCCCCCATCCTTCCACTGCTTCCCCACCGCCCGCATTCCCACACCCGCATACAGCCATGCACACCCTGGTGTGCCTGCACATGCCCCTTTTCTCTATGGAATCAGACAAACTCCAGTGGCGTCGTCATGGGCTTCCTTCCCGGAGTAACCGACCTTGTGCCACGTTGGACCAGGCACTCCTTTCAGACCTGGACCATAAGCTGCGTACCCAAGATATGAGGCAGAAGCTGTAGGGACCCCTGTGGTAAAAGGAGAGTATGCAGGTTCCATCAGCTGAAAGACCATGCCAAGAAGTGACACTGCGTTTGGGGGCTACTTGGCTTCTGAGGAGAGTCTCTACCATTTGCAGTTATCCCAGTCCCTTCTGAAATCAGCCATCAGAGCAGAAATCAACTTCTTCCCATAAAATGGGATTTAACATTTTGAAAAATTCTTCTCCCTAAAACAGTGTTTCTCAAATGTTGTGTGCATTTGAATCACTTAGTAACCCTGATTTTGATTCAGTGGTCCTGGGATAGGTCCCAAGAGTCTGCACGTCTAATGAGCTCTGGGTCCTTGTTAGGGTAACAAGGAACAACGTATGAGAATGGTGACCCACTTCCCCTGCACTTCCTGGCCCAGAAGAAGTTAAATGCCATTTTGTCCCACTGGCTGTAATGTCTTTAGAAACAAGCAGGTCATACTTTAGAAGGAACAGCCTACTGAATTCCAAGAGATCTCTTTACAATAAATAATGAGTTAAATGCTGTTGACGAGAGTCAAAGCACAGTATGGTCAAAGGTAATTTTTTCTTAATTCTTGTAGAGGCGCCAAAAAGTACACACAACTAAGGAAGTTCATGTGCCTTCCATAATGTCCTTCCTATCTTCCCCAGAAGGTGGTGAAAGAGAGCCATGCCTACACCAAGGACTTCAGTTACACTGTGAACTGGCTTTGGCTTGTCTGAAGCTCAAGCACTGAGCAGCATAAGGTGGTGGGGTGGGTGGAGAACACAACCCAAAACAGAAAACAAAAAAACCAGAAGCCTTCTGATAGGTTCAAGTTACTCAACAATTTTATTTACCCATTCTACACACACACACACAAAACACATTTCAAGTACAGTGATAGAAACCTTACGTGGATCTGAGTGGCATATTTTGAGATCAATGTCACCAGATTAACTCAGAATGCTAAGGACTTACGTGCCTTCTTTAAACAGAGCTGTGCCTAGGAAATCAGCAGGATAACTCTATTGTTTGGGTTCCCAATTCAGTCCATTCCCATTCAACCCCATAGCGCTCAGCTCACGTCCAACCCCCTCCAAAGGGCACAGCTGGTGATCAGTCCTTTGTTTTTGTTATAGCAAAACCATTACCAGATCAGAATGAGTTGATCTTGTTACTTCAACACAATAAAAATAATGCATACAAGCAATCCAGATATAAAAACATTAAATAGGTAAATGTTGGTCATAGATCCCCAGTGAAAGGCTTGCTGGAAAGAATACTTTGCCACCTCTTGTAATAAAATCAATTTTTGAATGCAAAATTTCCTTTGCATTTTTATTTATTATATTATGAATTAAGAGCCAAATGCATGGCAGACTAAAAACAGCAGCATTATCCAGTGGAGTGCTACCTTTCATAACAGGGAAGCAGAGGACACAGAAGGTTCAGAAACAGATAGTAGTAAAAGTGAAATCCTGCCTGTGAGGGAGTGGATGGGATAACTTCAAGTAGCGTAATAGTTTTAGGCTTTGAGCAGGCATTTCCTTAGCTGAGTTTACTAAATATCATACAAGTGAGGTTCAACCTTCATTTTCTAAAAAATGATGACAATTTGGCTGCTACTCTAAAAGAAATGTCTACTAAAAATCAGTGTACAGAACTTCTCCCTAAAGAAAACATGTGGAGTACTCACTTCCTTTCATTATAGTATACGTGCAATAGACAGAGAATTACAATAATGTGCATACACTACCTACTGGCACAATTGGAAAACCGTCAGACTGTCAACTGACAGATCCAACCCAGTAGTCAGTCAGTCATTCAGCATACAGACCCTATTACAGGCTGTCAGTCGGCGTAGAGACCCAACTACAGCCTGTCGGTCAGTCAGCATATAAATACTACTAGGTAGTGTCTTTTAAACATTATGAGTCTAAATTAAATTCCTGGCCATCCTTCTGATGTCTATGTCACCTCTACGGGAAGTCAGAGATCAATCCTGCTAAACTGGACTCAACTGCTACATAATTTTTAAAATTAAAATATTTGAAAACATAAGCAAGTCAAAATGCATACTGGAAAACCTGGGTGAATTTATCACATTTCTTGAAAACAAACACAACATGGCTTCTGAGCTTAACAAAGACAATGGAATGTGCGTAAGACTATATAAGCCTGGTATAGTTCTCTCAATTTTTAGATACTTTTTCTCTTGTTCTTTGGCTACTCTAAGCAACCATGAGTTTCTCTCAGATCCCCTGCTCATAAAAAAACCAGAACATGGTTTATTTTCAAACAGCTATATCATGTTTCTTCAACAAGCTAGTACCTCTGAAGATCAAGTGGGTTGCAAAGAGGAACGCCCAGAATCTCACAGGAAACACTCAACCCGATCAGGAATACAACAGGAATACAATATACTATTTATATTCCTAACTTCTTAGGGGGGAAAAAAAACAAAACAAAAACAACGATAAGACCCCTTAGCACAATGTTTTTAAAAGACTTTCTTTTTCTACTTTCCAATTGAATGTAAAACAATTCCCTTACCAAAACAAAACCAAAGACAATACAGATAACGAATAACAGCTAAATTCCAATCTGAGTGTTAGGAGCTAGAAAGAGAAGTTTTAGATTAAATCTGCTTTAGATTCCTCTTTCAAGTCTGTCACAGAATTCCTCATTCAACTCTGAAGCAAGAAAAAGAAAACAGAACATACAGTGACTTTCCTTTCCCCATTTTATGCCAGTAGATTAATGATAAAGTTTTCACCTACTTCTCCCATAACAAAACTGAAAGCCCGAGCAAAAAGTATTCTGGAGTCCATTCTCTCGTTGTAGGACTTGTGATATAGACATAACCATATTAACGTGTACATGTTACTAATACATATTCAAGTAAGAACGGGAGAGGAGGGCAAGAAAGAAAAGAGGTAGGACTTCTCTAAAATGTGGAATCCGAGCTCTCTTGGAACAAGAATATATAGTTCCCCTGGCTTCTTCCTGCTGAACTTTCTCTGGAGAGATCTTGCTCTGAAAATTGAAGAATTCTGAAACCCTCACTGTTGTCAAATTCTAATTTTTTGTGTCCTATCTGAGATTAATAAGACCACCTCACGCTCCTCTTCTGGGGCAGGCAAACTAGCATAAAGGGAGAGTGAAGAAATCATCAACATGAACATTCCAGTGACCTGTGGCTCGTGTTGGGGTTTCTAACAAGGTGACATAATGCTAGTTCGTCAGAGACGTCTCCTCTCTCTAAGTGTATGTCCAGCCCAAATCCACAGTCTTTGGATCAAAATTCTCCTTCTCATTCATTAGCTCTGAATTACTCTCACCACACAGCAAGAGGAAGGACTGAATGCACGCTCATTTGGGCTAAAGGTACCACCAGCCAAGCAAAGCTAGATAAGGCAACCTCTTAAAAGCACCACACTACCTCCTAGACCACGCCTCTTTCTCACATAGGGTTTGGGGGGAAGGGGCCTTCCTACCTCCCAACTCTTTTAGTATCATGGCCATAGGACAAGAAAAAAGGCAGGAGTAATCTGTACTCCACTTCAGTGTTTATACTTATAGACTCAAAGACCTGCTCTTCTGCAAATGTTCATTTATTGTCAATTGTATGCCCTGTCTCTAAAATAACCTTCTTTAGGGCAAGCACGTTTTCTTCTACTTCTGTGTATCCTACCCCACCCCCACCGCCACCCAGCCCAAAGCCCCACAAACTGAGGAAATAAGTACACATTATGCAAATGGCTAAATAGGAAGAGCGTGTTACTTTACACCCTGGACGCAATTTCTAGCAGAACCTAGGCAAGCAGTCTTTGGAAACTGATCGTGATGTCCTACTAATGATACAAGAATAAAGGACTCAAGGTCACAAGTCAGCTACCTGTGATGACAACCTTTATCATCCTACAGGTTTTATCTCAG
The DNA here is from genome assembly GCF_057876585.1 of Rhinolophus sinicus. Taxonomy (NCBI): domain Eukaryota; kingdom Metazoa; phylum Chordata; class Mammalia; order Chiroptera; family Rhinolophidae; genus Rhinolophus; species Rhinolophus sinicus. The sequence continues at coordinate 21,689,340 of NC_142511.1, forward strand.
CACCTATCTCGAGGGTGCTTAAAATTCTCAGCTATCACCCAACGACATTTATTTCTGTAGTGATTTGTTCCACATCACCGGAACAGCCAGATTATAAAAGGATCGATTCACGTAATATTGTGACCTGCTAAACATCTAACTCCAAAGGACTGTACTTTAAGAATTCCTAGGTTGATGCTTTGTCCAAAGAACTACCATCCCAGCATGTCTCCACCCAACTTCATACATGGAATCCTAACCTGGAGCACATATGAATCAGAATCAGTGAAGCTATTTAAACACACCCATGTCCAGACCCTAATCCCAGAGATTCTGAGTTAATATTAAGCCTAAAGTAGACCCAGGCATGGGGACATTTCAGAAGGTCTAAAGGGGTTCTAATGAATACTCCTAGATGGGAACCATGACAAAAGGTCTCCTTTTACCAAAGACACCTTTGGCAAATAGCCAGCTTGTTCTCACTGGTTACCTCTAAAGGACAAATTGATAACTTTAAGGGGGGAGTCATCGCTCTCTCTTAAAAATGTCACGAGCTCTCGACTTGCTTCTCAGAAAAATGCCCATGTAGTCATAAGTTTTGCATACAAATTTGGGAGGAGCATGCTATCATGGGCCTCCAAGGGGCTAAGAATCCCTGCTCTAAACATTTCCTGTTTAACTCTACAGAGGAAATAAAGTGATAGAAGTGAGTAGATAAATACAGGCAGTGAAGAGATAGACCCCACATAGTGCCAAAGACTCCTTTAGATTTTTTAACTTAAAAGTTTTGAAAATTACTGAAGAATAAAAGGCAACTCTAGTGAACTCTGCTCTACCTTTTGACAAGCATCAGTAGTGATTCCTAAATCTAACACTGTCTTTCTAAACAGTCCCAGAGGTCACTGTTTTGCAGTGGTTGGCAAAGACACTGAGAGCCACCAGAGAAAAGATATATAACCTGCCTTACAAGAGCCCTGCAGGAGCCAGAGACCACCCTACTCTCCTAAACCTCGCTCCACAGCAGCTAGAAGACCTACACTATGCCTATCTCATGAAGTGAAAAACACAAACCAAGATCTTTCCCACATACTCAGAGCCAGCTTCCCCCAGGGCATCAAAGCCTTAGGACTGTTTCTCATGAAAGGAGGCAAGAACTGTCACCCTATATCCACTTGCAAGCTCCAGCGCATCTCTGGATGTTCTATAGCCTAGGCTGAGCCTTGCAGGACCTGGCTTGAAATAAGGCAGAAAGGAAAAGAAAGGCTTCCCCAGTGCAGATCCACTTAGGCCCACGGCAGAGAGCATCAGTGGAGCCTGGACTTCGCTCTCGACAACCTTCCCTTCCCTCCTAAACAGACACCACAATGACAATTACATGCATCACACTGGACAATCCGAAGGGGAAATAAGGGAAGGGGAAGACAGCAGGCAGGTAAGGACTGTGAGTAAAGCACACCTTAAAGAGACAAAGATGATGGGAAAATGGGCTTCTGTGTCCCCCTCCACACCATCCTGCACTTCACCAACACAGGGTCTTTAGTGAGTTTAGATACCAGGGATGGACAAGAACCAAGTATACAGGGCATGCTTAGCCTCAACCCCAGCGATGCTAATCACCCAGAGTGAGGTATCCCTTTTCCTCCTCCTCCAGACCACCCCAACTGAGGTCCTGTCCTAAAACACCCAACTCATCAACGTGCCCCTGGGCAGCGGGATGTTTCACACTGCAGAACAACTAAGGCAGGTCTGGAAACACATAGCCTCACGTTCTGTGTTAAGTAAGATTCATGATGGGGTGTCGGGGTGGGGGTTGGAAGTTAAATGATTCCTGTGATTAGTGACAAGGGCAGGAGGCCAGGACTGGAGGGAAACACACGGGTTACACCACCGGAATGCTGACTTGGGTCTTCGGCTGGTCGGCCCCTTCTTGCATGTCCAGGGCACGGAGAGGGCTGAGGGGCTTGAGGGGCCGGCTCCCAACACTGTAATTTCTTGGACGCCTTATTGTATTCGAACTGGACAGAGGCGTAAAGCTGTTCCTTCTCATCCTTACAGGGGTTTGGTTCTTGGGGAAGTTGTTCTGATTGGAAACGGAGGGACACCACACAAATGAAAGCCAAGACAAAAGCTCACTCATAAAGGTTAAATAATGCTTGTAACCACAACAGCTCCCTCCACTCTTGCTCCTCTGTAGACAGAGTCTGTCATAAGACCTGGCCCATGGCCTGGTCCCCTAGCCCTGGGAAGCTAAAGGGTTGTAGAGGGAGACGCTCCTGGAGCATCACACTCCAAAGCAGGAAAGAGGGACAAAGAAAGGCTTATTTAAGATCAGACAGATTATCAACACAGACCTAGGAATGAACCTATACCTCTTCACCCAGCTTACAGGTTCTTCTGGATCCTGCTTTCTAAAGGGAGCACTTTCCTGGAGGGAAAATTTGCATTTCACTTCAGTCAAACACTTTCCATATTTAATTGGCTTTCTAGGAGCCAACTTTCAAGGTCAAGACTCATGAATGAGGTACTAATCTTAAAAAAGAATAATTCCAACATCTTCTCCATTTGAAAGTAAGAGACTATATAGGACAAGAGTTCTGGATCTGTTTTCCTTTTGTACATAAAAGAAACCCCAGTGTCTTGATGCCAGAGGTTCAAAAACTGAAGGTGGCAGGGAACCTGCACGTTCATGTGTGGGAAAATACTTACAGTTGGCTTCTCACGGTGAGTGTTCACTGCCTCCACGTTGAGTTTAATGGTTTCCACTTTGCACCCTGGGTACACAGAGGAAACAAAAGAGGTCTTCAGGAAAAAGGCTCATAGAAAACTTCCCTGGTTTCAGTTTGGGAAAGCATACTGTAAAATAAAAGCATACCGCACATACATACATTTAAAAATGGAAGGCACTGATGGAACTTCCCTGGTATACAGGGGTGATGAAGTTGAACTTCTACACAAACTTCAGAGAAAATTTAAAAATTCTGACCTTCCTCAATCCCCACCTCCTGCCCAGTTCTTAAATTCATAATTACCGTAGGCCACAGGAGTAAGTTTGAAGATGGTATGGAGAGGGCACCGCAAGTATGGTAGCTCATCTGAAAGCAGAAAGACCAGTGAGGGAAAACTCTTAGTATTATGGAGTAAGGTCAAGCTAATGGAAAAAAGAATCTAAGGAGCTCAGGAGTTTTCTTTGCCCTGACCTAGAGTTACACAACTCCTCCCCTAAAGCCCAGACAATTTTCAAGATGGTCACCACTGAAGCCAGACAAGTTACTGAGTGGCTAAGGAAGGAAATAAGTCCATTACAGATCGTTCCATGCAGGCAAAGCAGGAGTAAGGGCCGTAGCAAGGACCCCACGGGAGGGAAAATCGTGGCCCACCTGGGTACAGCAAAGGTCAATCTGCAGGCTTCCCGGCAGCTCAGGTAGATCAGGAAGGGAACGGAAGTGTCTGAGAAGGCAGCAGCACTTTCTACGGCTCTACCCAGAAACTGTCCTACCCTGAATCCAAAGGATGAAGACGCTTCTAAGACACCACCCTCCTTACAATCAAAGTAACAAGCCGGGAATGCTCAACCACTTTTCTGATGCTGCCGAGAGCGTCAGCATGACCCTGCCCTTGAGCCCAGCAGGACGGAGGAGGTCTACCAGTAGCCACTCCCCAGTGGGGGCTTTTGTACCAGCAGAGTCAATCAGCAAATAGTTGGCCCAGTGGCTGCCGGGAGCCCCACACGACTGCCTCAAGAATGTACTCCAATTTGAATGGAAGAGGGAGAAGTCCGGTTGCCAGGGATCCTGGTGTCACCCCAAATCCAGGTCCCTCCCATGGATGTGTCCCCCAGCCCTTCCCTCAATGGCACCTGCGCCCTTATCCAAGAAGTAGGCCAGGAGGCAGCGCATGACAGCCTGGTGGGAGATGACGAGGACGTTGCCCTGACGCTCCAGCTCCATGATGACGGGCTCCAGCCGCTGCACCAGGTCCTGATACGACTGTGGGGGGAAGGGCAGGCTGGTAGGAGGCGAGGCGCAAGCTGGCAGCCAAGTCAGCGGCTGAGTCCAGAGTTAAGAGGCCACTGCTCCTTCCCCAGCCGGAAGTTCACGTCACCTGCTAATACCCCCCAGCCCTGGCATCTCTTAAGAATATTCAGACTTTTCAAGAGTAACATTCAGACCAAGAAAACTACAGGTCAAGAAAAAGAAATCTGAATTCAGCCTGTATTTTTTTTCTTTCCGAAGATTAACAAACAGGCAGAGTATAAGGCAACAAGGGGCTCCTCGGGTTTCCTGGACGTCCGCCATTCTGTGTATTTACCGTTGCCTCACACATCCCTCGACTCTGAAGCCCCTTAGGCAGGGAAACAGCCTAAAACACCAGCGATGATAGGGAAATCATTCAGAGCCCATATGTTTACTTGGTGCCCATACCTGCTTGGTTGGGAGTAGGACTGAGGGAGTGGAATGAAAAAAGGAAGTAAAAAAAATCATATTGACTCTACAGTATACTCAATACAGAGGATATCCTGCCACCCTCTTCCCTGGAGACCTTAACGAATTAATGAGGCATTCAACTGCCTAAGCTGAATTAAACACAGTACGTATGCCCCAAAGGTAGGAGAACAAACTAAATGATGCCTTAGTACCCTTTCTAGATCCCCACAGGACACTCAATCCTGCCCCCAAACTAACTCTGATCCCTCAGCAAAGGGCTGGGCAGTCGCCCACGTGAGAGGAACCTCACCTCCCCACCAGGATATCGATACAGATATTTCTCTTGATCTCGAAGTGCAAACTCATCTGGGTACTGCTCCTCAATCTCTGCATAGGTCATCTCCTCGCACATGCCCTGCAAGGAGCCACACCGGCTTACACAGGGACACTGACCCATACAGCCCCGCCCAAACGAGGAAGACAACAGAGCAGAATGCCAGTTTTTTTACTAGGTGCCAGGCACTGCACCAAGTCCTTTCATGTCCTGCAACTGACTGGCCAGGGCGTCTGAGACTGGCAGGCTGAGGGCCACTGCAGAGAAGACGTGGCTTCTCCAGCATGGGCTGCCACTTTCTTCAACTGCTGTGGGGAACTGAAAAGTCAAAAACAGTCAGCAGCATAAAAGGAGCAGGAAGCAGGGAAGGAGGGGAAACTGACCCTGGGGAATTCTGCAGAAGGCATAAAAGGGTACAGAGGAAGGGGAAAAAAAAGAAATGCCTACTTTTGTATTCAAGGACAAAGAAAGCCAAGAAAAAAATTGGAAAGGACTTTTTCAGACTAGCTGACCAAATGATGTAAGCAGAAATTAAAGTGAGTTGCTAGCTATTTCTTTTTCCCAGGAAGAAACTATACGAAGGATCAAAATGGAGCCCCACTCTCCCCAGGTGCCAGCGTAGCCAGGTCAAAAATTGGTTTGGATCACATTATTGGCACGGGTGCTCAAGCAGGCAAGAGGCGCCAGCCAAGGGTGCAATTGTTCCCACTTCCTCCCCAAACCGGCCATCGATTCAACTTCCTCAAAGTTTCTACTTGATGGTTCTAGTTTTTAGATAAAGCTGTCCACATCACGATTCCGCAGAGTTCCTGACTAAATAAGAGACCATGCTGGCCATCAAAGCTTCCTACTCACTGCATCAATCTCATTCAGAATCTTCCACTGCTCATAGGTCACCCCCAGGGACTCAGCAGTCTGGATAGTCCTCTTCAATTGGCTCGTCCACACTTTCAGGTCTGCTATCTCCTGTTCCTCCAGAAACTTCCTGAGAGCCTGGGCAAACTGGGGTTTCAAATAAAAATTTTAAAAGAAGCAAAAACACACACAACTGCTAACTCAGCCTATAAGGCCAAAATCTGAGAGGTGATGCATGTAATAAACCCACAAGGAAATCAGCTGTAACTGAATCACCCTGCACTGTGTTAAGCCCACAAGTTGTTCCCATTAAATATCCAATGGCTGAGTGACCACCGCAGAAATGCTTCCAAGTTGTCCACACTTCAATACAGAGCTAGAACCAGTGAACAAGAAACCTTATTCAGCATTTGCTTGGCTATCTGAAACCACAGCCCAAGCCCCAGTGGGATTTAGGAAGCAGTAAGTGGACAGAAGAGATGACCTCCACCATGCCCTCTAACGCTAAGCTTAGGAGCTCTAGCCTGCTGGCTAACTACTCACCTGTTTTCCCCGCATCGAGAGGCCAGAGTCACCCCCAATCTTCCCCAGGAGATTGAACTCGCTCTCTCCGTGCCGGCAAAGGTAAATGGTGCGAGGCTGGACGTGGATATTCATGAGGTAGTAAACGATCTTGCTCTGGATGTAGTCCTGCACTCTGTTCACTAAAAATCGCTGGCCCACGTTTATCACCTTGATGAAAGAAAGATCCCTGGGACAGAGGGGGGGAAAAATCCCCTGGGTATAAAAATCTGAGGATCACAGTAGGAGGGGAAAGGATTTCATAGTTACTTGCAGGCTCCCAGCAGCTCTTCCTCCACTCCTGTCATAACGCCACCCACATTTAAGAAATCGAATGGTAAAAAATGGATTACTCCTCAGAACCAAGATGATAAATTTAAAAAAAAAAAAGAACCAAAATGAAGTAAAATTTCCCAAACTTTTAGTCAGTCAGTACCATTCCCTCAGTGCCTATACTGTGCCCTGCAAAATAATAAATACAATAAACAGAATTCAGACTTCCCCTCAACTAGATGACCTGAAGCTTTTGCTAAACTTGAAATTTGGTGAGAAGCACAACTGCCATTTGAGGTGCTCGAGACCCAGCCAGAGTAAAGCATCCCCGGTAGTGAGAGGACGAGAGGTCTCTATGCAGTCCCAGCTCCTACCTAAATCAAGCCTCCTCACGGGCACTTCCGTGGACTGTTTGTTTTGGGGCCATCATGGAATTTCTCTCCTTATAAAAATAGTAAGGGCTTATTTCAAAAAAATTTTCAAAAACAAAAAAAGTAGAACAATGCAAAAAAAAAAGAAAACCCACCCATAACCCTACTGCAGGAGATAACATCTATAAACACACACACACACACACACACACACACACACACACACACTCTTCTAGAGTATTTTTCTATGTAGGACTTTGAGCTAACTAAAGAATATATTATTACGTCATATCTAGGGCAGTGGTTTTCAACCTCTGTATTAAACAACACCTCCAAATAGCAACATTCTGAGCAACCTTTGAAGGAAATGAAAAACTCCAAAGCAGACCACTGAAGTGATCCAACAGTGGGTTACGCACACTTGTCTCACCATTTGCGTGGCTGCAGGGCTCTATTCTTATTTGAGTAGAGCTGGTAACTGGTCAGACGGCATGCCTTTCCAAAGGCCACATTCTCACAGGCTTCTATGTCCACACATCTTTCTTCAACATGGACTTGACATTTCGTTATGGCTCCTGTACCTCACGTACATCAAGTTAACCTGCACTGTATATCACTTTGCTGATAGACGCTGCCATAGTAATGACAGCCAGCACTGATCAGACAGTTCTCTACGCCACGCATGTTCCTGAGGACTTTAAATGTTTTATTTATATACATAATATGTTATCTGTTATGTATGTTACATGTTATATATAACATAACATATTACATATACATTACATGTACATTGTTTTGTATGTTATGCATGTATTATGTGTGTATATATACATACTTATACATTGTATAACATATATACACAATAAACTTTCAAAACTGATGACACATCTCTAAGGGGTGTCCCACCACACCCTAGTTCAAAACTACTGATCCAGAGCTGTGCTTCTCAACCAAGGGTGATTTTACCCCCCAGGGACATTTAACAATGTCTGGAAACATTTTGGATTGTCACAGGTTGGGAATGTTACTGGTACCCAGTGGACAGAGGCCAGGGATGTAGGATGTAGGTAAACATCCTACAATGCACAAGACGGTTGCCCACAACAAAGAATTATCCACTTCAAAATGTCAGTAATGCTGAGAATGAGAAATCTTGCTCCAGAGGATAGAGAGGAAGAATTGATAATAAAAAAACACTTCAGTGTTCAGGTATAAGACGCAACCCAAACAGAAGCCACAAATCCATACCTTGTTTCTGTGGAGTGATATAAACATTATGGGTCTGGAGTGTCAGAAGGAAGTTTGGGGACAGAGTCATAGAAAGGCTCTTTTCTCAAATAGTAAGAGACCCCTGTCTCAGGCCCTTTAAACCTTACTTGTCATAGTTGTCTGGGTCAAGGGGTCGATAGGTGACTTTGTAGCACTCGATTCTCTTTAGGAAGTCTTCCATCACATTCTCCCTGTTCCTTTCAGGGTAGTCAGGGCTCGACACCTTTACCTCCTGGAATCATAGGAAGAGCAGGGCCTAGTCAGCGGTGTGCCCTCAATAGCCCTCCTGCGAATAGCAAAAAGGGGCTACTGCTAGTAAAGAAAAGTTGTCCACAGAAGTGGCCTTGCACTGGAGCGCTGGCAATCCCCATTCATTGAGCACGACCCCTCCCCCCAGTCCTATGACCCTGGCAATTAAGAAGGGAAAGACAACTGGGGAGTCATGTGCATGCCCTTGGCTGAAGGACAGTGGCAGTCATGCAACTGAAGCTGCTCTTGAGCCGCGCTCCCTTCATGTACCTTCCTGGGAAAAGAGAATGGGCTTCAATTTCTCCCCATGACCATTCAGAATAGGGTAATTAATGTGATTCATGCCTGAGTGGGACCAGATGCCTCTTCCTTAGATGACCCCAAGTAGCCCTGTTGCTGAAAAAGCACCGCCATGATACATATGCATTGATGTCTATTCAGCAAAGCATAGCACAATCCATCAAATGGGCACTGGTTTATGCTGTGACTACACAGGGCAAGAGGCGTTCAGTGCATAGAGCCCTGACTTGCGTATTAGACAATTGCTAGGCAGATGACCTTTCTAGAAGGTGGCCCTGGCAGATAATGAAGTCTGGTCTATTCTACGAATGCCCCTGGGTCTCAGCACCCAGCTAATATGCAGCACACAAGGCCATGATTCCTACAGTCTAAGTGTTGGTCTCCATTCAACAGCTAATTCTTACTTTATTCCTCAAAGCCTCAATTTCTTCTCCCAAGGGAAGAGTGCAGAAGTGCAAAATAGTGCTCTAGCAGATCAAACAGATCATTCTGTGATGTGAAACATGTCTATTTCTTTATTTTATTACCCCGTTGACTTTCCCCCCAACCCCTCTCCACCTCACGCACACACACAGCACAAAAGATAAGGAGGTGGTGGTATGCAGAGGTGTCACCCACCAGGATGTTGGCAGCAATGACGTCAGGATCATCACAGACAGATTCCACAAAGAACACCTGGCCAGGGAGAGGAGGCAGTGACAAGTGAGTCAAAAATGACCAGGCTGTTCCTTAAGACCACATGCTCAAACCTGCCCACCCCAGTCACCACATCCCCCAGGATTTTCTTTCATAAAAGTGCCCTTCAAGGCCTCTTCATTTAAAAATAGCTCTTACCACATCCCCAGGGCCTCAGACATACAGGCTAAGGGTCTGAGAAAGGACCTGCAAGAAAACACTCAAGGACTGGGGGTATGCCCCAAGAAGAGAGAATCAGATATCCAATTCTGTCCTCACTCACCAGAGTCAAACAGATCCACAAGTCCCTCCTAATTGCCCACTTACACTCATCCCTTTTCCTCCGGCATGGTGGCAGATCCTACCTTGAAAGAATTCTCCTTGGCAAAGTTCAAAATCATGTCCCTCCTCTCCCTGGTGGTATTGGTGGCATCAAACACCTGGAAAGACAGCCCACAAGGTAGACGAGTGGGGAGTGAGAAATGGAATCACACAAAGGTGGACCCAAAGTGGGGCTGTACAGCCTTGGAAGGGTGGAGACCAAGACAGGGAAGAGGCAGGTAAGGCTTACCGCAATCTGCCCACTCTCCTCAGTGAGATATGCCTTAACGTCTTCCAGTGCCACCACAGCACACTGTCTGCCATGAGAGCAAAGGACATCAGCAAGAGGAGCAGGGCGAGACCAAGCTCAAGCACAGCCAGAGACAAGAACATTTGGGTTGCTATGGGAATCACATGCCTTCCTGCTTAGTTCTCCCATTGGTCAAAAATTTTCCCTAACTAGACCTTTCAATTTCCCCACTGAGATAATGCTACCATCCTGTATCTTTCCCCTCCCCTTCTGCAAGCTTAACCTACAAGCATATATGCATCTTCCTGAGCCCTGTTCTTCTACCCACCCAAGCCCAAAGTGACCTGTCCTGTGAATAACTTCCACTTAAAATCCCCACAGGATATTTACTGAAAGGAAAACCAAGCCCTGTCACATCCACTCTTGTGATGAACGAGAAATGGCTGGACCAGAGGTCAGGCCTGAGAAAACTCACTTGCGAATCTTCATGGCCTCCTCGTTGTCGTGTCGGAAGAAATCGTAGGATTTATAGGACTTGACTGCTTCACGCCGATACACCCCAAGATTAAACACTGCAAAAGACAGCAACACCCCTCAGCAGTGAAACAATACAATGGCCATACCAAAGGGGACTTCCTGCTCTAATGTCAGAGTGGCCAATGGGATGAAAAAGGCAGCAAGGTATGTTGGGAACAATACCAGATTAAGAGTCAAATTAGGCTCGAGTTCAGACTTATTGGACCTTGGGCAAGTCTTAAGCTGTCCAAGTTGCAATTTCCTAAGCCACTTTGGCTATTTCACAGGGGTACTACTAGGATTAGACAAGGTGATGCATACGTAAGGGCTTTGAAAATATAAAACCATACGCTATCAAAGGCATTCCCTCAAATTAAGCCAATCCCCCAGGCCAGGAGGAAACCACTCTGTGAACAGGGAATAAATTCAGTAAATCAGGAAGCAACCACTATTTCTTCCAGAAGCACCCTATATATGACCTTGATGCCAGGAAGAATAAATTCCCCAGAGGCCTGTGAGACAAAGGAACTGATCATTTCCCTTCCCAAAGAATGAATGACCTGCACCTACCTTTGGTGGGCACCCCAATCCAGTTGAGGTAGCGTGTGAGTTTCTTGGACACATAGGTTTTGCCCCGGGCTGGCAAGCCAATCATAACGATGAGAGTAGGGGAGTTGGTCATGTATGATGCCCAGGCTAGAGAGAACATGAAACAGAATAGGACCAAGTAAGGTTCATGCCCTGGGCTAGGAACTTGATAGTCATAATCTCATTTAATCCTCATAAACCTCGGTGAGGCAAGAGACCAAGAAGACCGGGAAGGCAAACTGAGGAGACATCGGGTAAATCCTCCCTAAAGAGAGTTAAAGGGCCATGTAGACTTCCAGAAACTCCCCAGGCCAAGACATGTCTTCCCCACATGTCCAAGGTTTTCACAGGGGTACCCAAGGTGGAAAGAGAGGGAAAAGTGGTAAGGATTAGAAAGACAGTAACTATCCTTAATATGAGAATGTCCAGTAACACTCAAACGATAATAGCTGTGAAGGAAGGTCTTGCGCCTGGAGATTCTACCAGTGCAGAACTGAGCGGGCTCCCGTAACAGGTCCCACAGAGTGTCTACGCTGAGGACTTCATCTATCCCTTTAGAGCCATGGGCAAGAATTAGCTTGCCCACCACCAAAAGAACCTGGCTTCACGTTGTTTTGGCCGTGAACTCGGGACACGAGCTTAACCCAGAATTTGTAAACCAGAGATTTACACTGTGGAAAAGCCTACTTGACACAGGTTCTGACGAGACCTCAGGAAGCTTCAGTAAAGCTTAGCTCACAAGGGCATGACACGGCCCATATGAAAGGAAAGCAAGACAATTTAGAAGCAGGAACAGTCATTGGTCCTCACGAAACTTATTTACAGAGATAGGTCTTACTGGACAGGTCAGACAAACTAGATGTTCAGAGGTCAGGTGACTTGCCTAAGGACACACAGGAATCACAGGAAGAGCTGTCGTTAGAGTCTAGATCTTGTGCTTCCAAGGCACCTTTTCTCTGTAAAACGAGCCTGATTCCTCATTAGCTTGCTCAGAGGCTGGCTCCTTCCTGCCCATCGCGCCACAGAGGAGTGGTGGGAGAGGGCCCCGCACTAGTGCCAGCCACTTTCCTGGGTCCAAGGCCTACATGAGGTCATGTGGGAGGCTCGGGCTCCGCTGGCTCCTCCGCGGGCAGGCCCTGCACAGGGTCGGGAGAGGCAAAGAACTGCCTTGTGCCGCCCAGCACTGCTTTCCAGAGGGTGCACTGCAAGTTGCTGCTGCTACTGCTCTACCCTGGACAAGATGGCCCTGTGAGACTAAGAAAGAATCCAGTAAAACTGGGGGAGTTGCATGGCAAAGTCATCTTTCATCTTTTGAGAAAGGAATGTAAAAAGATCTCATTGGAGAAGTAGGCAGAAAGCTTGGGTGGAGAACAGGCCTCAGAAGGGCTGTTTGGCAAGAACACTTGGAAGCCAAAGAGAGGCCCAAGCAATGAGGGGTAGACTCAGGGTCAGAGGGCTTAGTTTTAGTCCTAGTTTTCCATGCACATGGAAAATTCACGGGCCTGGGCATGCACTCCCCCCGAGGGAGGTGATGAGCAACAGAAGTGATTTTCATACTTCCAAACCCAGGGCAAAAAGGCAAGTGAACTCACCCTGCAGCCTCAGCTATTACTAATCCCTAACCTCTGAACCCTGACGGGGGTCAGCCTGGGATCAGTTGCCTCAGGTTTCAGCAGTCGAATCCTCCTGAGCCTTCACTTTCTCCAGCTCAGCACGGCACTCTTCTCAATCCCCCATGATTTGGCTCATTACCTGCACTTCCAGGGCTGCTTTGTCCACACCTTCCAGCCCATTAGGCACTTCCCCAGTGGTCCTGTTACCCTCCCTAATGCGGAAAACAACTGATACTTGGGAGCTGCTCTAAAGCTAATGAGGGTACCAGCTGCTCCATGTTTGCCAAACTGGACAGAGAGGGCTCAGAACAAAAAATAAGGGTCACTAAGGTCTCCCGATGGTACCCCCCAGCACCACACCTCCCGCCTCTGCCCATGACACACCCACAGACACCTGCCACAACCAGTGCTTCTCATTTTCCGGAGTACAAAACTAGACCAAACTTCCTATCTCAAACTGCCACAGTGGCAAAATCTAGGAACATAGTGTCTTGCCTGTTAAAGAACAAAACCACCACCACCACCTTAACTTCAATAGTAGATACTCCATGCTGATTAATTTCAGAGACAATGTAACACATCCCTGGACATATAATGGAAATCTGCTTCAATCCTGAAATTCTCTTCTACCTTCTTTATGCACGGTTTAACTCCTTTTCTCAGTCTTAAATTTATTTTCCCTTCATGAACACGCTTAGAGGAAATGAGGGCTTGATAACTTCCCTCTTATAGACAAAAAAAACCTCAAGCCGAGAGAAGTGAAGAGCTTGGCCCACAGTCCCACAGTAGAAAGTCAAGGT